>NC_092337.1:244062500-244392500 GCF_046630445.1 Rutidosis leptorrhynchoides
AATTGAAGTAAGAAATTGGGTTTTATAACTTACCAATACAATCACCACGTAGCTATCGACTAGATGAATGACTTTAAAACTTGCACCAAGACCCGATTCAACCTCTTTCACCCTTTAATGGAGCTTTCTCTCTCAAGGATTGCACTCTCTCTCTAGTGTTTAATTGGAGAAGATGAGGTTGTTGTGGGAGTAGTAAATGAGCTCCCCAAAACTGATCTAGGATATTAAATTCGGCCCCAAAGTGAAATTACACAATTGCCCTCAAAATATCTCATTAAAACAGCAAAAACCCGGCTACAGTAGGGAGTGCGCGGCACGCTCCCTTTGGTGTGCGCGGCGCGCACTAATCTCAGATTGCTCTCTGACTTCTGTTTAACTGCACAATCATTCCCACACTTTATGTATATATACTCTGTTGTACAATGAAGATTAGGGTCTTACAACTCTCCCCCACTTGAATCGGAGCGCGTCCTCGCGATCCAAGCCGCATGACAAGAGGGAAGATAAACCAACACGAATTCTTCGGGCTCCCAAGTAAACTCGGAACCCTTACTACGACGCCATTGAACTTTAAAAGTCCTAACCTCTTTATGCCTCAACTGTTTGACCTTCTCATCGAGTATGGCAATCGGCTCCTCAATATACTCTAACTTATTGTTTAGCTCAATTTCGTATAACGGCACCCATGATGAATCATCCGCAAGACACTTTCGGAGATGGGAAACATGAAATGTATTATGAATCCCCGCAAGCTCTTCGGGTAATTCCAAACGATACGCGACTTCACCAACACGAGCTAAAACCTTAAATGGCCCAATAAACCGAGGAGCTAACTTTCCCCATTTTCGAAACCGAATAACACCTTTCCATGGCGAAACCTTAAGCATCACCATGTCACCTTCTTGAAATTCGATCATTCGCCTACATTTGTCGGCATACGACTTTTGTCTATCTTGAGCCTTTTTCAAATGATCCCGAACCATATCAATCTTGCTATTCATTTCTAAGACCAAATCGGTACTCCCGATTTCCTTTTGGCCAATTTCACCCCAATAAATCGGAGTTCGACACCTCCGCCCATAAAGCATCTCGTAAGCTGGCATCCCGATACTAGTATGATAACAATTATTGTATGAGAATTCCACCAAAGGCAAATGCTCATCCCAACTACCACTGAAATCAATAATGCACACCCGTAACATATCTTCCAAAGTTTGGTTCGTACGTTCGGTTTGACCGTCCGTTTGAGGATGATACGTCGTGCTCAACTTCAATTGTGTACCCATATCCTCATGAAACTTTTCCCAAAATCGAGATGTAAAACGGGTATCTCGATCCGAAATAATAGATATAGGAACCCCATCTCGAGCGACCACTTCCTTGATAAACAACTTAGCCAAGGTCTCCGATGATATCGCTTCTTTAATGGGAAGAAACAAAGAACTTTTCGTCAACCGGTCAACTATCACCCAAATCGTATCAAATTGGGTTCTCGCCGTCTTAGGTAACTTTGTTATGAAATCCATGGTAATGTGCTCCCATTTCCATTTCGGAATTTCTAACGGTTGCAATTTACCATACGGCTTTTGGTGTTCGGCTTTTACTTGCAAACACGTGACGCATTGCTCAACATACTTCACAACATCACGCTTCATGCCCGGCCACCAATAATCTTTCTTCAAGTCAAGATACATCTTCGTCGCTCCCGGATGAATGGAATATTTTGACTTATGTGCTTCATCAAGTAGCACTCGTCGGTAATCACCCATCTTAGGCACCCACACCCTTCCTTGGAAAGACAACAAACCACGCGGACCCATAGTAATAAACTCCGATTGGCCCACGATTCACTCCGTATGCTTGTTGTGAACATAAGCCTCTATTTGAATCTCACCAAGCTTTTCAAGAAAATCGTTGGTAATAATCAAACGTAACGATCCAACTCGTATCACCGGATGTTGACTCTTTCGACTCAACGCATCCGCAACAACGTTCGCCTTACCTGGATGATAAAGTATCTCACAATCATAGTCTTTCACCACATCCATCCACCTACACTTGCGATAATTCAAATCTCGTTGATTAAAGAGATGTTTCAAACTCTTATGATCCGAATAAATTGTACACTTGACACCATACAAGTAATGGCGCCAAATTTTCAACGCATGCACAACCGCCACCAACTCAAGATCATGAGTCGGATACCTCGTTTCATGTTCCTTTAATTGTCGAGAGGCATAAGCGATGACTTTACCTCTTTGCATTAGAACACACCCGAGACCATTTAAGGAAGCATCACAATAAACCACCATGTCTTCAACACCTTCCGGTAACATTAACACCGGAGCTTGACACAACTTCTCTTTTAACAATTGAAAAGCAATTTCTTGCTCGTTCTCCCAAACAAACCTCGCATTCTTCCTTGTCAATTTCGTCAACGAAGAAGCGATCTTAGAAAAATCTTGGATAAACCGACGATAATAACCGGCCAATCCGAGAAAACTTCGGATTTCCGTAGGCGTAGTCGGTTGTTTCCAATCCTTCACCGTCTCGATCTTCCCCGGATCTACTTGGATACCGCTTTCATTCACAATATGACCAAGGAATTGAACTTCCCTTAGCCAAAACTCACATTTGGAGAACTTTGCATACAACTTCTCCTTTCTTAACGTCTTCAAAACTTCACGCAAATGACGTTCATGTTCGTTCATACTTTTCGAGTAGACTAGTATGTCGTCAATGAACACTATTACCGACTTGTCCAACATAGGTTGGCACACTCGGTTCATAAGATCCATGAATGCCGCCGGTGCATTCGTAAGACCGAAAGGCATCACAACAAACTCAAAATGCCCATAACGTGTTCGAAAGGCCGTTTTCTCAATGTCTTCCTCACGGACCCGCATTTGGTGATAGCCGGACCGTAGGTCGATCTTAGAGAAATACGTTGCACCTTGAAGTTGATCAAATAAATCGTCAATCCTAGGTAATGGATAACGATTCTTGATCGTCACTTTATTCAACTCACGGTAATCAATGCACATACGCATACTACCATCTTTCTTCTTCACAAATAACACCGAAGCGCCCCATGGCGAAGCACTCGGTCGAATAAAACCCTTCTCGAGCAACTCTTGGGTTTGATTTAACAACTCTTGCATTTCCGTTGGTGCTAAACGATAAGGAGTTTTAGCAATGGGAGTAGCTCCTGGAACCAACTCAATACGAAACTCAACTTGTCTTTCCGCCGGAACACCCGGTAATTCGTCCGGAAAAACGTCTTCGAATTCACTAACAACCGGAATTTCACGAATAGGTGGTGGCTCATTATGAGTATCAACAACATGAGCAAGGAAAGCCATGCCATCACTAACAACAAAACGACGTGCCCGTGCAAAAGTGCATATCGGCACCGGTCTCCTTCGCTTATCACCATGAATAATTAACTCTCCCCCACTTAGGGTCTTCACACGAATAAACTTATCATGGCATGCAATATCGGCTCTGTAACGATCGAGCCAATCCATACCAACGACAATATCAAAGTCGCCCAAGGTCATTGGAATAAGATCAATTTTAAAGGTTTCGGCACCAAAGACAACATCACAATTTTCACACACATCAACCACTAGCACCGTCTTGCCGTCCGCTATTTCGACTTCTATCGGACGACTTAACTTAGCTAATGGTCTATTAAGTTTAGGCACGAATTTAGGAGACACAAACGACAAATTTGCACCGCTATCAAAAAGAATCCTTGCCAGATTAGAATTAACCATGTAAGTACCTGAGACAACTTCGTGCGATTATTTGGCTTCATCATTGGTCATCAAGTAGTTGCGACCCCTAGCCGTACCCGCCACTTTCTCTAACCGCTTCACATCGACATTTCGTAAATCGGGACACTCCGGCTTCTTATGCCCCTCTTTTCCGCAATTAAAACAAGTGACTTTGTTTCCGGAAGATGGTTTAGGACACTCACGAGCCATATGACCCGGTTGCCCACAATTGTAACACGTGTAAGAAAACCCACTGGTTGTGCCCTTCTTCGCACTATTGACACTTTCGGCCCCCCTCTTGCTCTTGCTCTTCTTGCTTGAGGCGTTAGAGTAACTAAAACCTTCAAACTTTCTTTTGGAAAACATGAAATCACTCTTTCTTGGAACCTCCGGCTCAAAACCCCGAGCCAACTCGAACAATTCATCAAAAGACTTAGCCATACCCCGACTAATCTTCCCCTTGTACTCATCATTCAAAGTACGGTAGAAATCCTTCATGAGCTTATGATCATCACCAACATATTCCGGGCAAAAACGAGTCTTTGCCAAGAATGTGGACTTGAGGGTAACCAAATCCATGGAACCTTGTTGCAAATGGTGCAACTCGTCCCGGATTCTATCGAGGTCGGAAGAAGTTCGGTATTCTTTGAAAAATTCTTTCTTGAACTCTTCCTAAGTCAAGCCCATACATTGTTCTTCACCATATAAGTTGATCTTATCGTCCCACCACAACTTAGCTTCCTCCCGCAACATGCTTGAACCAAACCTTGTTTTCTTCTCAGGAGGGCATTCCGCGGTACGGAAAGCTCCCTCGATATCGGAGATCCAACATGTACTCTTCAAAGGATCTCGCACCCCATTAAACATCGGGGGTTGAGTGTCCTTGAAATTCTTATAATAGAAGTCCCGCCTTCCTTCATCTCCTTCACCGCGAGGATAAAGGTTTCTAGCATCAAGGGCCTCTTCGATAGTGGCCTTCATTCGTTCATTTATCAAATCGGTCACTTGCCCATCAACCGAATCTTGGAAGACTTTTCGGACGTCCGTAAAAAATCCGCTTTTAACTTTTTAAAGACGGCCTCAACCTTGGCCGAAAACTCGTCGTCCTCACTTGTACTTCCGTTATCATGATCGGGTCCGTTTCTCGTCTTCATTCTATAAAACGAAGTAGGTTAAGCGGCGAAACAAAAGGACATAACACGTATGTATATACATATACACCACACTACCCCATCTTGCTCAACAATCGTCGTACATTGCTTGTTTAACCCGATTTGCACTCGTAGTAATGGTAGCTAGTCATTACTACGCGAGCACGTCACGCTAACTCGCTAGTACAACGTCCATCTCGCTTGATGATTGCTAAACACAACACAAACAAATAGCGCATGATTAGTTCACATAAACCTATGCACTAACCATCCCGATCCGACCCAAAGTCCTACAAGTCCCGCATACACGCGCACTCAAAAGTCTAAGTCTAGGCGCCTATCTCAAGTCACCTAAATCCCTTAGACCATGCTCTGATACCACTTGTAACAACCCAACCGTTAACCAACCAAAAACGCGGAATAAAAAAAAAAATTTAAAACTGATCTGGAGGGTGCGCGGCGCGCACCACTACCTGTGCGCGGCGCGCACAAGGCCTGAGACAGTTCTGATCAAAATATCCATTTTTCGCGAAAAGATCTTCGACTTCCCGACACTTTTAGACCGAACGCTTTTCACAACAAACTTATATATGTAAAACTAACATGAATCAAACATAAAAATGATGTTTTAAAAGCGGGGCCCACACGACCCAAAATACAAGTTTAATACAAGTTTAGAGTTTCGACCACCAAAAAGTTTAAGTTCCAAACTACACAATGAGCATGGCGTTTGGGATTAAACTACCCAACTACCGGTCAAACTCCAAGAGCTACTAAAGCCAAAAGCGTCCCCTAGTATCAAGCGGGATCTCTAGTCCAATACGATGCCCTTACCCTTGTCCAAAACTGAACCTATAAAATGGTAAACAACGAGAGGGTAAGCAAAGCTTAGTGAATGCAATAATTATACGAATACATTTATAATTATACCTACTTGCATACACTTACACAAACCTCAAATATGCTAGCAACACAATTAGCTTATCGTCACATTAACAAGCTATAATCTCTAATACCACAAGCTAGCAACAACCGCATAATAATATAACTCGAAATGATATAATATGCTTACAACACAAGTAACCACGGTCGACCAATAGTACAAGGGAACGACGCTCGCGAAAACGCCATCGGTGTTCATAACATCCATTAGGGCACTTAACACCTCGCACCACTAACCCCTAGGGTGGCACCTTAACACCTCGGCACATCACCCCGAGTGGCATCTTAACACCTCGATGCAACACTCATTATTTTACGGAGTGGTGTCTTAACACCTCGACACTACACTCCTAGGTGGCATCTTAACACCTCGATGCTACACCCGAGTGGCATCTTAACACCTCGATGCTACACCCTTCACGTGAAACGTGGTGTCTTAACACCTCGACACTACACATTTCACGCTACAACAAATAGATACATTATATACCTACGCATATAATTATTCCACTCACCTCAAAGTCTTGTGAAAAGATACCCGAGCTTGCAAGACCTCAAAGTAACGCACCTATCATATTATACACCTCATTAAACGCAAACTCAAGTCGGTCAACCAAACCCTTTCACCATTCTAAGCCATTTTGAGCCAAGGTGCAATTTCAACCCATTCGCACCCTTAACCCTAATTTGGGTCAACACCCACCAAAACCCTAATCATTCGTCAAGATGGGTTTAAAACACATTTAGGTCACAAGGCTAACTCGTTTTCATAATTGCTAGGCCACTTAGGTCATTAAAGACTCATTTGACCCATTTCAAGGTCAACACACCCATTTGGGTCATCCATACCCAATAACACCCATTTACATATTATTAAAGTGTTCTAGCACTAACTAACTAAATTTAAGACTCAAAAGTCCAATTGACACATTCAAACCCTAGGTTAGTCATCAATGAGCCTTCATAACCCATATTCACCCAAAATCCCCAAAATACTAACAAAATGGGTCTTTGGTTCATCACTAGCCCAAAACCTAACCCTTAAAGCAATTGAAGTAAGAAATTGGGTTTTATAACTTACCAATACAATCACCACGTAGCTATCGACTAGATGAACGACTTTAAAACTTGCACCAAGACCCGATTCAACCTCTTTCACCCTTTAATGGAGCTTTCTCTCTCAAGGATTGCACTCTCTCTCTAGTGTTTAATTGGAGAAGATGAGGTTGTTGTGGGAGTAGTAAATGAGCTCCCCAAAACTGATCTAGGATATTAAATTCGGCCCCAAAGTGAAATTACACAATTGCCCTCAAAATATCTCATTAAAACAGCAAAAACCCGGCTACAGTAGGGAGTGCGCGGCGCGCTCCCTTTGGTGTGCGCGGCGCGCACAAAGCTCAGATTGCTCTCTGACTTCTGTTTAACTGCACAATCATTCCCACACTTTATGTACTCTATATACTCTGCTGTACAATGAAGATTAGGGTCTTACACTTATGTCCCAGTTCCGGTTTCTTGAACGCATTTTCGTACGCTTAGAAAACTAGCACGTTACGTTACGCGACGTGTACCTTTATCAAAAAATTAGACTTATACAACGATTAATCATATTATAAGAAATGTAACTTATATATTTGAGGGTTGTGGTCATTAGCTTTTATAAATTGACGTCTCGTTATATAAGAATATTATTTTAAATTAAAACGTTTATGACTACGTTATTATTATATCTCGTTATATTGTAAAGTATATATATATATATATATATTTCTTTTTTTTTTCTCAAAATATAAGTTTGAAATATTTATTTAATAATATAATATTTAGTTTTTCAAAAGTAATTATATTTTAAGACTCATTTATAATCCTTTAAATGATAGAAAATATTATGTCATATTACGCTTACGTTTTTGAAACACAAAATATATTTGAAATTTATAATATAAAGCTTTAATTAAGTTCTTCAAAATTCATTAACAAAGTATCTTCTAAAATGTTTTGATAATAAAGTTTTCTCTAGATTAAAAACGTTTTAGTACTAAACCAAATAAATATGATAGCTTTTGTTTTCCAAAACTAATATATATTTAAGAATCATTTTGTTAAAAGGTTAAAATAATGGAAATCATTATATCGTATTTGAAAAGTAAAATTTATATATAATAGGTTTCAAGTTTTTAAATTACTAAATATTGATGAAGCGTGAGATAAAGTCCAAAGGTTAAATGAACGTATGAAATCATTTTAAGGTAAAACGTCGATATTTATTTTCTAAGTTATCTATATCCCATAACTTTACTTTCATCTTAAATAATATTAAAGTTAAATAGTTGACGCATATAAATAAGACATTGGACAGGAACTACGCTAACCCTTGTCTAGTTCTCGTTAATTAACACTTTTGTTCTTACTTGTAAATCACTTTACCAATAATTATGAATATCGTTAAAAAAACAGATTTCTTAAATCATAGTGGACCTTACAACAGAGATCCGTAATCACAATAAATCTGATAATTCAATTATTTGATATTATCTTTTAATTCCGCCGATAAATATATTAAACATATATTGAGGCAAATACGTTCATGTAAAGTATTATACGTTTAATACTTTGTTAATATTTTCAAGTTATAATATATATATATATATATATATATATATATATATATATATATATATATATATATATATATATATATATATATATATATATATATATATATATATATATATATATATATATATATATATATATATATAATGGTTCGTGAATCGTCAGAATTTGGTCGAGGTTAAATGAATGTATGAACACAGTTTAAAATTCTTGAGATTCAACTTAACAACTTTGCTTATCATGTCGGAATAATATAAAGGTAAAGTTTAAATTTGGTCGGAAATTTCGGGGTTGTCACACTACTTGCATACGTTTCATATTGACTTTTACTGCCTATTCATTATGAGTTATAGCATCCCTTTACTATTTTTTGGACTGAGAATACATGCGCTTTTTACGTTTTACATACTAGACACGAGTACTTAAACATTATATATGTGTGGGTAACATAACGGCACAAAGATTCCCCTTAGCTCGGAAACGTTTAATCATTGGTTTCTAAACCGTGAACGCGAATCTTAGATATGGATCCATAGGGTTTGACAACCCCACTCAGGCTAGTCGCGCTAGCAGACAACGGGTGTTTAATACTTCGAGGACAAACGCACTCACCAAGTGCACTTTTAGGGGGTGATATACATATGTTAAGTCTAGTTACCGGGTGCCCACGGTTAAGCATATACTTTTCATACTGATCTAAACTGCTGATTGAAGCACTGAAATCTCATGGTCTACATTACTTTACTGATTACAAACTATAGCTCACCAACATTCGTGTTGACTTTTAAGCGTGTAATTCTCAGGTGCTTAGACAATGTTGCTTCCTGTTAAAATTACTGTCTTGGTGTTAATGACTTGCTGTCTTGGACCTGCTGTGTTAGATTTCTGCTGCATTACTTAGAGATGTCTCAATCATGGAACTTTTCTTTTGCATTCGTAACTTACGTTATTTTCAAAAAATGGCTTTGTAACGACCTTTGGGTCACGTACTTATGTTTATGCTTCTATTCATAGGAAGCACGTTATCTTTTGTAAAACGCTATCTTTTTATGAATACAAAACTCGTTTTCAAACAGCATATAGTGTTTGACCTTGTAATGATCATGTTGTTGATGAACCGTACACGATGGTTTTGTACGGGGCGTCACACTTCTCAAAGGTGAAGCAATGAAATGGTGGGACTCTATCACTGCATATTTACCAAAAGAACAGATCAGTCAAATAACCTGGCAACAATTTGCTGCTAAGGTTCGTGAGTAGTATTGTTCTGAGTATGAGATGGAAAGATTGAAAACCGAGTTTCTGAGTATGAAGATGACAAAAAGTATGACAATTGATGAGGTTTTCAGAGATTTCACATCTAAGCTAAGGTTCGTTCAACAGTGGGTACCAAGTGAGAAAGATAAGATTCAGCATTTTATGCGGGTGATTAGGCCAGAGTACAGAACCGTTGCGAGATTTGCAACGACTTTGTCACAGGCTCATGAAATGGCTAGGATTACTGAGGGTGACATTAATGCAGCGAAAATAGAAAATTCGAGAGGTGGATCTTTTGGGAGAAATCAGAAAGTCAATCGGGTGGACAGTCGACTCAGCAGTCGGGTAAGCAATCCGGTTTTCGTGGTAAAAAGTCAGGCGGGTTTAAACAGAAAAGTAAGTCTGGTATGAGCGGAATGGGTTCAAGTCAGTCTGGGTGGTGTAATGTTTGCAAGTCGACTCATGTCGGTCCTTGTTCTCCAATGACCATAAGGTGTTTGAAATGTGGAGTGTTAGGTCATGAATCAACATCTTGTTCTTTTAAGTCTAATGTTTGTTGAAGTTGCCATCAAGAGGGGCATAGATCTGCAAATTGTCCATCTGCATCAAGAGCCGGTTCTGGGGCAGGGTCAGGAGCGAGGTCAGTAACTTCTGGGGGATCTTCTGCTTCTACCACCGGGCAGAAGAGAAAGAATCCTCCAACAGCAGAGGCAAGTGCATTTCAGATGATGTTAGACACTGCAACCGCTATCGATGACGTTATTACCGGTATGTTCTTGGTTAATTCCTTGCCAGCTCGTGTGTTGTTTGATTCAGGAGCGAATCGTTCTTTTATGTCCTTAGGCTTCTGTGATAAGTTGAAGTTGCATGTTAGGATGTTAGATGCGCCTTTGGGAATAGAAGTAGCTGATGGTAAAATGGTTCCATGCACATCATCTGTTTCTGGAATTACCATCGAAATTGATGGCCATTCCTTCCATTTAACTTGTTTGTTGATGCCTGTACCTAGCTTTGATGTAGTCATAGGCATGAATTGGTTAAGAGCTAATAGGGCTAACATTAAGTGTGATAAGAATATGATATCTTTCTGTTTGGCCGATGGATCCCGAGTGATAGCTAGGGGAGAGCGCAGTGGATTTAACTTTCCTATGGTTTCCCTAATGAAAGCTCAGAAGGCGATATCGAAAGGGTGTGATTCGTTTATAGCTTATGTGATCGATGTTAAGAAAGAAAAGAAGCAGGTGACCGGTATTCCCATTGTGTTAGAATTTCCAGAAGTGTTTCCAGATGAATTACCAGGGTTACCTCCAGTACGTGAAGTAGAGTATAAAATCGATTTGGTTCCGGGTGCTACACCAGTTGCAAAAGCTCCTTACAGATTAGCTCCGTCAGAAATCTGAGAAATATGTCTCAGATACAGGAATTTTTAGATAAGGGGTTTATTTGACCAAGTTCTTCCCCGTGGGGTGCTCCTATGTTGTTTGTGAAAAAGAAAGATGGGTCGATTCGTATGTGTATAGATTATCGTGATTTAAACAAGAGAACAATAAAGAATAAGTATCTGATACCGAGAATAGATGATTTATTCGATCAGTTACAGGGTGCTTCTTACTTTTTAAAGATTGATTTACGTTCGGGGTATCATCAGGTACGTGTTGCAGAGACCGACATACCGAAAACCGCGTTTAGAACAAGATATGGTCATTATGAATTTCTAGTTATGCCATTCGGGTTAACAAACGTGCCAGCAGTGTTTATGGATTTAATGAACAGGGTGTGTCGTCAGTATCTTGACAAGTTTGTGATTGTCTTCATAGATGATATCTTGATATATTTGAAAATCGAGAAAGATCATGCTACGCATTTGTGGTTGGTGTTAGAGCTTCTGAAACAGGAACAGTTGTACCCTAAGTTCTCCAAGTGTGAATTTTGGCTGCGAGAAGTAAAGTTTCTGGGTCATGTGATTTGTGAACAGGGTATCAAAGTAGATCAGTCTAAGATAGAAGCTGTAATGAATTGGAACTCGCCGAAAACACCGACAGAAATTAAGAGTTTTCTGAGTTTAGCAGGTTATTATCGCCGATTATCAAAGACTTCTCTAAAATAGCAGGTCCATTAAATAAATTAACCAGAAAAGATGTAGCCTTTCGATGGACTGATGAACAAGAAAAGGCTTTTCAGACCCTCAAACAGTTGTTATATCCAGCGCCGATTTTAGCTTTACAAGAGGGAACATAAGATTTTGTGGTTTACTGCGATGCGTCACGTACAGGTCTGGGTTGTGTTTTGATGCAAAGAAATAAAGTTATAGCGTATGTTTCATGACAGTTGAAAAATCATGAACGAAACTACCCTACTCATGATTTAAAGTTAACTGCAGTTGTGTTTGCTTTGAAGCTTTGGAGACCCTATTTGTATGGTACACATTGTGAAATCTATACAGATCATAAGAGTCTTCAGTACATCTTTTCACAGAATTGATTAAAGATTATGATTGTGAGATTAAATACCATCCGGGTAAAGCAAATGTGGTCGCAGATACTCTGAGTCGCAAGAAAACCGTCGAAAATGTCAGATTTATGAGATTTGAGATAGTTTCAGACATGATCGATCGATTGAAAACAGTTCAGTTAGCAGCATTGAATGATGAAAACCTAAAGACTGAGCAAATGACCAAAAAAAAATTTGACCTATGCAATGATTCTAGAGGATTAAAGACCTATAAAGACCGAATTTGGGTGCCTATGCTTGGAGATTTGAGGGTTTTAATCCTTACTGAAGCGCATAAATCAAGATTGACAGTACATCCAGGTAGTAATAAGATGTACAGAGATTTGAAATGTTGTATTGGTTGCCGACAATGAAAACAGATGTTGCAAATTTTGTCGAAAAATGTCACATTTGTGCGCAAGTTAAAGCAGAACATCAAAAACCGTATGGATCTCTACGTCAGTTAGAAATTCCTCAGTGGAAATGGGATCATATAACGATGGATTTTGTAACCAAGTTACCCAGAACCCAGAAGGGGCATGACATGATCTGGGTGATAGTGGATCGTTTAACCAAGAGTGCTCACTTCTTAGCTACTTGCGAAACAGCTTCGTTGAGTGATTTGGCAGAGTTGTACTTAAAAGAGATAGTTAGTCGACATGGTGTACCATTGTCAATAGTTTCCGACCGAGATACTAGGTTCGTATCAAACTTCTGGAATAGTTTACAATAGAATCTGGGTACGCGTGTGAATTTAAGTACAGCATATCACCCCACAAACAGACGGTCAGAGTGAACGAACGATTCAAACGTTAGAAGACATGTTGAAAGCGTGTGTCTTAGAATATGGAGGTTCTTGGGATTCACATCTCCCATTAATAGAGTTTGCTTATAACAATTCGTATCATTCGAGTATCAGAATGCCGCCGTATGAAATGTTGTATGGTCGAAAATGCAGAACTCCTACGTGTTGGTTAGAAGCAGGTGAGAAACAATTTGCAGGTCCCGAAATTGTTCAGATATCTGCAGAAAAAGTTAAAATTGCACGTGAGAAGTTAAAAGCAGCCAGAGACCGACAAAAGATGTATGCGGATCCGCGCAGACGCCCGGTGATATTTAATGTAGGTGATCGTGTATACCTGAAAGTTTCGCCATGAAAAGGGGTGATCAGGTTTGGTAAGCGTGGTAAATTAGCACCGAGGTTTATTGGACCATTTTCGATTAGAGAAATTTTGAATGATCAAAAGATCTTCCTTCAGAATTAGCAGGAATTCACAACACGTTCAATGTGTGTTATTTAAGAAAGTGTAAAGTAGACGATGAAAGTCAGATTCTTCCATTGAAAGATTTAAAAGTCGACTTGACTAAGAAATTAATAGAAGAGCCAGTTAGAATAGTGGACAAGAAAGTCACCAAGTTAAGAAAGAAACAGATTCCGATGGTGTTAGTGGAATGGCGGCACAGTTTAGGTTCTAACTTGACGTGGGAAACCGAGGAGTTAATGAGGGCGCGCTATCCCCAGTTGTTTGACCTTGACCAGATTCCGAGGACGGAATCTTCTTAAGGGGGTAGATTTGTAACATCCTCAATCGGGCCTAGCTGTAAGATTACTAAATTGCCCTTAAGTTGGTGTTGTGTTATTATATGCTTTTATTTTTATTTAATGTTTATTATTATTTAATGATGTGGTTAGGACCAGTTTGTGACAAGGGTCACATAACAGGTTTGTTTATTTAATTTGAACTTTTGTTTGGGTTTCCAAATAATGAACGAAAGATATCAGATAACTGATAAATACCTGTGAGTTGCACAGTGTGGGAAATTAAACCCATTTAGATGACTAGTGATGTCTCTCTTACATTTTTCCAGAACCATCTCATACAAACCGTTCCTCATCTCTTCACCTAACCAAACCCTAGATCTTCAATCCTTGTTCTAGAGCTCAAATCATTCATATCTTTGTGTTCTCTATGATTTACTTATTCTTTTAAGGTAAGATTTGTAGCATTTCATACTTTGATCTTTGAGAAATTTGAGTTTTGTGTAAAGTTTTACAAAGTATGTAATTTGGGTCAAAATGGTTAGATTTGATGTTGTTTGAGTCTAAATTTAGTAGGTTTATGTTTCTACATGTTTAGTGTCTTCGATTTGATCAGTTTTGAGGTCGTAATCGAGCTCTAAAGCAAGAATTGGACGAAATTGGGTGAAACCCGTCACTGTCTTCAGCTTCTGCAGATAAAGACAGTCGGCCGAGTGTCTCGAGATACTCGACCAACCTACTTGACCATCGACCGAGTGTGTATGACCCACGGCCGAGTGTGTATGTGAAAGACCATCGGCCGAGTGACTAGACACTCGGCCGAGTGAGTGTAGACAGTCGGCCGACTGTCTATGACAGTCGACCGAGTGTCTTTGGCAGTGAAATATTTTACTAAGTGTTGATTTTTAGCCGTTATGCTTCCCGTTTGTATTTTGATGATCGGGATGTAAATTTTGAAAGTGCACAAGTGTTAAGCAAAAAAAATTAGCGGACGCTTTTTGATACAAAAATTTATGTACTGTGTTATTTGATGTTAATGGACAGTAACTAACTTGATTTGCCTTATGTTCAGGTGATAAGGAAAAGGAAGTCGCTCAGTAGTAGAGCCCAGTGCATCCCTATTGTGTGGTAGCCTCGGTAGGAGAGATCAACCTGCAGGTTGGGTTCCTCATGTGGTAGCCTAGACAATCGAGGTGTATATATATGCGAATGACGCGTTCGTCGCGTGTGGATTATATATATACACACGATGGTGGAGGAACTTCTGGTAAGCCCCAGTCTGATCAGCTGGTTGTTAATGGTTTGGCCGAGCCGCCAGAGTCTCTGTAGACAGCACTTGGGTGATGTTTGTGTGTTAGCCTTTGTGACATGATTAGTATGACGATTCCTGTATACTATTTCCTGTAGTTAGTTTTACTCACTTAGCTTCATATTAATTCCCCTCCATCCTCTCCCTGCAGGTTGTTAGCTTTTGTAGGTGATGTATTTTGGGGAGAAGACGGGCATGATGATGTTATGTTTGACAGGAGTCAACTCTGATGTTGTCTTGCTTTGTTTATACAGTGATATTTTATAAACGTATTGTAAATATGTCTTCTCTATATAAACATGTATTTTTTTGAAATCACACGTGACACTGGTTGTACTGATTGATCAATATTTAAAGTGTGTCCTATAATTAATTAATAAATGCTTCCTCCACGTTTAAAAAAAAAAATTAGCAGTGTCACAATAGCGCTTTAGGTCCCATTTATATTTTTGAAACGCTTTCATTACAATAATAAGTTTAAATATCCAAACGGGCATACACGACCCGACTATTTTAATATCCAACAAAACCGAGCATGGTGATTGGGGATACGCTACCCAATCCTAATCAAGTCCAAAACCAAGATCTTCTAAAGCAACCTAGCCAAGATCTCTAATCCCCACGCTTACCCGAGCCGCCATCAAGCGAACCTATAAAAATATCAACAACGAGAGGGTAAGCTAACGCTTAGTGAGTGAAAATATACTACATATATATATATATATATATATATATATATATATATATATATATATATATATATATATATATATATATATATATATATATATATATATATATATATATATATATATATATATATATATATCAAAAGCGTAAACCGCCCAAGGTTAACCCCTTAACCCAATACCAAATGAAGATTGGCCGAACTACACGGGCCTTAGTAAATCCGCATCCACACGAGACTACTATCTTCAATAACATAACAACGTTGAGGTTGGCCGAACTACACGAGCCTTAGTGAATCCACACCACACGAGACCACTACCTCAATAAGATGACCGAACTACACGCGTCATCATGAATCAGCATCCACACGTGATTCACTTCCCAAATCAAACCCACGATCCCGGGATGATAAAAATCCACATCATCGGGGTTATCCAATTCATAACTCAATATCAACCCTTCACCATTGGGGTTATACAATCTACATCACAAGCACATGTGATAACGTACACACAAAGTGTGCACCTCGCCAAAGGTGGTCAACCAAAATGCACAACCGTGCCAATTGGACCTATACACAAGTCCATCATATCTACCTATATGTGAAGTGAGCTCTATAACCGAGAACCACTTCACTCGACCCGCACCCATCCTACACATACATATGCACATAGGATATTAACACTCACCTTGAAGTCTTGATGGATGCCAAACTAAAATCCGCAATCGCCAATGGAACGTACCTATTCCATTATCACATAACAAACAACACAATTAGGGTGGATTACAAACCAACCCATATTGACAACTAGTGCAAATTTGACCCAAATGCACTTCCAAGCACAAACCGCGCCCAAACTAACCAATAATCACTAACACAAGTGAGAATGGTCCTAATACAACAATCAAACTGAATTATAAGTGTTAAACACCTATCTTGCCCATATTAACACCTAAACCCTAATTTTGACCCATTTCAAAATTAGTCAACCAATCGAACCCAAATGGTCTCCAATACATCAATAATCACTAATACTAGTGATTATTCACTCTTTGCAAGTCTTACATGTTTAAACTTGCACACCAAAACCAAAACCCGCCTTTAATACTTATGAACCCGAATCTTGGTGTTAATCTTCCATTAACAACTAATGGGGTTTCATTTATGAACTCACAATCAAAAGCCCTAAATTTAAATGATGAACACGAAAACAAAATTCGGAGTTAGAGCCTACCGCTAGTATCAAATTGTAGCTAAGAACGAGGAGAACAAAGTTGCCTCTTACGCTTTTGATCGAATCTCGCTTCTTCCTTTCCAAAATCCCTCTTGAATGATTTGAAGTATTTAAGTTTTGAGAGAAAATGAGGAAGAAAAGGAAAAAGAAATAAAGAAAATGAAATGGGTGGATGAGATTTAAGATCCCAAATCTGGCACACACGCGAAATGACCAAAATGCCCCCTAAAAACCTTTAAAACTATGAAATCCATAATCAGATTACCAGAGGCCGAGCCGCGGCCTTCTTCCTCCGCGCCGCGAGATTTCACTTGGTTTGGTGGTCTTGTTTACATGCCTCCTGATCCTGAATCCTGTGTATCGTCGCGCCGCTACAAAGCTGCCCACGCCGCGACGAAGAACACGTTTTGACCATTTTTCTCGTATGAACACCCCTCCACTCGTACACGCTTGGTTCTCTTCATTCACGAAACATACAAACACTTAAACACAACTATTCGAAATATTCGGGTCTTACAACTCTCCCCCACTTAAACTTGATCACGTCCTCGTGATCCTAGTCACTTAACCAATCCGAACCTACGCGCTATGGTTCTCAAACAGTCATTCCAATCCGACTTCCAACACATTTCTCATTAACCTGAAGATTAATCCATTAACTAAATACACACTTTCACGCATTTCGAGACATGCAATGCACAAATCATCCGAAAACTACTAAACGTTTAGCATACATGGAAACATCACACATTTCTTCCAATTCCTCTAGGCGATTCTCCCCAACGAATCATCTTTAACACTAATTCGTCATCCTCGATTTATCAAATCTACAAATCCGAGCACTAAAACTTCCTCAATCACTCACATCGGGAAAACTCAGCTAATCTCTTACCGAGATATCAATCCCTCAGTATGCACTCACCAAATACAATGCTAATAGCAACCAAGTCTCAACCTAAGGTCAATAACCTGAACGATGAAGACCGAACAAAACGAATCCTTACGGATAACACTTATCACTAAACATCCCTTGTAATGCGCAATACGACCAATACGCAACTATCGTAACATCATAAGCAAATGGTTAAAACCGATAGCGTCCCAAATGACTATGGCAACGCAAATCCCAAGGTGTACAAAATCGACTATTGTCACACCCGTAACAACATGTGAGCGAAACACGGCTATCACATCACTAATCACACAACATGGTCCTCACGACCCCACCATTGGCGTATAAAACAACCAATAGTTCTCAATACTAACCACATGATGGCTGGCCGAAACTACACGCGCCTTAGTGAATCCGCACCACACGCGACTCACCACCTCCACCGCAACAACAATCGGGATTGGCCGAACTACACGTGGCCTAGTGAATCCGAACTACACGAGAGTCACTATCCCAATAGAATGACCGCATCCACACGTGTCATTGTGAATCCGAACTACACAATACTGACTTCCTCAATAAGATGACCGAACTACACGTGTCATCGTGAATCCGCATCCACACGTAATTCACCTCCCTAATCTCAACATAGGAATGGTACTCCCATTCCCCATCCATACTCGCATTTTCCGATAACGTTATACCATACCGATATAACACTACTCCCCAAGGTGAAGTTAGCGGACCACGTCTACGGCCATAACCCACTAATCACACACGCTCTTTTGGCCTCATACAGCAAGTAGTGTAACATCGCGCACTGCTACACCATAGTGAATCCTAATGGAATACACTAACCATCAACACACGCTCTTTTGGCCTCGATTACAACGAGTAGTGTAACATCGCGCCCTGCAACACCATAGTGAATCCTAATAGAATACACTAACCATCAACACACGCTCTTTTGGCCTCGATTACAACGAGTAGTGTAACATCGCGCCCTGCAACACCATAGTGAATCCTAAAAGAATACACTAACCATCAACACACGCTCTTTTGGCCTCAATCACAATGAGTAGTGTAACACCGCGCCCAAACTAGCCAATAATCACTAACACAAGTGAGAATGGTCCTAATACAACAATCTAACCGAATTATAAGTGTTAAACACATATCTTGCCCATTTTAACACCTAAACCCTAATTTTGACCCATTTCAAAATTAGTCAACCAATTGAACCCAAATGGCCTCCAATACATCAATAATCACTAATACTAGTGATTATTCACTCTTTGTAAGTCTTACATGTTTAAACTTGCACACCAAAACCAAAACCCGTCTTTAATACTTATGAACCCGAATCTTGGTGTTAATCTTCCATTAACAACTAATGGGGTTTCATTTATGAACTCACAATCAAAAGCCCTAAATTTAGATGATGAACACGAAAACGAAATTCGGAGTTAGAGCTTATCGCTAGTATCAAATTGTAGCTAAGAACGAGGAGAACAAAGTTGCCTCTTACGCTTTCGATCGAATCCCGCTTCTTCCTTTCCAAAATCCCTCTTGAATGATTTGAAGTATTTAAGTTTTGGGAGAAAATTGTAGTGACCCGTCCTAATCCATCTGGACGAAGTCATCAACAGTTGGTCCCATTGCGAGGTTCTGACCTCTATATGCCATGAACGACTCCATGTAATATGAGCAAATGCACATCGGAAGATTTCTTTCATACCTGAGAATAAACATGCTTTCAAGTATCAACCAAAAGGTTGGTGAGTTCATAGATTTATCATAAAACAATAAAATTTATCATTTTGATAGACCACAATATTTAAATCTTGCATGGTACAAATGGGCCCGAATCCTATACCCACCTGTAATGTACATGCGATATCTTTTAAATACAGTACACCTTTCTCATGTACGAAATCATCTTTCATAAATCTTAGTAACCGTACACATATCTCGTGCACAAAAATAACATACACATAACGTGTGTATAAAATCATTCTCTCGATACATAACATTCACTTTTCATTACTTTCATAGCTTGGCTTGGTAACCAACCTTAACATATAATGCGCATAATAATATCCCCAAAACAGAACATCTCGTCTGTATAATAATCATATAAACTTTGAAGTACTAAACACCACGCCCACTAGCCCTTCCGTCTAGTGAACATTCTGGGTGGGGGTGTTAAACCCGGTAGATACCTTTAGGATTCGCGTCAATTAGGCGTGCACTAATTCTCAAAATTAGTGATGTTCCCTAATTCTTAGGTTACCAAGCAATAATAATCAGGGGAAAAATATTCATATCAATTGTGGCAATTATCACGTCCACATAATTCAATGGTGGCAATTATCACGTCCACATAATTCATTTGAGGAATGTTTTGCTTGTGTCTATCTCGTCAAACATTTATAAAAGCATTTCATGTATTCGAAGTTCAAAATGTATTTCAAAATCATTTAATAAAGCAGTTGTAAAAGTAGCGCATGTATTCTCAGTCCCAAAAATGTAAAGAGTAAAAGGGAATCAAATGAACTCACCATACGATATTTTGTAGTAAAAATATGCATACGACGATACTGAACAATGCAGGGTTGGCCTCAGATTCACAAACCTATATAATTTATATATGTATTAACACATATAATTGTAATCAAATAATTACATCCATTAATTTTATAATATGTATGTATTTAGTGTTGTAGTTTATATAGAATTTGTATTACATTTTGTCTATATGTATTATGTCTTAAATCATATACTATATATATGTTTATTTTGTATATATATATATATATATATATATATATATATATATATAGAAAATAAACATATATATAGTATATGATTTATAGGTAAAATAAATATAATTTATGTATAAAATCTTTATTTGTTATAATATAATGATAATGATAATGATAATTTTAATAAAAAAATTGTACTTTTAATAATAGTAGTATTTTTTAATAAAAATGATAAGTTTAATAATAATGATAATGAAAATAATAGTTTTGATAATAATACTTAATAATAATAATAATAATAATAATAATATTAAGTGATCAGTAAACTACCTCAAAGAAGTAGCCCTTAAAAATATGCCCAAGTCCGGGTTTGAACCTGTGACGTCCCGCTAACTCGATAACATCCTTAACCATTATGATGTTTCTATATTTCTGTTTAAACTTCACAGATTAATAGATATAACTCCTACAATTAGCTGTCTTTCTTCTTCTTCTTTTAAAAACATGCTTGAGTCCAGGTTCGAACTTGAGACCTCTCGCTCACCATTAACACCCCTTAACCAACAATCCAATTCTATTTTTCTAATTTACACCCCGTAATAAATAATTAAAACCAATATCTAATTCTTTTCCTTTTAACAAAACCCATTTTCATCATGATCCAACATCATTATCATCATTTTTCATCATTTAATTATAATCAACATCATTAGTTATTGTAATTGCCATTCATTACCATTGATCCCCCACATGTATGCTGTATAATAAACGAGCAGTAAGAAAAGGGAACGCAGAGATCCAGTGGCCCATCATAATCCAATAGAAGCTCAACTTAATTACTTGGATCCCGGCCCAAAATACATTTAAGTGGCCCAACACATACTAATAAGGACTGCCACTTCGTATCAGTTAATAATGGATTGAAAGTCTTGGATTCTCTTTTCCTTCTTCCTATTATCCAACCGACACAGACAAAATTACGCGTATAATAAATTAAATAGTGGGGTTTTATTTGATTTGCCTTTGTCATCTAATAGAATATTAAAGGAACGTGCCATCATAATCATCATCCTTGTCCCAACATCATCTTATCATGTATCCCTTTATCATTGTTTTTATGCCTATCAATATTGTTATCTTATTATGATAATAAAAATAGGTATACAGAAAGAAGCAGAAGACTAGAGAACCGAAGGAAGAGAGAGAGAATAGAGAGAGTAGAGATCGTGTGATCATGGTGTAGGGTGTTTTATAGCTATAAGGCAGCAGTAACAGTTGCCATATATAGACGTTGTTGATGGTGGTTCGAGGGTGGTTTTCAAAACAGAAAAAGAAACATGGTTCGAGGGTTTGTAGGGTTTGAATATGATCGTGAAACAGAAATATAAAAGGTATTGATGATACGTGGTATATTTGGATCAAAACAGAAACAAAAGTGAAGATACTTGTGAAGGTTTTGGTTGTTGGGTTCTCTTTTAGTTCGTCAAAGAAGGTATTAGAAACAGGAATAACGAAGGATGCAAGTGGTGGTTGTTCAAGCAACAACAGAAAAATACTGCAGCAATAATTAATGATGATAGTGGTTGTGTTTGGGCGCCTCACGATGGCAGTAAAGGTGGTGATTTGATTTGTTGTTGAAGGTGGTGATTTGATTTGTTTTTGGGTTTGGTTAGTAAACAGCAAACAGAAAGAAAAAAGAATAATCGGGTTATGGTGATGATGTTTGATTATTATGTGATAAAGGTGATGGTTATGCCTTTCGTTAGTGACCAAATAAACAAGAAAAGAAAAGGGTTGATTCTATGGTGGTGATCAAGTGGGTTTCGATAGATATAAATGGGTTTGTGTTGAAGATGGTCATGGTTTGAAGATGATGATGGTTATTCCGGATACAATTAGTGTTGGTTTGGTTGTGAGAGTGGTGATTGAAGGTTGTCTATGATTGAAACATATACAATAGCTGCAGTCGTGGGTGTTGGGTTGTGATGTTAGTCAAAATTAGAAACAGGAATACGAGCTGTAGTAGTAGTAGCTCTTGTTGTAACCGAACAGAAAGCAGAAACGGCTTTAATGGTTTGGAGAGTGGTTCGATTGTGGTGGTTTTGAGTTATTGCATATATGTCAAATATTAAAAGAAACCAGGAGAACAACTCAGTAAGTAACAGCTTCGATTCATTATCAATTATTCATCATCATTCATGTTTTTGTTTATGAGACAAACTGTGTTGATATGATCAAAATCATAATGCGAGTAAAATAGATGGATAAAGAAAGATACTAGTTGGATAAAAATGCAACTTACTATGTATCTTCGAGTTAAATTTTCGGTGATTCCAAATACAAACGGTTTGGTTCTCAATCATCGAACATGGTGGTGATTGGTTTTCGAACGTACACAGGAAACAAAACATAAAGCCGAAGGTGATGGTGGTGTCAAGTGATTTATGATGGTGGTTGGGCTGTTTGGTCGACAGATTCAAAGAGGGAAAGTGGGTGATGATTGTGATCAATTATGATTTTATGTGGGTTTTGGATTTAATCGTGTAGTAGTTATGGTAATCATGGTGGAAGGAGGAGAAGGGTTGTGATGGTTGATCGAAGAAAAAGGTGAGGCTTTGGTAGTGTTCTCGGTTGTAAACCCAATTGAAAACAGAGACATAGATGATTGGTACTTGGTGCATGTATATATATATATATATATATATATATGAATTTATATAATATAGAGATAGATTCAATTTGTAAGAAATGATTGTAAGAAAACAAACAAAAGTGAAGCACAGTAATCCGTTGAATATTGTGTCATTTAACTTCACGGATAGAAATTTAACAAAGCAGGAAAAGGAATATATCATATAAATATATATAAACGTGTTAGAAGATTAGCCGCCTTCATTATTGATTTACTATTCTATCACGGGCTGAATTTCATGCTCCATTGTTAATCAGTGGCGAATAAAAGTCTTCAGAAAAAAATCCTAAATTTTTAGATTAGCTATATTTATTTATTTTGGTCATTATGGTATAAAATTCGATCCTTAATTTGTTAAATAAAAATTACATCAATTGTCCGTCTCAGTTCTGGGTAAAATATAAAAATTGTTAAAACTTAACAAATAGTTCTTAAATACATTTTTAATAAGCCTAAAATTTATAGAACTCATTTTCGTATCACCGTTTATTTTAAAATTACATAAGTTTGAATTTAACTCGCTTAATATCAATCGAAACATCAAACGAGTATTCCAATTATTTAATATTTATTTTTAATATACTTTATTTATATATAGAGATATATTTTAAATAATAATTATTATAATATCCTATTTTTATTTTATTAATTTTTTTAATAACAACAACATATAATACTTCAAATTATATTTCGAATTATTATTTATATATACATACACACATATCTATTTACAATTAATTGTTCGTGAATCGTCGAGCACAGTTAAAGGGTAATTGATTACGTGAATATAGTTTCAAAATTTTCGAGACTCAACATTACAGACTTTGCTTATCGTGTCGAAATCATATAAAGATTAAGTTTAAATTTGGTCGGAAATTTTCGGGTCGTCACAAAAATGAAGAAGAAAAGGAAAAAGAAATAAAGAAAATGAAATGGGTGGATGAGATTTAAGATCCCAAATCTGGCACGCACGCGAAATGACCAAAATGCCCCTAAAAACCCTTAAAACTACGAAATCCGAAATCAGACTACCAGAGGCGCCGCGCCGCGGCCCTCTTCCTCTGCGCCGCGAGATTTCACTTGGTCTGGTGGTCTTGTTTACATGCCTCCTGATCCTGAATCCTGTGTATCGTCGCGCCGCGACAAAGCTGCCCACGCCGCGACGAAGAACACGTTTTGACCATTTTTCTCGTATGAACACCCCTCCACTCGTACACGCTTGGTTCTCTTCATTCACGAAACATACAAACACTTAAACACAACTATTCGAAATATTCGGGTATTACATTATGCCCAATAAGGGTGGCACAATCGTCGTTCTTAACGAAATAAATGAAATATTTGCTACTCGTACCGTCACGGGATGTAGAGTTTGCATTGATTATCGTCTTTTGAATGACGCCACTAGGAAGGACCATTACCCGCTCCCATTCATTGACCAAATGCTTGAGCATTTTACATGAAATGATCAACAACTTGCTAGATGAATTCTCAAGTTACTTCGAAATCACTATCGATCCGAAGGACTAAGAAAAAACAACATATACATGTTCCCAAAAGTATTATATGATATATAACTTTTTTCTTTTAATTTGGTTGGGGTGGATAATGACAAGACTGTCAAATAACAAACATTTTTTTCTCAGCTATAACGGTTTTTGGAAAATTATCCTTTTGAGTAATCATATTCTAAAATCTTTTATGAGCAATCAAAAGTAATATTTATTTTATTGAAAATTTTGTGTTTTATATTATTATATTATACTAATATACTAATTATGATGAGTTGGTTACTGTTCACGAGAGAATTCTGCGTTTTTACAAAGAAAAATTTCATTTAATTTATTACAAGAGTTAAACTTAAAAACAATGAATAATGTATAATATAATGTACTCAGAAAAAAAAACTATATAACAAGACTTTTCCCACATCTCACAACAGACCGCCACTATCAACTACAACTATCAACCACTAGCACCACCACTACCAACCACATACAATCACCACAAACAACATATGGTGATCATTCACCATCACCCCCGCGAACATCAAACTTCAGCCACCACCACCGCGAGCGTCAAACTCCAGCCACCACCGGCGCGACCGTCAATTTCATGCCAGATTAATCACAAGTAACAATTTAGTAAGGCTACAAACTCCTTAGCACAGACCACCATCCAGATCGTAAAAAAGCAAAAAAAAAAAATGTAATATAAAAACATATCTAAAAACATACAAATGATATTAACATGGATCTAGACATAAACTCAATGTGAAAAAAAAAAATCATAAACTCAATTAGGGGTGTGCACCATTTGGTTTCAAATCGAATATCGAATCGGATCCACAAAAAAAAAACCAAACCGAATTTTTTAAACGGTTTTCGGATCGATCAAAACCGAAACCGAATTCGTAATTCGGTTTTTGGTTATGAAAATTTTAAATTTGGTTAACCGAAAACCGAATCAAAAACAGAATTCAAATTAATAACATATCAAAGCATATTTATAACTATAATATTATATATTTATATTATATTTGATGTATTATACATTTTTAAACAATAAATATGTTATATACCTGCATATTAAATTAATTCCACAACCGTTATTCGTAATTTATATGTAAGTTTATGCTGGTTAGGGTTTTTATTTTTAGTGATTTTCGATTTTAACCGAAACCAAATTCGGTTTTCGGTTCGGTTTTGGTTATGGTTTTGATATTTAAATTTGGTTTCGGTTTGGTATTCGGTTTTGATTTTATAAGTTTCAAAACCGAACCGAATAAACTGAAAAATCAAAAACCGAACCGATGAACACCCCTAAACTCAATCATGAACAATTTTATTTTACTTACCATACATTCTAATGAACTACTATTAAAAAAACACGATTAACCACCACCGATGGGTATTTCCACCAACAACAACTATCGATAACTACCACCACCACCAACGAGATCTGAAAAAAATTAAACGTCGTTAAAACATGAAGATGCAATTAAAATATAAAAATAAGATATAAATGCAAAACGAAATCAGATGTGAAAAAAAACTCATGTATGAAGATAAATAATCAAATATGAAGATAATTTTTTTTTTCTGAGTAAGAGTATTATACATTATTCATTGTTTAAGTTTAACTCTTTTTGAATGAAATTTTTCTTTGTGAAAAGACAGAAATACTCTCGTGAATAGTAACTAACTCATCATAATTAGTATATATTAGTATAACGAGAAAAACAAACCCGCGCTTCGCTGCGGGGTGGCTTCGGTCGATTAACGTTTTAGTCAGTTAACAGTCGGTGATTTTTATCGGGTAGTGATTGATTCAATGGATGTTTAAAAGAAACATATGAATGAAAAGAGAAGTGAATAAAAGGTTGTAAAGAAAAAAAATTCAAACAAAAGATCTAATTACCTCTGCAATTGGACGTATTTACAGAACTGCTATTGTGAAGAGTGACAGCTTTAAATGAAAAACCAAAAATATATATATGTATACTTTATTAAAATTTTTATAAAAGATGTTGAACTAAATTTGATTTAAAAATTGAAAAATAAAAAAGTTATAATAATTGTAATAATAGTAACAAGTATTCGGGTCGGCCCGCTTCGCTAGGCCCAAGATCGCTAGCCTGAAAGAAAAAAAAAAAGGTCAACTTCAAGGTTCGAACCTACGTCCCTTCAAATTTCAACAAACATCTTTACCAACTGATCAACATATTCATTCTAATAAATTTATAGTTTGTTTAACATATATCCCTTAAAATTAGAAGGTTGGTCAAAATTAAAAAGGTAATCAAAAGGGGTGAAATTTAACATAATGTAAAACCGGGGGGTAAAGTGACAAAATTGCAAAAAAGTTTCAAATAAATAGTTCCATTTTTTTGTATTTTTGTGTTTTCTATTTGAATCTTCTATATATAATATGTACTCCGTAATATTTAATATTTAATTTTAATTTTAATATTACTCGTACTAAGAAGATGAAAAGAAAGCAAAAGACAAAATTGCGTAGAGTCCCTCTACGGTCATTTTATAACTCCGTATATTCTTTTAGGGTGTGTTTTGGTGACTAGTTTGTTGGAGCTTATGGGAGCTTATAGGAGCTTAAGCTTATAATTTTAATAAGCTTCAAGTCATAAGCTTCGTTTGCTAGAGAAAAAAAGTAGAGCTTATGAAAATCATAAGCTCTGAAAAAATAAGCTACTTTTAGTAGCTTATGAAAAAAAAGTAGAGCTTATGAACTGGAAAATAAGCTCCATGTAAGACCCGTGTAATTATTGTAAATAATGTATAGAAGTTAACTTTGTTGTGGGATTGGTTTTATATTTCAAAAGGAGCTAGGAACCAGTTTCTGTCCATTGGCGCGCCGCGCAGCCTAATGGCGCGCCGCGCAAAATCGTGCAGACAGCCCCTCTTGTTTATTTAAATTTAAATCAAGGGCATTTTGGGAAATTCACTTCAAGGCCGACTTTAAGGCTTGGTTCAGTTGTTTGGGAGCTCATTTACTCCCCTTTTCACCAACCTTATCTTCCTAATTCAATCCTAGAGAGAGAAGTGAGTTCTAGAGAGAGAGATCCCATTTTGAAGAAGAAGAAGAAGGTTTCTTGCTAAAGTCCAAGTTCTAAAGTTGTTCATCTCATCCATTGCTACATTTTGATAGTTGTGGTATACCTTAACTTCCATTTCTTGTTTTGATTTTGTGTATGGGTTAGGGTTTGTGTTGAAGATGAACACCAAGACCCATTTGTTGGTAAATTGGGTGTTTTGGGTAAATTGGGTCATGTAGACTCAATAATGGGTTAGCTAGGGTTTTAAAAGTGTTAATTGATGTTAAGAAACCCTAATTGGCTAATAATTTGTTAGAACACTTGCTTGATGTATAAATGGGTGCTATTTGGGTATAGATGACCCAAAATGTGTGTATTGACTTTTATTAGGTCAAATGGGTCAAAATGGACCAATGTTGGTTAATGTTAGTGTTTTGTGTTAAAACCTAGCGATTTAATGTGTATGAAGGCCTTGAGTGCCAAGTGTTAGGGTTTTTGGTGAAAATGACCCAAATTAGGGTTAAGTGTCCAAATGGGTCAAGATGATCTAGGATGGTGTGTAATGTGAGATTGGACCAAGTTGATTGATTGATTATATGCTTGTGAAATAGGTACGTTACCTCGGAATTCAAGCTTGGTTTAATAATCACCGACGGCATAAGGTGAGTGGAATAATTATGCGTGAACGTATATAATGTATTTATTTGTGTGTATGAATGTGGAAGTGTCGCGGTGTTCAAGACACCACATTCTAGGTAACGAGTAGTATTGTCGCGGTGCTTAAGACACTACTCATTGTGTAATTGACTTGTGGTATTGTCGCGGTGTTTAAGAAACCACAACGTCATGGGAGTGGGAGTGTCGCGGTGATCAAGACACCACTCATTGTATTGAATGAAGTGTGAATTCGTCGCGGTGTTTAAGACGCCACATTGTTGAAAGGGTGAGTTAGTCGCGGTGTTTAAGACATCACCCGGGGGACTAGTGATTACGCGGTGTGTAAGTAACACTAGTGGATGTTATGAACTCCAACGGACTTTCATGTACCGTTCTCTTGCGTACTTGGTTAACCATGGTTGTGCGAATTGTCCTTAGCATATTATATTATGAACCATATGCTATTATTTGTTGCTAGCTTAATGTGGAACGTGGTTAGTAGTTTATACATGATGGATTGCATGTTCGATTGTATTGCTAGCTCGTATGTTGTATTGTGTAAGTGTATGCAAGTAAGTAGGTTATATATGATCGTGTATAATTATTGCATTCACTAAGCTTTGCTTACCCTCTCGTTGTTTACCATTTTTATAGGTTCGGTGTTGGACAAGGGTAAGGGCATCGTTTTGGACTAGGGATCCCGCTTGATGCTAGGGGACGCTTTTAGTTTTAGTAGCTCTCGGAGTTTGACCGATAGTTGGGTAGTTTAATCCCAAACGCCATGCTCATTGTGTAGTTTGGAACTTAAACTTTTTGGTGGTCGAAACTCCTAAATTTGTATTAAACTTGTAATTTGGGTCGTACGGGCCCCGCTTGTAAAACTTGGGTTTTATGTTTGAAACATGTTAGTTTTACATATTTGGATGTATGGTAAAAAGCGTTTCGTCTAAAAGTGCCGGGAACTAGTCAATCTTTTTCGCGGTTGAAGGTCCCGGGGAAAGCCCGTTTTGGCGCGGCGCGCGGGCCATTTGGCGCGGCGCGCCAATGGTCTGCCAGCAAATTTTTTTTTTATTTTGTATTTTCCACGTGGTTTTGTCGGGTATTGGTTTGGGTTGTTACAAGTGGTATCAGAGCATGGTCTAAGGGATTTAGGTGACTTGAGATAGGCGCCTAGACTTAGACTTTTTGTGTGTGCGCTATGCGGGACTTGTAGGACTTTGGGTCGGATCGGGATTGGTTTGTGCATAGGTTTATGTAAACTAATCATGTGCTATTTATTATGTATGTTTAGCGAGCATCGAGCGAGATGGACGTTGTACTAGCAAGTTAATGCGACGTGCTCGCGTAACAATGATTAGCTACCATTGTTACGGGTTCAAATCGTGTCAAACAAGAGATGTACGACGATTGTTGAGCAAGATGGGGTAGTGTGGTGTATATGTATATACTTATGTGTTAAATCCTTTTCGTCTCGTTGTTTAATCTATTCCGTCTTATAGAATGAAGATGAGAAACGGGCATGATATCAACGGCGGAGGTACTAGTGAAGAAGTCGAGTTTACGGCCAAGGTTGAGGCCATTTTGAAAAGGCATCATGAGGCTTTTCTCGAGGACGTTAAGAAGATGTTCCTAGATACGATTGACGAGCAATTAGTCAATGTGGTAAAGGAGCAAGTTAAGGCCGTTCTTCGCGAAGATAATGTGGGAAGACGGGACTTTTTCTATAAGAATTTCAAGGACTCTCAACCTCCCTCTTTTGATGGTGAAAGAGATCCTCTTAAGAGCGCCCGTTGGATCTCCGATATGGAGGGGGCCTTCCGTACTTGTGAATGTCCTCTCGATAAGAGGACAAGGTACGGGTGTAGTATGTTGAGGGGCGATGCCAAGTTGTGGTGGGACGCAAAGCTCTAAGTTTATGGTGAAGAGCAATGCATGGAATTCACTTGGGATGAATTCAAGTCTGAATTTTTCAAGGAATACCGAACTTCGGCCGATCTTACTAGGCTTAAGGACGAGTTACGTTCCTTGAGGCAAGGGTCGATGGATTTGAACACTCTCAAATCCGTGTTTTTGTCCAAGACCCAATTTTGCCCGGAGTACGTCGGGAATGATAAAATGTTGAAGGAAGATTTCTATCGAACCTTGAACGACAACTATCAAGATAAGATTAGTGTGAACGTAGTGAAAAGCTTTGATGAGTTATTTGACATGGCCAAAGGTTTCGAGTCGCTCATCTTAAGAAAGAGTGGTTTTACTTTTGGCAAGAGAAAAAGTGAAGGTTCGAGCTATTCAAACTTTTCGAACAAAAAGAACAAGAAAAGTTCCGAAAGTGTCAATAGCGTGAAGAAGGGCACTACCGGCGGGTTTTCTTATACGTGCTACAATTGTGGGCAACCGGGTCATATGGCTCGTGAGTGTCCGAAACCACGTTCCGGGAACAAAGTCACTTGTTTTAATTGCGGCAAAGAAGGGCATAAGAAGCCGGAGTGTCCCGATTTGCGAAATGATAATGTGAAGCGGTTAGAGAAGGCGGCGGGTACGGCTAGGGGTCGCAACTATTTGATGACCAATGATGAAGCCAAACAATCGCACGAAGTTGTCTCAGGTACTTACATGGTTAATTCTAATCCGGCAAGGATTCTTTTCGATAGCGGTGCAAATTTGTCGTTTGTGTCTCCTAAATTTGTGCCTAAACTTAATAGACCGTTAGCTAAGTTAAGTCGTCCGATAGAAGTCGAAATAGCGGATGGCAAGACGGTGCTAGTGGTTGATGTGTGTGAAAATTGTGATGTTGTTTTTGGTGTCGAAACCTTTAAAATTGATCTTATTCCAATGACCTTGGGCGACTTTGATATTGTCATTGGTATGGATTGGCTCGATCGTTATAGAGCCGATATTGCATGCCATGATAAGTTTATTCGTGTGAAGACCCTAATTGGGGGAGAGTTAATTATTCATGGTGATAAGCGAAGGAGACCGGTGCCGATATGCACTTTTGCACGGGCACGTCGTTTTGTTGTTACCGGTGGCATGGCTTTCCTTGCTCATGTTGTTGATACTCGCAATGAGCCACCACCTATTCGTGAAATTCCGGTTGTTAGTGAATTCGAATACGTTTTTCCGGACGAATTACCGGGTGTTCCGGCGGAAAGACAAGTTGAGTTTCGTATTGAGTTGGTTCCGGGAGCTACTCCCATTGCTAAAACTCCTTATCGTTTAGCACCAACGGAAATGCAAGAGTTGTTAAATCAAACCCAAGAGTTGCTCGAGAAGGGTTTTATTCGACCGAGTGCTTCGCCATGGGGCGCTCCGGTGTTATTTGTGAAGAAGAAAGATGGTAGTATGCGTATGTGCATTGATTACCGTGAGTTGAATAAAGTGACGATCAAGAATCGTTATCCATTACCTAGGATTGACGATTTATTTGATCAACTTCAAGGTGCAACGTATTTCTCTAAGATCGACCTACGGTCCGGCTATCACCAAATGCGGGTCCGTGAGGAAGACATAGAGAAAACGGCTTTTCGAACGCGTTACGGGCATTATGAGTTTGTAGTTATGCCCTTTGGTCTTACGAATGCACCGGCGGCATTCATGGATCTTATGAACCGAGTGTGCCAACCTATGTTGGACAAGTCGGTAATAGTGTTCATTGAGGACATACTAGTCTACTCGAAAGGTATGAACGAACATGAACATCAATTGCGTGAAGTATTGAAGACGCTACGAAAGGAGAAGTTGTATGCAAAGTTCTCCAAATGTGAATTTTGGCTAAGGGAAGTTCAATTCCTTGGTCATATCGTGAACGAAAACGGTATTCAAGTAGATCCGGGGAAGATCGAAACGGTGAAGAGTTGGGGACGACCGACTACGCCTACGGAAATCCGAAGTTTTCTCGGATTGGCCGGTTATTATCGTCGGTTTATCCAAGACTTTTCCAAGATTGCTTCTCCATTAACGAAGTTGACGAGAGAGAATGCTAAGTTTAATTGGGAGAACGAGCAAGAAATTGCTTTTCAATTGTTAAAAGAGAAGTTGTGTCAAGCTCCGGTGTTAGTATTACCGGAAGGTGTCGAAGATATGACGGTTTATTGTGATGCTTCCTTAAATGGTCTCGGGTGTGTTCTAATGCAAAGAGGTAAGGTTATCGCTTATGCCTCTCGACAATTAAAGGAACATGAAATGAGGTATCCGACTCATGATCTTGAGTTGGCGGCGGTAGTGCATGCGTTGAAAATTTGACGCCATTACTTGTATGGTGTCAAGTGTACGATTTATTCGGATCATAAGAGTTTGAAACATCTCTTTAATCAACGAGATTTGAATTATCGCCAACGTAGGTGGATGGATGTGGTGAAAGACTACGATTGTGAAATACTTTATCATCCGGGTAAGGCGAATGTGGTCGCGGATGCGTTGAGTCGAAAGAGTCAACATCCGGCGATAAAAGTGGGGTCGTTACGTTTGATTATTACCAATGATTTTCTTGAAAAGCTTGGTGAGATCCAAATAGAGGCTTATGTTCACAACAAGCATACGGAGCGAATCGTGGGCCAATCGGAGTTTATTACTATGGGTCCGCGTGGGTTGTTGTCCTTTCAAGGAAGGGTGTGGGTGCCTAAGATGGGTGATTACCGACGAGTGCTACTTGATGAAGCACATAAGTCAAAATACTCCATTCATCCGGGCACGACGAAAATGTACCTTGACTTGAAGAAAGATTATTGGTGGCCGGGCATGAAACGTGAGGTTGTGAAGTATGTTGAGCAACGTGTCACGTGTTTACAAGTAAAAGCCGAACACCAAAAGCCGTATGGTAAGTTGCAACCATTAGAAATCCCGAAATGGAAATGGGAGCACATTACCATGGATTTCATTACAAAGTTACCTAAAACGGCGAGAACCCAATTCGATTCGATTTGGGTTATAGTTGACCGATTGACAAAAAGCGCTTTGTTTCTTCCCATTAAAGAAGCGATATCGTCGGAGACCTTGGCTAAGTTGTTTATCAAGGAAGTGGTCTCGCGACATGGGGTTCCTATATCTATTATTTCGGATCGAGATACCCGTTTTACATCTCGGTTTTGGGAAAAGTTTCATGAAGATATGGGTACGCAATTGAAGTTGAGCACGGCGTATCATCCTCAAACGGACGGTCAAACCGAACGTACGAATCAAACTTTGGAAGATATGCTACGAGCGTGCATCATTGACTTCGGAGGTAGTTGGGATGAGCATTTTCCTTTGGTGGAATTCTTGTACAATAATAGTTATCATACTAGTATCGGGATGCCACCTTACGAAATGCTTTATGGGCGTAGGTGTCGAACTCCCGTTTGTTGGGGAGAAGTGGGTCAAAGGGAAATCGGGGGTACCGATTTGGTTTTAGAGACGAATAACAAGATTGATATTATCCGTGAACATTTGAAAAAGGCTCAAGATAGGCAAAAGTCGTATGCCGATAGACGTAGACGAACGATCGAATTCCAAGAGGGCGACATGGTCATGCTCAAGGTTTCGCCATGGAAGGGTATTATTCGATTTCGAAAATGGGGAAAGTTAGGTCCTCGGTTTATTGGGCCGTTTAAAGTTTTAGCTCGTGTTGGTGAGGTTGCATATCGATTGGAATTACCCGAAGAGCTTGCGGGGATCCATAACACGTTTCATGTTTCCCACCTTCGTAAGTGTCTTGCGGATGATTCTTCGTGGATGCCCTTAGATGAAATTGAGCTAAACAATAAGTTGGAATATGTTGAAGAGCCGATCGCTATACTTGATGAGAAGATCAAAAGGTTGAGGCATAAAGAGGTTAGGACCTATAAGGTTCAATGGCGACGGAATAAAGGTTCCGAGTTTACATGGGAGCCCGAAGAGTTCGTGTTGGTTTATCTTCCCGCTTGTCATGCGGCTTGGATCGCGAGGACGCAATCCGAATAAGTGGGGGAGAGTTGTAAGACCCGTGTAATTATTGTAAATAATGTATAGAAGTTAACTTTGTTGTGGGATTGGTTTTATATTTCAAAAGGAGCTAGGAACCAGTTTCTGTCCATTGGCGCGCCGCGCAGCCTAATGGCGCGCCGCGCAAAATCGTGCAGACAGCCCCTCTTGTTTATTTAAATTTAAATCAAGGGCATTTTGGGAAATTCACTTCAAGGCCGACTTTAAGGCTTGGTTCAGTTGTTTGGGAGCTCATTTACTCCCCTTTTCACCAACCTTATCTTCCTAATTCAATCCTAGAGAGAGAAGTGAGTTCTAGAGAGAGAGATCCCATTTTGAAGAAGAAGAAGAAGGTTTCTTGCTAAAGTCCAAGTTCTAAAGTTGTTCATCTCATCCATTGCTACATTTTGATAGTTGTGGTATACCTTAACTTCCATTTCTTGTTTTGATTTTGTGTATGGGTTAGGGTTTGTGTTGAAGATGAACACCAAGACCCATTTGTAGGTAAATTGGGTGTTTTGGGTAAATTGGGTCATGTAGACTCAATAATGGGTTAGCTAGGGTTTTAAAAGTGTTAATTGATGTTAAGAAACCCTAATTGGCTAATAATTGGTTAGAACACTTGCTTGATGTATAAATGGGTGCTATTTGGGTATAGATGACCCAAAATGGGTGTATTGACTTTTATTAGGTCAAATGGGTCAAAATGGACCAATGTTGGTTAATGTTAGTGTTTTGTGTTAAAACCTAGCGATTTAATGTGTATGAAGGCCTTGAGTGCCAAGTGTTAGGGTTTTTGGTGAAAATGACCCAAATTAGGGTTAAGTGTCCAAATGGGTCAAGATGATCTAGGATGGTGTGTAATGTGAGATTGGACCAAGTTGATTGATTGATTATATGCTTGTGAAATAGGTACGTTACCTCGGAATTCAAGCTTGGTTTAATAATCACCGACGGCATAAGGTGAGTGGAATAATTATGCGTGAACGTATATAATGTATTTATTTGTGTGTATGAATGTGGAAGTGTCGCGGTGTTCAAGACACCACATTCTAGGTAACGAGTAGTATTGTCGCGGTGATTAAGACACTACTCATTGTGTAATTGACTTGTGGTATTGTCGCGGTGTTTAAGACACCACAACGTCATGGGAGTGGGAGTGTCGCGGTGATCAAGACACCACTCATTGTATTGAATGAAGTGTGGATTCGTCGCGGTGTTTAAGACGCCATATTGTTGAAAGGGTGAGTTAGTCGCGGTGTTTAAGACATCACCCGGGGGACTAGTGATTACGCGGTGTGTAAGTAACACTAGTGGATGTTATGAACTCCAACGGACTTTCATGTACCGTTCTCTTGCGTACTTGGTTAACCATGGTTGTGCGAATTGTCCTTAGCATATTATATTATGAACCATATGCTATTATTTGTTGCTAGCTTAATGTGGAACGTGGTTAGTAGTTTATGCATGATGGATTGCATGTTCGATTGTATTGCTAGCTCGTATGTTGTATTGTGTAAGTGTATGCAAGTAAGTAGGTTATATATGATCGTGTATAATTATTGCATTCACTAAGCTTTGCTTACCCTCTCGTTGTTTACCATTTTTATAGGTTCGGTGTTGGACAAGGGTAAGGGCATCGTTTTGGACTAGGGATCCCGCTTGATGCTAGGGGACGCTTTTGGTTTTAGTAGCTCTCGGAGTTTGACCGATAGTTGGGTAGTTTAATCCCAAACGCCATGCCCATTGTGTAGTTTGGAACTTAAACTTTTTGGTGGTCGAAACTCCTAAATTTGTATTAAACTTGTAATTTGGGTCGTGCGGGCCCCGCTTGTAAAACTTGGGTTTTATGTTTGAAACATGTTAGTTTTACATATTTGGATGTATGGTAAAAAGCGTTTCGTCTAAAAGTGCCGGGAACTAGTCAATCTTTTTCGCGGTTAAAGGTCCCGGGGACAGCCCGTTTTGGCGCGGCGCGCGGGCCATTTGGCGCGGCGCGCCAATGGTCTGCCAGCAATTTTTTTTTTTATTTTGTATTTTCCACGTGGTTTTGTCGGGTATTGGTTTGGGTTGTTACACTCCAGCTAGTTTATCAAACACTTACTCCCTCCGTCCCATATTTATTGTCACCAGACCAAAAACACACAGTTTTAGGAAATCGCACTAACTTTATTTCTCCACCAATGAAATATCTTTTCTCTCCAGATCCACCAATGAAATATCTTCTTTCCTTTCTATTTATGGAAGTTGACAATTAATTTGGGACATTCCAAAATGGAATAGTAGACAATAATATAGGGACGGAGGGAGTATAAAAAATAATAAGCTCCAACTACCAGCTAAAAATAAGCTCCAGCTCCAACTCTATCTCATAAGCTCAGGCTTCAGCTCCAGCTACTTTCATCCAAACAACCCTTAATGCAACTTACACCTACCTATGGTTGTTTACTGTATTTGTTTCTTTTTACGGTAATTCTACAAGGACCCCTACTCTCCCCTCTAAGCCCTGCAGCCTCCCATCATCCTTTCACTTGACACTTTGACTTTGTTTATTTCCTTTTATTAATACAATTTATTTACTTATATTATACACAAATACAACTTTACAAATTGTAAATATAAACTAAATTAATGTACTCCGTATTATGTTTGTAACTTAATTATAGATTTCAATCTATGTTTTCCTTTTTTTATTATAATAAAAATAAAAATATTACTTATAACTTTAAAATACTTATGCTTTTTCTATTTTATTTTTATTATTTAACAAATGTAAATATGACACGCGGTTCATACGTTTCGTCAATGACTAACTTCAAACAATTTAACGTTCAATTAAAGTTGTTAATTTTTTCTTTACCCATCAAGATGAATGCTATAGAAAACGTCTTGCTAGTAGAAGTAACACCAACGATTTCAAAAAATGACAACTTATAAATATTCGGATTAGACGTAGCATCCACCAATAAAATATGCGGAAATGCACAAAATATACATATATGAAATTGGATGGATACAAATTAAACTTCTAATTGGTTAGTAGAATCATTAATAGGATAACAAAAGTCATACTCTTTTTCCTTCAAAAATGACATTAATACCTATATAAGTCCTATTTGTTTGACTGATTGTGTGAAGTTTTGCTTTTGCATTATACACCGTTTTGCTTGAAGAAATATTAATAGAAGCACTATTAATACGGAGTATGTAATAATAATTTTTTTTCGAACGACAAGTATGTAATAATAATACAGAGTAATAAATAATTAATATAAATATTATAATATAATATAGACGTAGGACTAACTTGATTTCCTTGCATTCCGTCGTATTTTTGTATTCTTATTTTAAAATTCTTATTAGTTTATTTACTTAATAGATATATTTATTTATATTAATAATTCTACTAAATATAATAAGAAAAAGAAGAAATTTATAAACGTTAACTTGTATATATTCGGGGTGATTAATAAAATTTCACCAGCTTTACAAAAAAAAAAAAAAAAAAAAGACATTTTCTACAAACTTATGTATTACGGAGTGTCTATTACAGTAGTTTTATACTCCATATAAATATAAAAATTATATAAATATAAATAGTGTATTTAAATTAATTAGAAAATTGGAGGAAAATATAAAGTGGTATATGGGACCCACTGATTGAGGTGACATGGTAGCTAAGAAAAGGAATAGGTGCGTGCGGGTAGTCGGACCCTTCTTTTTATTCACCCTGCACCTACCTTCCAATCTGCACTTGTTTCCCTCTTTTATTTTAGTCACCATCAGTCCATCACCTATATATTAGATAGAGAAACACAGAAGGAATTTGGGCTTCATTGAAGTTTTTTTAATCAAATTCATATATACCCCTAAAACATCAAAGAGTACCCTTTTAGATCTTACAAAAAGTTTGAACCTGATTGTTTTGAAATTAACCGGTGGTAGTGGTGGCGCACAACTCAACCATCGGATCTTCCAAGTCTAACCAAAACTTGCAACTTTGTCAATGACGATTTTAATGGCATGTTATAGATCTGGTTGAAGCAAACGAAGATCGAACGGAGTTGCAAGTTTAGCAAGGTAAACGAATGCCCGGAAACATTGATCGGATATTCACCATCAATGATGACGAAGTTACGATCGGTTTAAGGTCTAATTTTTTTTGCTGATCAACTCGTGTTTAATTTGTTGATGAATCTGGTTATATTATTTGTTGTGAACAAAAGTTAGAATATGCGTTTCCTATGTTTATTATAGTGTTGGGTTTTGGTTTGGTTTTGAAAAGCTGATAATAATATAAATGATAGGTAAAAATTTACAGTGATGGGATGGTGAAGCTGGATGATGAATGTAGAAAAAATGGAAAGAACATGATGGTGAATAATTAAAAAAGTTAATTAAAAAGTGAAACGACCAAAAAGGAGATGTGAACAGTAGGCAACATACTTGACAAACAGTATTAGTTTAAATTTAAATTTAAATTTAAATAAATAATTATACATAACTCTAACTAAAACAATAAATAAGCTAAGCATTCTTCGGTTAAAACAATAAAAACTCCAATGTTGAAAATTTATAGTAAAGCTTTGCATAACCAGATTTTAAAGCAAAAAAATATTAAAAAACTGAATATAACAAAATATAGAAACATCTTTCACTCTATAGATTTGTAATAGATCTTGAACACAAATACAGAATAATTCAATTCTATGTTTTCGTTTCACTTTCTTATGTGTTCTTGCAAAAAGAATAAGTTGAACCGCAAATAATAGAAAAATCAGAGATGGAGTGGTGAGAAAATAGGGTAAGAAATTTAGTGGGTGAGATATAAAAGGTAAATAAATATGCTAAAGAGTACAAAAGAATAAATAATAATAAATAATAAATAAATAAATATAAAAATCTATATCTATCTATATCTATACTATACATAATAAGAAAATCATAATAGAGTCATTACAAACCTAACTTTCAATCTTAGCCTTCCATTCAATTTGTTTTGCTACATTATGACTATTAGATTAACCTAATCAACTTAATGAACTCATTAAGAACAATTAGCAAAAATCAGACGAAAATGCCCCTCAAACCAATAGAAAAAGCGGGCCTTTTTTTTCAAAAATAGGGGTTGTGTAGAATCAGAACCATTCACCATCTGACTACAAAGAAAAAACCCTAACTTCCTCTAAAAACACAAACCACATAAATTAAATCTAGAATTAATTCATCCATTCACCTAAATCGAAATCGCATCCTCTCTAGGCTACTCCAAATGTCGATCCAATCGCTGCTCATCCTAAACCTAGATTTAAATCACAATTTCTTGAATCCGGTATATTTGATACATAATCTAATAGTGAAGAAGCAACAGACCTTCGTCAATTACTTTAATATGATTGCTTTGATTCAACCATCAAATGCTATGATTGCGTTGATTCAACTTCAAATATCAAACAAGGTAATAAATCTATGTTTTTAGGTTCAATCGAATATAATTAACACATATTGTTACTTTTTAATATTTAGCAAGTTTCCTTGATTTCGTTACGAATGTTTAAGCCTATTTAGTATCGTTACAAATTGTTATTTTCTTTGTATATTGCAGTCAGTGTTGCTGGAAAATGAAGCGAACCGTCCTAATCCATAAGGACGAATACAATAACATATGGATACATTGCGAGGTATTTGACCTCTATATGATAAATTTTACAAACATTCGTTTTTAAAATACAAACTTTCATTACATCGAAAGTTGACAGGCATGCATACCATTTCATAATATCCAAACTATAAATGACCTAATCTGTCATCTATTTAATAATAATCTTTATTGAACTCAACGACTTGAATGCAACGTCTTTTGAAATATGTCATGAATGACTCCAAGTAATATCTCTAAAATGAGCAAATGGACAGCGGAAGATTTCTTTAATACCTGAGAATAAACATGCTTTAAAGTGTCAACCAAAAGGTTGGTGAGTTCATTAGTTTATCGTAATCATTCATTTCTATCATTTTAATAGACTACAAGAATTTCATTTTCATTTCTCATAAATAAACATCCCATACATAGGGATAAAAATCATTCATATGGATTGAACGCCTGATAATCGACATTCACAAGATGCATATAGAATATCCCCATCATTCCGGGACATCCATCGGACATGATATAAATTTCTAAGTACTAAAGCATCCGCAACCATGGATGGGGCTTGTTGGGCCCGATAGATCTATCTTTAAGATTCGCGTCAATTAGGGGCTCGGTTCCCTAATTCTTAGATTACTAGGCTAAAAGGGGCATATTCGGCTTCGATCCATTCAACCATATAATGTAGTTTCGATTACTTGTGTCTATTTCGTAAAATATTTATAAAAGCGCATGTATTCTCAGTCCCAAAAATATATATTACAAAAGCATTTAAAAAGGGAGTAATGAAACTCACAATACTGTATTTCGTAGTAAAAATACATATGACGTTATTGAACAAGTGCAAGGTTGGCCTCGGATTCACGAACCTATATTAGTATATATATATTTATATGTTGGTCAATATCTGTTTTACAATTTAGGTCAAGTCGTAGTGTACCACAATCCTAATGCTCGAGACTAATATGCAAAAGTCAACAAAAGTCATCTTGACCAAAATGACTTCCAAAATTTATACATGATTATTATATAGTTTAAATATAGTCGTTTTATATATTTAAATATTTTTAACAGATTTTATTAGAGTAAATAATATAATTCATTTATTAATAAATAAAATTTTATATTAAAATTTATATAATAAAAATATACTTTTATATATCTTAAGTAGTAAAATTTATAAAGTTCATTTAATATCATAAAAATAATATGATAGGTATTATTAATGTAGTTATATTACACGTAGTAAAATATCTTTGTATCACATATTTGTTTGATAAAATAATATCGATAATAACAATAGTAAGTAAAAGTTGTATTATTTTGTAATAATAATTATTATTAGTATTCTACTAATAATAATAACAATATTTATATTTACTAAAAATGATATTATGATAAAATAATAATTTTTATTAATAACAATACTAAAATGATAATAATAATGATATTTTATATTAACAATGATATTCCTATAAATAATAATTTTTGTATAAAATGATAGTTTTAGTATTAATAATACTTTTAATCAATAACTTACAATATTTTTATTTCATCATGATACATATACACATTGTTTCCTAATCGATTTGTTTAATAGTTTTTAATCCTCTTTTATATCGCATTCATAATAATGATAATAATCGCAATCATAATAATTAGATAATACTAATATTAGTTTTAAAGATAATAATATTAATAATAATAAATATAATAATAATATTAATGACAATACTAAATATCATAATAATAATAATAATAATAATAATAATAATAATAATAATAATAATAATAATAATAATAATAATAATCTTAATGATAGTAATACTAATAATAATGATAATTTTTAATGATAATACTTATAACGATAATGATAATTAGATTATAATGACGATAATAACGACGATAGTAATAATAATCATTTTAAGGATAATAATACCTAAATTAATAATAATTCAGTTGACTATATCTTTCAATCCGTCCATCGAAATCACACGAGTTCTAAATGAAAAGTTCTTAATTTTTCGCCAGCTTTCCAACGACATGCATATCATATACTTTATCTCAATCGCATATGTATCAAATTCGTGATCTATCATAACTATCTAACGACAAAAATTAAACATACAAGCATGCATAATCATATCTACTCGAGCACTAGTCAGGGATACACTAATAATATATCAAAGTTAAGTTATGAGTGCTCACGTATCAATATTGAGATTCAATATTGCAGGAAAGGTACGTAGACGCAACGGAGACGATAAACACTAGGTTGACCTCACGAGCAAACCCTACGAACATTACCCATCACCTCCATAGCTATAACCCATAATTTCCTTAGCTCTATCCCGCTCATAAAACCCGCTTTGAAATCGCTCGCTCATAAACTCGTCGTAGTGTTTTATGTATAAATAATAATTGGTGGTGGTGGTGGCGGCGGCGGCGGGAGGAGCAGGAGGAGGAGGAGCAGGAGGAGGAGGAGGAGCAGCAGCAGCAGCATAGATGGATATGTGAGATGTGTGTATGTTGTGAACCAGAATGAGTCGAGCTTTATAGATATGTTCAGAATCCAAGTGCCATGCGATCGCATGGCTTGGCCATGTAATTCCCATGCGATCGCATGGGAAGTTTTTCCAGCTCACATTCCACTAATGAGGGCTGCCGACACTCGTAATATTCTTATATATATAATATTTTTAATTTATATAATTAATTATATATTATATTATATTTACGTATATAGTTAATTTGTAAATTTAGTTCCAACGACTCGTGCATTGTCACTCGACCTATGTCCTGGTTCCGGTTCCTCGAAAGCTATTTCGTACGCTTAGAAAACTAATACATTATGTTTCATGACTCGTACCCTTGTCAAAATATAGACTTAGATTATCAACAAACTATATCACTCGAGATATAACTTGATCGCCAGGGTGTTTTGATTATTTGCTTCTATAAATCGTCTTCTCATTATTTAACATTATATACAATCTTTAATTAAGAAAATATTTTATATTTAAGTTAATATTTTTCAATAATATGTTTTATTTCATTGTAACTATAATAATAATAATAACGTTTGAAAATATGTAAGTCTTATATATTTTGAAATCGTTTAAATAATAGAAAGTACTCTTTCGTAACGTTTGTATTTTAAAATTTAATATCGATATAACTCATTTTTACACCAACGTTTATAAAAACATTATGTTACATTCCAAAATCATTTTTATTGAAAAGGTTATGATAGTAGAAGTTGTTATAAAATGTTTTTAATAATAGAAGTCTATTATATCGAAAAACGTTTTTATTTAAGAAAGTAAATAACAAGTTTCAAGTTATTAACTTACAGTTTATTCATGAGTTGTAGGGTTAAGTCAAATGGATAATTGTACGTATGAAATCATCTTAACATGACAAAGGGTTTTATCTTGTCGACGAACATTATCCCAATTATTTACTCTTTATGATAAAGTATTATTAAAGCCTAATAATTAACCTATCAATAGTCATGAGAAAATTATTGTAAGGCATGTATTGAAAATCAAACAGGAGTCTCCACTAATCCTTGTCTAGTTCTCGTTAATTGACACATTTGTTCTTACTTAAAAATCATTTTACCATTTTCCGAATGCCGTTAAAAAAGAAAGGTTTCCTAGATCAAAGTTTACCTCTCAACAGAGACTCGTAATCATACAATGTATCTGATAAATCAATCATTTGATATTATCTTCTAATTCCAAACATGTTGAACCAAATACGTTAATGTAAAGTATTATACCTAATACTTTGTTAAAGTTTTCAAGTTATAATATATACACATATACATATATAATCATAACCGTTCATTTAATGGTTCGTGAATCGTCTGAATTTGGTCGAGGTTAAATGAATATATGAACGCAGCTTAAAATTTTTGAGATTCAACTTAACAAACTTTGCTTATCGTGTCGGAACATATAAAGATTAAAGTTTAAATTTGGTCAGAAATTTTCGGGTTGTCACAAAAAATAAGTATATCATGTCTTCTGCATAGCAAACCTAATATCTACACACAGTTCATATGTATTTATATGTATATACTACTGGATATTATTTAAATGGTTGTTTTGTTTGTCCATCTTTGTGTTATGCTTTCATAATACTCACTATAAGTATATCTTCTACCAACCTGTTTTGATATTAATAATACTAACCTTATTGCTTTTATACACAACCCAAAATTCAATTGATTATCATGTTTGTATTCATACTGTTTTGGTGTACTAAGCACAACTTAATGAAGTCATTGTTGCTGGGTTATTTTTATAAGGAAAAATAAATATATTCATGTTACTTTTAAATATGCTAGGATTAAACATTTTTATTAATTTCTTAATGTCTTCAATCATATATATGATAAATGAAGTATTGCCAAAGAATAACTTCAATAAATATATGATTGAATTTCATTATAGAGATGCATATATTTTTTAAATTTGCAGTAAAACTTCTTCCAACCTGATTTTATAATAAAAATGTTTGAAATTTGCATCAACATACATAAAGAGAAATTCAATTGATTGTCATGTTTGTATTCGTACATGTATGGGCTAATAAGCACAACTAATGAAATCATTGTTGCTGGGTTATTTATGTAAAAGTGTCTTCACAATCATCATTTCTACACAATCATCTTTACCTTATCAAACAACCAGAAAAGAATGGATGCAAACCAAGATATCACTCCTTTCAATCTTTTTGATCGTGCTTCAATCAAACATGTAATTGATTGTGCTTCAATCTTTTTGATTGTGCTTCACTGGAGTTGGTCTTCGTTGATCAACATAACAAATTTCTTAGTTTTCTCTTAATATTGGTTATGTATGTTCTAATTATTGTTCGGATGTAAATGTTTCTTACTCCGTATTTGTTATGTAGTAAAAGGCGTATCTAACTTGCTATACGTTTTTCTCTAATTTATCTTCTTAAATGCAGGGTTTACTGTATGTTAATATGTCAACATCTTTCGACCCATTTCCTTCCATGTGCTTCAGAAATTATCGTAAGGTTTTCACACTTCATCAACTTTTGGATTTCTATAGGAATTGGCCATTGCCCTGCATATGCTTCAAAAATTATCGTAAGGTTTTGACACTTCATCAACTTTTGGATTGCTATAGGAATTGGTTGTACAGTTTATGACTTTGATCAAGTAAAGTACAACTATGATGTTTGCGAGCCAGTTTTTTTTGGGAACAAGATAACGATTTCTTTTTGCTATATTTTGTGTATTGTTCGTTCAATGGTTATAACTCTATTATTCTAATACAATTTCTGTCTGGAATGCAGTCCTGTAATAAGTTTTTTTTTTTTTTTTTTTTTTGTACTAACATATTCATTGGGGAATTGATATTTCGACAATTGTTTTTTATACTTCCACCATTATTTAGTGACATTTCCATATATACCCTTCATATCATAATTACTCAGTAGTTATTACTGTAGTAGAATTCTTTAATTTTTTGGTTTAGTATCTCTCTTATTCCTTCTCTCCCTACACCTTCACCTACCTTTATTTTCTTTCGCCGGTAACGTATCTGATGATTTGATTTTCATCTTCAACAGCTAAAATAACCCACCCAAAATACCATCATCAAATTTCTACTATTCCGCCCAACCCAATCTCACTTCAGGCCGGTTTTTTTTCCGATCAACCACCCATTTCCAACTTTAATCTTGCTACTGACCCGTTCACTATCCTTGATCTGGTGAGATCTAACATTGAACCTTCGCTTGTTAACTAGTCGTCTTCTGAAGATGCTCCGGCTAATTCTCCAGCAACAAATCTCGAATCTGGCTCAGATCGTTGTGGTTCTAATGTTTTCATCCGGTGATTGGAGAAGACCACCACGAGGAAAGTGATCGGTACCGGCTGTTCATTCACCGCTTAAATAATAATTAGTGTATGTATTTCGTATTTGGTCAAATCAAGCAATCTGAATGAGGAAAGTATATAAATTGAATTTTGGGAGAATATGATTTACAGGTTAAAATGGTGTAAATTTAGTGTGCCATACCCTAAACCATTTCTCCGACCGTGTTCTTACTCAAATTTCTCTAAGTCATTTTACAAGTGAGGAAATGGTGGTGGTCAGCGTTGAACTTTTTTCTACAAACTGCAAAAATTAATTTGGTGCAATTTACAATGTTGTTTAATTATTACTCCGTACATTTTAATTTGATCTTTAGTTATAAAAATTGCTGTGTTTGTAAATAAAAAAATATATATATATATATTACAGTACGTTCTTGTAACTTGCAAGAAGCTAAAGAGATGAACATAATGGTGAGGACATACATGTAAGAAAACTCACAATGGTGGATCTATTATAATAAATAGAAGGGTATTTTGGGAAATCACTTAAAATAATGTTGGATGAAGTAAAAACAATGGTGGAAATATCACCTCCGTTAGGTAAGTATCAAAGTACTGATATGTGCAGGCATGATTATGGGCTCTTTCAATTGTGCATTGTTAATAAATATTATGTAGGCATAAGCATATTTAGTTATACAAATAATATCATCTTTTACCAATCACATCCAGACTTATTTGCATCTGCTACTATTTATAACAAAAAATAAGAATTTTGCTGGAAACTTTTTATTATTATTATTTTGCAGGTTGGTCAGAAACTCAGGAGCGATGTTGTGTACATAGAAGAAATGATTACTAAATGTTAGCGGCGGCGAGATGGGTGGGTCAAAGGGACAAATCAAGAAATCATATAAGGTTCTATTCCTTTTTTGTTTTTTTACTTTAAATATGGAGCCAAGAACCCCTTTAGTTAACTCATGCTATAATTTTTAGGACACACAAGCAAAATGTGTGGGTCGTTGATGCCCTACATATTTAATGTCAGTTTGTGTTGATTGAGCATATTCACAATCACTTGTGTTGTGTTTATCATATTGAAGGTTATGTTCTTTTTAGCTCATTTCTGGAGCTCTTCTCATTCTTTATAAAAAGTGCATTTGAATGGTAAAAGTATGATGGGATGTGATAATGTTAAAAACGAACATATATTTCATAGCATTATCCCTCAAAAAAGACAAGCTTTTAGTTGCAATTGTTCTATTTACAAGTGATATTCGTTTAAATATTAATAGGTGAAGACAAAAGACAGATTCGACGATTTGAAGACGCAAACGACCAAAAAGCTAAAAAGTACAAAGTACAATCAAAGTGGTTCAAATTATTGATGAGAAACGTTTAAAAGTTACAAGAGTACGAGCCGCGAAACGCAAAGTACAAGATATTAAATAGTACGAAAGGACGTTTGAAAATCCGGAACCGGGACATGAACCAACTATCAACGCGCGACGCAACGGAGCTAAAATTACAAGTCAACGGAGTACAAGAATATAATATAATATATAATTAATTATATAAAATTATATATATTATATTATATATTAAATAAATACGCGCAGCCCACGTTTTGGAATCATTGTGAGCTGGAAAAGCAGGCTATGCGATCGCATGGCCAGGAAGGCTTAAAACCATGCGATCGCATGGCAGCCTGTAGCAGGCCAAGTCTTATAAAAAGCAACGAATTCTGCCGATTTAATTACACAATATTCAATCTCTACGATATATTTATATTTATATTTTATAATTTTAATTTTTAATTTAAGTTTAATAATAATAAGGTTATAGTGGCGAATGTTGTAAGTGTGTAAGTCGAAATTCTGTCCGTGTAACGCTACGCTATTATTAATCATTGTAAGTTATGTTCAACCTTTTTAAATTAATGTCTCGTAGCTAAGTTATTATTATGCTTATTTAAGACGAAGTAATCGTGATGTTGGACTAAATATTAAAGACGGGGTAATTGGGCTTTGGACCATAATTGGGGTTTGAACAAAAGAACAACACTTGTGATAATTAGACTATGGGCTATTAATGGGCTTTATATTAACTAAACGATACCTCGTTAATTTAATATAAAGGTTACAATTTGACGTATCTATATATAACCACATACGCTTTATCGGGTACGGTGGGCGAGATATCTATAAATTAGAATTATTGTTCATTTTACCGGACACGAGAATGGATTAATAGTTAATGGACTCATTAAAACAGGGGTGGATTACATTCAAGGGTAATTGGTGTAATTGTTAACAAAGTAGTAAAACTTTGGATTACACGCAGTCGATAACCTGGTGTATTCATTAAACAAAGTATTAAGACCTTGTTACAGTTCGAATCCCCAATTAGTTGGAATATTTGAGTTCGGGTATAAGGATAATTTGACGAAGACTCTCGCACTTTATATTTATAACTGATGGACTATTATGGACAAAACCGTATGGACATATCGAATAATCCAGGACAAAGGACAATTAACCCATAGTAATAAACTAAAATCAACACGTCGAACATCATGATTATGGAAGTTTAAATAAGCATAATTCCTTTATTTTATATCTTATTGCATTTTTAATTATCGTACTTGATGTGCGTAGAGGTGTATACGAAATAGTTATATTTTTATTACGAAATACTATTAAAAACGATACATTTTTACACAAGTTATTTATTTATTTATAGAGTGGATATACCTAAACCTTGCTACAACACTTATAGGCAGTGTACCTAATCGTACAGTAGTGTAGTTTTTAGTAAGTCCGGTTCGTCCACAGGGAACTAGCCAAGTTTAACGCTATATTTTTAAAACTATATTTTTATATATATAAATATATATATAAGTAGTATTATTATTATAAAATGAGGTTTTACCGTTTAATGACCGGTTTGTCGATTTTATGTCTTAAGTCGTAGTTAAAACCTAATGTAAAATATTAAAAATAAATATAGCTTAATTTAAAGCGTAAAGTAAATAACGATAATTAAAGTGCGATAAATAAAATGACGATAAATAAAAGTGCAATAATTTAAAAGTACGATAATTAAAAGTGCGATAAATAAAATGACAGTAAATAAAATTGCGATGAAATATGAAATAAAAGAATTATGCTTATTTAAACTTCCGTAATCATGATGTTTGACGTGTTGATTTTAGTTTATTACCATGGGTTAATTGTCCTTTGTCCTGGATTATTCAATATGTCCATCTGGTTTTTGTCCATAACAGTCCATCAGTCATAAATATAAAGTGCGAGTGTCCTCATCAAATTATCCTTATATCCGAAGTCAAATATTCCAACTAATTGGGGACTTAAACTGTAATAAGGTTTTAATACTTTATTATCAATTACACCAAGTGTCCTTGTACATAATTCACCCATGTTTTAATGAGTCCATTGACTACTAATCCATTCCCGTGTCCGGTCAAATGAACGATTATTAGTACTTATAAATATCCCGCCCATCATGTCCGATCGAGTGTATGTGGTTATTTATAATTACGTCCAATTGTAAATCTTTATATTAAATTAACGAACTATCATTCAATTAAACAAATATAAAGCCCATTAATAGCCCATAGTCTAATTTTCACAAGTGTCGTTCTTTTGTCCAGACCCCAATTATGGTACAAAGCCCAATTACCTCTGTAACAACCCAAACCGTAACCGACCAAACACGACGAAATTTCAAACAAAAAAAAATTTTCTGGTGCAGGCCATCTGCGCGGCGCGCCAGGTGGCCGCGCGGCGCGCCAAACCACCTGGACAGCCCGCTGTCCCCGGAAGTCAATTTAATGAAAATGTTTGACTAGTTCCCGACACATTTAGCTAAAACGCTTTTAACCATGACTTCATATATGAAAAACTAGCACGTTTAATTAATAAAATCAAATTTACGAAGCGGGTCCCACATCGACCCAAATTACCCCTTGAGTACCAAAATGCAATATTTGACCATAAGACTTTTAATACAAAACGAAGCCGAGCATGGCGATTGGGGATACGCTACCCAATCCTAAACAATCCAAAAGCAAGTCTCTAAAGCAAACTATGCAAGTCTTCTAGTCCTCGCGCTTACCCGAGCCACCAATCCGCATGCAATCTATAAAAAGAGTCAACAACGAGAGGGTAAGCTAATGCTTAGTGAGTAGAATAAATATATACATGCATATACAACTTACCTACTCGCATCCACGACATCACATAAATACACATAAATCACTTACCTCATCGTACCAAACGCTAGTATCATCAAATCGTATAACTAGCAACCTCATAAGCAATCAATAGCTAGTAACGTCAAACCGTACAACTAGCAACATCATCAGCATAAATAAATATAAATAATAAATCAAATTAAATGCTAGCATCAACAATTACAATTCATGGTTAACCAATCTCTTCGCTAGGGGAACGACTTCGCGAATCAAGTCATCGATGTTCATAACATTCGTTAGCTTCCAAAAACGGCTATGGCATGCTAACCCCCCGAGGTGTTCCAAAAACGGCTATGGCATCACCCCTCAAGTGTTCCAAAAACGGCTATGGCATCACTTGCTCAATGTGAGTAGAACACGGCTATTACTCACGCTTTCGTACACCAACACGGCTATGTGTACGGGTAACTCAAATAACAACGTGGGAGTAAAACACGGCTATTACTTGCCACTAAATGCACAAACACGGCTATTACTTGCCACTAAATGCACAAACACGGCTATGTGCCTTAGTACAAAACATGGACTAATACGGCTAAGTCCCACAACCTTGGTCACAAAACGGCTATGTGACACCATCAATACGGTACATAAATCATATACATACATATATACATATTCCACTCACAATAATCATTATGGACAAGAACGGCTATGTCCCACCACTACGGTCACAAAAACGGCTATGTGACATCATTACTACGGGCAACTATCAATGTGGACAAAATGTCTATATCTTACAACTATGGTCACCAAACGGCTATGTGACACCATTTCCACGGGCACATAAATCATATACATACATATATAGATATTCCACTCACAATAATCATTGTGGACAAGAACGGCTATGTCCCACCACTACGGTCACAAAAACGGCTATGTGACATCATTACTACGGGCAACTATCAATGTGGACAAAATGTCTATATCTTACAACTATGGTCACCAAACGGCTATGTGACACCATTTCCACGGGCACATAAATCATATACATACATATATAGATATTCCACTCACAATAATCATTGTGGACAAGAACGGCTATGTCCCACCACTACGGTCACAAAAACGGCTATGTGACATCATTACTACGGGCAACTATCAATGTGGACAAAATGTCTATATCTTACAACTATGGTCACCAAACGGCTATGTGACACCATTTCCACGGGCACATAAATCATATACATACATATATAGATATTCCACTCACCTTGAAGTCTTGAAGAATGCTTCCAAGTAATCCGCAACTCGCCAATGGAAAGTACCTATTCCATTACCACAATTACAATAATACACTTAGAGTGGATTTACAAATCAACCCAATTCGTCACTTAGTGCCATTTCGACCCAAATGCACTTCCAAGCACAAACCGTACCCAAACTAACCAATAATCACTAACACAAGTGAGAATGGTCTTAATATGCCAAATAAACCCGAACACAAGTGCCGAACACATGTCATACCCATTTTGACACTTAAACCCTAATTTTGACCCATAAAGGTCAAAATCTCATCCTTTACAAGTTTTGACACCAAAACACATTCAACTTGGTTTAATACTTCAACTTAATCCATTTTAAGTTTACAAACCTCATTAAATCGCCAAATGGGTCATAATCACCACCAAACCCTAATTTGACCCAAAGTCAAAGTTAGTCAACCAAACAACCTCCAATGGGTTCCAATACTTCCATAATCGCTAACTAAAGTGATTAAACTAAATTTCAAGTTCTAAACATGGCCAAATAGTTCACCAACCCGAAATCCGCCAACAATTAACAACAAACCCGATTACTAGCATCACTAAACTCATTTCATCACCTAAAAGGGTATTACAACAAATTAACTCAAAACCCTAACTTGAATATCAAATTAAATAGATGAAATTCGGAGTTTGAGCTTACCAATACTATCACCGCGTAGCCGAGAACGAAAGGAACAACTTTAAAACCCGAGACTTTGAACGATTTGAGCTTCTTCCTCACCAAAACCTCCAATCTCTCTCTAAACTCTTACTCTCTCTCTAAAAATGGATGAAGATGATGAGTGGATGTGAAAGTGATCCACAACTGATCCAAACCAGCTCATATGCCTCACAAATCCGGCCTCAAGTGAAATTACCCATTTGCCCTTCATTTAAACCAATTAAAAACAAGGGATTCTGTCAGCAGCAAACGGCGCGGCGCGCCCCTACCCCGCGCGGCGCGCGACCTCTCTGAAACAGATTCTTTTTCATTTTAAACTTTATAAATAATCCGCGAAACCCAAACTCGAACGTCTTAATACACAAACAAGCAAGATAAATATTCGGGTCTTACAACTCTCCCCCACTTAAACTCGATCACGTCCTCGTGATCCTCATCACTTAACCAAGTGGACCTCACCCTACGGTCCTCGACATAAGTCCCAATCCGACTTTCCTAAGCAATTCCTTCCCAACGAATCGCCTTCCACAACTAAATCGTCACCCGCGATTTATTCAAATCACTATCCGAGCACTAAAACCATGCTCATTCCCCAACATCGGGAAAACTCAACCAATCTCGTACCAAGATATCGATCCCTTAGCGCACACTTACCGAGTACAACGCTAAAAACAGCCAAGTCTCAACCTAAGGTCAACAACCCGAAACGATGAAACCGAACCAAACGAATCCTTACGGATATCACCTAATCATTAAACATCCCTTGTAGTGCGCAATACGACCAATACGCAACTACCGTAACAACACAATCCACGGTTAGAAACCGATAGCGCCCAAAGCGGCTATGGGAACACAAATCCCAAGGGGTACGAAATCATCTATCGTCACACCCGTAACAAACATGTGAGCGAAATACGACTATCGCACCACTAATCATACCACGTGGTCCTCACGACCCCACCATCGACGCATAAAACGACCGATAGTTCCCACAACACAACCCTCTTGATGAAGTCAGCGGACCCCGAAGGTCATGCTCCACCAATCTCAATATCGGATGAAGTCAGCGGACCCGAAGATCCTGCTTCACCGATCTCAATACCGGATGAAGTCAGCGGACCCGAAGATCATGCTTCACCGATCTCAACACCACGCTCATGACGAAGTCAGCGGACCCTAAAGATCATGCTCCATCAATCAGGTACTCCCATGATGAAGTCAGCGGACCCTAAAGATCATGCTCCATCACGCAACCATACAATAATGAAGTCAGCGGACCCCGAAAGTCATGCTTCATTAATCATCAATACCACGATGAAGTCAGCGGACCCCGAAGGTCATGCTTCATCAACTACATACCACAATCGAGCAAGAACCACCTATATCAAACATAGGTACCGAACAAGAATTCTCCAAAAGAGAACCCGACACACACCTTCCTTAACCGAAGGATTTCACCTTGCTCACCAAACACGACCATTATCTCTCAACGAGGTTTACCACATTACCACCTCGGTGGTAATTCCAATCTAAACCATAAGTACAATTTATCCGAAATCGTACTCTACCACAAATCGACCAAAACTAGGTCTCAACAAAGTGTCCGGATCTACCAAAAGCATCATCCGAAATATCACACTAAAACTTCCTCGTGCGGGAGTGCGACTCCCCCACTTGGAACCACGTTCCTATATCACAACTCGTACACCCGTACGATGCTACCAAAGGTAGACTTTACCAACAATTGGGTACACACGACCCATCACCACACCTTGCTCTAATCTTGAGCACTCGAAGGATTTCAATCAATCCTTAAACACTTCGAACGAAAAGTGTATCACGATTACACAAACCATACCCTCGCAATTATCCAATTGCTTTAGTTTGTCAAGTTTCACCTAGTCACTCATGTACCTACGGGTTTCTCCCGGTACCCTAAGTACAATGTAACCACAACACAATCGGAGTCGACACCACGCTAGTAGGTATAAAAGAGGCACCTAATGTCGCGTCATAAAGACTCCATTACCAACACACATCGAGATTTTAAACACTCGGCCTCAAGGTTCCAATCACCCGACGAACCTCATGGTTCATCACTTCAACACCAAAAGCGAACACGCGCTAAACAATCGAACACCAAAACCATTTCCGTGGCTTGGTAGTAACATTCCCCAAATACTAAGGAATGCTTGGTTACACCAAGTCTTACGCCCTTCGTCCAACAACCAAACATCACCATAGGGTACTTCCGTTAGGAACGTCACCCTGAACCATAACATGCAAATCACTATGCAATTAACAAGTCCGAACATAAACGCCACATAAATAAATATTCAAAGACATATTTATCAAAACGAAACGTACCTCAACGTCTCCTTGCGGCATTCGCCGCCGCCAACTCGGGACAATCCGGCTTGCGATGTCCCTCTTTATGACAATAGTAGCACATTCCGTCATCACTTCTCGGCATTGTGCATTCCCACAACTTGTGACCCCTAACGCCACAATTTAAACACCTAGGCGCACGAGAATCCACCGCGCCCTTTACCACATTACTCGTACTCGCACTCGGACCCTTAGTCCTCTTACTCGGAGCACCATAAGTAATAACCCTTCTCTCACTTGAAGGTTCGGCCTTTTTCGATCGCGTATAAGACTCGAAACCTCTAGCCACCGCAAATAACTCCGCAAACGACTTCGCGTAACCCCGGCTAATTTTGCTTTTCAAGTCATCGCTCAAAGTTCGATAGAAATCCTCCATCAACAAACGATCGTTCCCCAAATATTCCGGGCAAAAACGAGCCTTCGACATAAAAGTCGTCTTTAAAGTATTCAAGTCCATAGAACCCTGTTGCAAATTTCGCAACTCACAACGCAATTCCGATAAATCGGCTGAAGTTCGGAACTCCTCGAAGAATCCCTCCTTAAATTCGTCCCATGATAATGCCATAAACGTCTCACCACCGACAAGATCAATCTTGCCATCCAACCAATCCTTCGCCCTACCTCGCAACAAACTAGTTGCGAGCCTCGTCTTCTTCTCGGGAGGGCAATCAATCGTGCGAAAACGCCCTTCGACATCCGAAATCCAAGTTGTGCTTACCAATGGATCCGGTTTCCCGTCGTACATCGGTGGTTTAGTCCTCATGAAGCTCTTAAGATAACGCTTCATTTCGCCACTACTTTGAAGTTTGGAATACTTCCTATCCATTTCTTCTCGAAACGCTCTCATTTGCTCCGCAACGGCGGCCGCAACTCTAGCGTTAAACTCCACGTTATTCGCCTCGATCCCGTTTCGCGTCGTCAATCTCAAAATGCAAAACGATTAGATCACGAACGTATAAAATCGCACGCACAACCCGTCCCATCTTGCTAAACACTCGTCGTGCATCACTCGTTAGACGCGATTTGCACCCGTAATAAGGTTTGCAAGTTCTTATTACGCACGCACGCCGCATCGACTTGTTAGTACAACGACCGTCTCGCTCGATCACATAAACAAACACATCAAGATTCTACGCGATACAAACATACGCGAGAATTATTTTCACAACACAAATAACATATTAATAATATCCGCATTACTAATACAAACGTTAGTCAACCTATAACAAGGCACTAACTAAACCTATTCCTGACCCGTAATCCTACAAGTCCCGCAACAAATTAAGCACACACAAAAGTCTAAGTCTAGGCACCTATCTCAAGTCACCTAAATCCCTTAGACCATGCTCTGATACCACTTGTAACAACCCAAACCGTAACCGACCAAACACGACGAAATTTCAAACAAAAAAAAATTTTCTGGTGCAGGCCATCTGCGCGGCGCGCCAGGTGGCCGCGCGGCGCGCCAAACCACCTGGACAGCCCGCTGTCCCCGGAAGTCAATTTAATGAAAATGTTTGACTAGTTCCCGACACATTTAGCTAAAACGCTTTTAACCATGACTTCATATATGAAAAACTAGCACGTTTAATTAATAAAATCAAATTTACGAAGCGGGTCCCACATCGACCCAAATTACCCCTTGAGTACCAAAATGCAATATTTGACCATAAGACTTTTAATACAAAACGAAGCCGAGCATGGCGATTGGGGATACGCTACCCAATCCTAAACAATCCAAAAGCAAGTCTCTAAAGCAAACTATGCAAGTCTTCTAGTCCTCGCGCTTACCCGAGCCACCAATCCGCATGCAATCTATAAAAAGAGTCAACAACGAGAGGGTAAGCTAATGCTTAGTGAGTAGAATAAATATATACATGCATATACAACTTACCTACTCGCATCCACGACATCACATAAATACACATAAATCACTTACCTCATCGTACCAAACGCTAGTATCATCAAATCGTATAACTAGCAACCTCATAAGCAATCAATAGCTAGTAACGTCAAACCGTACAACTAGCAACATCATCAGCATAAATAAATATAAATAATAAATCAAATTAAATGCTAGCATCAACAATTACAATTCATGGTTAACCAATCTCTTCGCTAGGGGAACGACTTCGCGAATCAAGTCATCGATGTTCATAACATTCGTTAGCTTCCAAAAACGGCTATGGCATGCTAACCCCCCGAGGTGTTCCAAAAACGGCTATGGCATCACCCCTCAAGTGTTCCAAAAACGGCTATGGCATCACTTGCTCAATGTGAGTAGAACACGGCTATTACTCACGCTTTCGTACACCAACACGGCTATGTGTACGGGTAACTCAAATAACAACGTGGGAGTAAAACACGGCTATTACTTGCCACTAAATGCACAAACACGGCTATTACTTGCCACTAAATGCACAAACACGGCTATGTGCCTTAGTACAAAACATGGACTAATACGGCTAAGTCCCACAACCTTGGTCACAAAACGGCTATGTGACACCATCAATACAGTACATAAATCATATACATACATATATACATATTCCACTCACAATAATCATTATGGACAAGAACGGCTATGTCCCACCACTACGGTCACAAAAACGGCTATGTGACATCATTACTACGGGCAACTATCAATGTGGACAAAATGTCTATATCTTACAACTATGGTCACCAAACGGCTATGTGACACCATTTCCACGGGCACATAAATCATATACATACATATATAGATATTCCACTCACAATAATCATTGTGGACAAGAACGGCTATGTCCCACCACTACGGTCACAAAAACGGCTATGTGACATCATTACTACGGGCAACTATCAATGTGGACAAAATGTCTATATCTTACAACTATGGTCACCAAACGGCTATGTGACACCATTTCCACGGGCACATAAATCATATACATACATATATAGATATTCCACTCACAATAATCATTGTGGACAAGAACGGCTATGTCCCACCACTACGGTCACAAAAACGGCTATGTGACATCATTACTACGGGCAACTATCAATGTGGACAAAATGTCTATATCTTACAACTATGGTCACCAAACGGCTATGTGACACCATTTCCACGGGCACATAAATCATATACATACATATATAGATATTCCACTCACCTTGAAGTCTTGAAGAATGCTTCCAAGTAATCCGCAACTCGCCAATGGAAAGTACCTATTCCATTACCACAATTACAATAATACACTTAGAGTGGATTTACAAATCAACCCAATTCGTCACTTAGTGCCATTTCGACCCAAATGCACTTCCAAGCACAAACCGTACCCAAACTAACCAATAATCACTAACACAAGTGAGAATGGTCTTAATATGCCAAATAAACCCGAACACAAGTGCCGAACACATGTCATACCCATTTTGACACTTAAACCCTAATTTTGACCCATAAAGGTCAAAATCTCATCCTTTACAAGTTTTGACACCAAAACACATTCAACTTGGTTTAATACTTCAACTTAATCCATTTTAAGTTTACAAACCTCATTAAATCGCCAAATGGGTCATAATCACCACCAAATCCTAATTTGACCCAAAGTCAAAGTTAGTCAACCAAACAACCTCCAATGGGTTCCAATACTTCCATAATCGCTAACTAAAGTGATTAAACTAAATTTCAAGTTCTAAACATGGCCAAATAGTTCACCAACCCGAAATCCGCCAACAATTAACAACAAACCCGATTACTAGCATCACTAAACTCATTTCATCACCTAAAAGGGTATTACAACAAATTAACTCAAAACCCTAACTTGAATATCAAATTAAATAGATGAAATTCGGAGTTTGAGCTTACCAATACTATCACCGCGTAGCCGAGAACGAAAGGAACAACTTTAAAACCCGAGACTTTGAACGATTTGAGCTTCTTCCTCACCAAAACCTCCAATCTCTCTCTAAACTCTTACTCTCTCTCTAAAAATGGATGAAGATGATGAGTGGATGTGAAAGTGATCCACAACTGATCCAAACCAGCTCATATGCCTCACAAATCCGGCCTCAAGTGAAATTACCCATTTGCCCTTCATTTAAACCAATTAAAAACAAGGGATTCTGTCAGCAGCAAACGGCGCGGCGCGCCCCTACCCCGCGCGGCGCGCGACCTCTCTGAAACAGATTCTTTTTCATTTTAAACTTTATAAATAATCCGCGAAACCCAAACTCGAACGTCTTAATACACAAACAAGCAAGATAAATATTCGGGTCTTACAACCTCGTCTTTAATATTTTAGCCCAACATCACGATTACTTCGATTTAAATAAGCATAATAATAACTTAGCTATGAGACATTAATTTAAAAAGGTTGAACATAACTTACAATGATTAATAATAGCGTAGCGTTACACGGACAGAATTTCGACTTACACACTTACAACATTCGCTAACATACCCTTATTATTATTAATCTTAAATTAAAATTATAAATTATATATATATATATATATATATATATATATATATATATATATATATATATATATATATATATCGTGAGAGATAGAGAGGATAGAAAAAGATGTATGAATTTTGGCCAAAACACGCGAACTTTATAGGACCCGACCTCACTGTTGCTGCCATGCGATCGCATGGGTTTATAACTGCCAGGCCATGCGATCGCATGGCCCCCTGGGACAGCTCACATTTGCTTGTTTTCTTGTTGCCGACGGTTTTAATATATAATATAATATATATATAATTTTAAGAATTAATTATATATTATATTATATTCATGTGCATAGTTGACTTGTAATTTTTAGTCCGTTGCGTCGAGCGTTGAGAGTTGACTCTGGTTCCGGTTCCGAATTTTCGAACGTCCTTTCGTACTATTTAATATCTTGTACTTTGCGTTTCGCGGCTCGTACTCTTGTAACTTTTAGACGTTTCTCATCAATAATTTGAACCACTTTGATTGTACTTTATACTTTTGAGCTTTTTGGTCGTTTGCGTCTTCAATTCGTCGAATCTGTCTTTTGTCTTCACCTTTTATTATTTAAACGAATATCACTTGTAAATAGAACAATTGCAACCAAAAGCTTGTCTTTCTTGAGGGATAATGCTATGAAATATATGTTCGTTTTTAGCATTATCAAATATTCCCACACTTGAGCGTTGCTTGTCCTCAAGCAATATAGTCTTGAAATAAAAATACTAGAATCACTTCTTTATTCTTCACACTTTGTACATCAGTGATTTCTATACAGCGGTATGAACAATGGTAGTAACGATGTGGTTTACAGTCCCATATGACTATGAAAATTTAGATCCTTAGGGAAATTGGATCTTTATGAAAACATTTGATCTTTTTGAAAATTCAATCTAGCTTTTACCCTAGATAAGTTTTCCGGAATAACCCTTCACCGGTGTTTGCAAATTGTTTTTGTGGGTTTCAGATTTGAAAATTTTAGCTCAAAACTTGCGGTTTTGTGTCACCCACTTGCTACCCTTGTATTGGGAAAGCAACACGTCCAGTTTACTTGCTCCATATATTACCTTTCGGTAAACTACCGTCCGGTTGTAAAGGAAAGCGTTGAATAAGCAACTGTTAATGCAATGTCCCGTGACATGCTTTTGATTATGGTCTATATCGTGTCGGATGCAATTACTATCCTTTGTAGGAGCAATAATAAAGATCACCCTATAGTTTTTCGGTCTGGCACAAGGTCCTGTCTTTGACCATGTTATGCAACCACCGTTCTTACGGTTAACACCCGATTTGGTTCAGGTGACCTAATGAATTTCAGGTGAATTTTTAGGATTTTAATGGTAATGAACGCATTAAAAATGGGTTTTCAGAAAACGAATCGGTTTGTAATTTGATCAAAATATTTTCTCGTTCAAGCTCGAGTTTAGATATCATCGAATTCCATGAGTTTATAATTCTCAATCTTTAAGGTCAATATCAAGGATTGAGTAATATCAGGCTTAAAAGCTGATTTTTGATCTTTAAGGAGATTATCCTTTTCTGGGGGTCTGATTCATTAGTCTTATCAAGCTAATTTGCACGGTGCCCCCTATTATACGAGACAGATCCTCTCATGGTTAGGATAAGTCTGACCACTTGGCGACCCTGTTTGATGCTGAGGTCCGTGGATTTCCAGCTGATTTTCGAGAAAACTTTTCAAGGTTTTTCGTAGACTCTACAACTGGTCTGGACGACAACTTCCTGACCTAAATCAAGAAGCGCGTGTCTTTTTCGAAAGACTTTACTTCCTTTTAATGATGGAATTGATTCATCGTGTAAATCCATCTTTCTTTCAAATATATTATAATTTACCGGGTAAAACAGTTAATTTTGTCCAAAACAAAAGTATCTTCAATTATTTGTACAAAAATATGTGACATATGTTCTAAATAACTTGGTAAATTTTTCCCACATTTGGCTTTTATTTTCCTTTCTTTGCCTTTTTATTTTTCTCTATTCCATTTTAAATAAATTCTAACATTTTAGGTTGTTTCTCAATTTATGTCCTTTCCGAGGTAACAATAATTTCGGTGTTAACACCTATTTTTATCGTTCATAAATATGTATAAACATGATTTTGAGTTCATTTAATTGAAAATTTTAAATTTTTTTACTAGAATTAGGTAGTCAGTATATAAGACTAGGGTTGTTCTTTATTATCAGAGAGCACTAGATTCTAATACAACTACTGCGTTACTAGTATTTTTAATGGTAACCAAGTGTTTAAATTAAAATTTTAAAAATCCGAAAGAATTTATCCCCTTCCCACACTTAAGATCTTGCAATGCCCTCATTTGCAAGAAATCAGTAGCTATTTAAATTATTGAGGGTGATTAGCGTAGAAAAATGATTAAATTTTACCAAAGTTACCAAACATATTGGCGTTTGTTTGTTGAATGATAAATGGTGCATATCATTTGTTCCCGTCTTGTTGTTACATCACATTTGTTTTTCGTTTTGTCGTCAAAATTAGTAGCTTTTGCTGAACTTAATGCCAGTCTTTGAAAGTTCGCTGTTTTACCCTGTTGTGTACAATTGACAATATACATACAAATAATAACATGCATGGTAATTTGAAATGAGACTTAACATCCCACTTTCAAATCAAATATGAAATATTAGTACAACATAATAAAAATGTTAAAACTTACATAAAACTATCACAATATTATATGTTTAAACATAAATAAATAAAAATAATAAAAAGATAAAAATCATAGAAATCACCAACGGGAACTGTATCAATCTGGATAGGGGTTCCAGTTCATGTCGTCGATCGGGTTCCACGGTTGGTTATAGGTATACTGATAGGCCTGGTTAGGGTCGTAGAGCGTAAATTAAAACGACTCGTCCTAATCTATCCGGACGAAGTCCATATCGATTATAAACGATTCACAACAGTTGATTACATCGCGAGGTACTTGACCTCTATATGATACATTTTACAAACATTGCATTCGTTTTTGAAAAGACAATCTTTCATTACATCGAAAGTTGACAACATGCATACCATTTCGTAATATATCTTACTATAATTGACTTAATAATAATCTTGATGAACTCAACGACTCGAATGCAACGTCTTTTGAAATATAAATATGTCATGAATGACTCTTAGTAATATCTCTAGGATGAGCAAATGCACAGCGGAAGATTTCTTTCGTACCTGAGAATAAACATACTTTAAAGTGTCAACCAAATGGTTGGCGAGTTCATTAGTTTAACATAAATAATCATTTCATAGTTTTAATAGACCACAAGATTTCATATTTCCATTTCTCATGAACATACGTCCCATGCATAGAGACTAAAATATCATTCATATGGATTGAACACCTGGTAACCGACATTCACAATATGCATATAAGAATATCCCCATCATTCCGGGATCCTCCTTCGGACATGATATAAATTTCGAAGTACTAAAGCATCCGGTACTTTGGATGGGGCTTGTTGGGCCCGATAGATCTATCTTTAGAGTTCGCGTCAATTAGGGTGTATGTTCCCTAATTCTTAGATTACCAGACTTAATAAAAAGGGGCATATTCGATTTTGATAATTCAACCATATAATGTAGTTTCGATTACTTGTGTCTATTTCGTAAAACATTTATAAAAATTGCGCATGTATTCTCAGCCCAAAAATATAAAGGGTAAAAAGGCAAATGAAACTCACGCATATAAATATTGTAAAACAGTTAATAAAACATTTGCATGTATTCACAGTTCAAAATATATTTCAAAAGCATTTAATAAAGCAGTTGTAAAAGTAGCGCATGTATTCTCAGTCCCAAAATGTAAAGAGTAAAAGGGAAGCAAAAGAACTCACCATACTGTATTTTGTAGTAAAAATACATATTACGACATTAAACAATGCAGGGTTGGCCTCGGATTCACGAACCTATATCATTCGTGTGTGTATATATATATATATATATATATATATATATATATATATATATATATATATATATTAAAACATATTCTTGTAATAAAATATATATATATATATATATATATATATATATATATATATATATATATATATATATATATATATATATATATATATATATATATATATATATATATATATATATTATTAGTGGTATAATTTTCATATTATTAATTTATATTATATATTTCATTATTACTATGTAGAAATATAACTTTTGTTATGTTATATGTATCAAATATTTTATATGTATATATTTCATTTGTTTGTTAAGTTAATAATTATATTAATATTACAATAATATTAGTAGTGATTAAAATAGTGATAATGATAATATTAGTGCTATTAATAATGATAATAACTTGAATGATTTTATTAATAATAATATAAATGATAGTTTTTGATGATAACTTTATAATAATGTTAATAGCAGTAAATTTTATTTAAATGAAAAGTTTATTAATATTGATAATGAAAATAATAACTTTTATATTAATACCTACTACTTAATAATAATAATAATTATAGCAATTTCATTACTAGTGATAATATTAATATCGATACTTATGTTAATTATAATCAAAATCTTCATGTTTAATTTGTGAAATAACAACTAAAACTTCTATATTAACCTTTCGTAAACCAAGTCATATTAGTAGTACTTATTAATAATAATCATACTAATAATAATATGTAGTGATAATACTAGTTTTGGTAATGATAATGATATTAATATTAATGATAATAATAAGGGTTACAATACTTATAATAATTATAATATTAGAAGTAATCAAAATGCTAATATTTAGTAGTAATAACAATTAATAACAACAACAATAATAATAACAATAATAATAATAATAAAAGTAATAAAAGAATACCCTTAGGATCTTTTCTAAAAAGAATTGCCCGAGACAAGTCTTGAACCCGAGACCTCTCGTTCATAACACTCACCCCTTAACCATCCAACCGTGACCCTTTTTCTGGTATAATAATGATTCTAATTTGTTTTAAACCGAGTTCATCTTCTTCACTCCCACTAATCATCTACGTACCATCATATTTTCGTTTACACTGTGAGCAGAAATGGAATGTATGATAACAACCACTTATCATCCTCTAAATCGTGTTCACCATTCACGATCTTACATCATCATCATTCCTATTATTGTTAAATTCATGACAACTCATCATCATCATCATCATAAAACTATATCTTCGTCAACATGTATCATGATACCTTTATCATGATCCTAATCGTAATTCATAATCATAGCTCCCAATCATAATCATAGATCATAACTTCATCATATACCTCACCTTGATCACACTTACCATTTACTATTATCAACCTCTATTATAAACAAACAGCTCGATATTTTCTAAGGTCTGGCCCAAACCCTTCGGCCCAATAGCAATAACCCAAGCCCAACATATATATGCCCAAGTTTAGTCTATAAATGGCCTATCAAAACAATTCATCAAAACGTGATTTATGAATCTGGTTTGTGGGTTTGATTTGGGATCTTTCGAATGGTAGTAAAAAACACAAAACAAAAGTGTTGGCCAACATCATCCTAATTGTTATCATTTCCACCGTATCCACCAATCCCAAAATGCCTTGTTGTTCGACATATATTAAAAGTAAAAGGAATCCAAAGAACACTTTATTAGTTTAGTTATTTGAGTTGGTGTGGGTCTCGTGGCACAAGGAAAAGAGAAACATTACATATTCTAGTACACTAGTGGACCCATTCTTCCTTGTTTTAATTCGGACACCATGCATATTATATATATCCCAACATCCATATCCGAAGCAAATGAAATAATAATACTTCTGTAAGTGAAGTGATGACATGTTAATGAGTGTTTGAGTTCTCGTGCTTGATCAAAGGAAAGAAACGAAATTTCAGCAGCTGCGATTTGGTGATGGGTTTCGTTGGTGCAGTAATGGGAATAAAAAGGTTGGTGTTTATTTAATGGTTTGAGGAAAATGTGGTGTTGTGATGGTGATGATAAGTGGTGGCCGAAAGTTATCAAGGTGGTGGTGCAATGTCGAATAGAAACAGAAAACCAAAGTTGTAGCAAAACAGTCGGTACTATTGATTGTTATGGTGATCACGGTGGCTTACTTGATGATTAATAAAGATGGTGACTAAAAGTGGGGGTTTAAAGGTTATATGATGGACGTTTGTTACAAAGAAAAGAAGAAAGGAATTTTTAATAAAGGTATGAACAAAACAAATTTAGATTAATGGGTTTGTGTTGTTTTAAGTTTTGTTTTTCTCTTCCATTGTAAGTGTTTATGTAATTATTTAGATTGATTGAAAGAGCGTATGAATCACATTAAGTGATGTGCGGTGTCGACAGGGATATTCGAGACAAGAAGGAACAAACAAAAAAAAAACACTGAAGCAGAAAATGACTGGAAACAGATTCTGTACGTATTATGAATTGATTTTGATATGTAACAAGATCAGAGAGGCAGAAAACAAAACTAACTAAAGTTTGATTGTGATACGCAACTGATTTTGGATTGATCTGATGATTGAACTTGTAATTTGTACTAGTTTGGTGATTGAAAGACAAATTAAACACAGTTAGATAGTTACATGTAACAGATTTGATTCCAATTCTCTGTATAAAATCTTTTATATGTTTGTTTAGTATTAATAATAATTCTATTAATAATAAAATAAAAATACTGAAATATTATTAATAATAATAGCATACAGATAATAATAATTATCATAATAATATTTAAGATATTAATACTAATGGTTATAGTAGTGTTTATAATATATTTTTTTATAATACCCTTAATAATTTGTATCATTTTATAATAATAATTATAATAATAATGTTGATAAAGGTAATAATAATAATAACTTACCATTATAATTTTGCTACTAATTATAATGATATCACAAATTAGATGTATCAATTATATTAAATAATGATGTACTAATATTAATATTAATTAATTTTAATACTATTATTAATAATGAAAGTAAATAATATAACATTCATATTTTAGATTGTAATTAAATATATTAATATTATAATTTAGCAATCATTAATGATTATAAGTTACATAATTTGAATATTTAATATTTATACATTTTATATATTTTTCAATATATATTACTTATATAGTATACATATATATATATATATATATATATATATATATATATATATATATATATATATATATATATATATATATATATATATATATATATATATATATATATACCCATAATTGTTCGTGAATCGTCGGAAGTGGTCAAAGTCAAATGAATATATGAAACAGTTCAAAGTTTTTGAGATTCAGCTTTACAGATTTTGCTTATCGTGTCGGAAACATATCAAGATTAGGTTTAAATTTGATCGGAAATTTCCGGGTCATCACATAAATGGTGGTCGCATATCGGGCTGATGTGGCGGATAGTAAGCAGGTCGGGTCGGTACGTAGTTATTTGGTACCTGAGGTGATAGCTGGCTCATGATCTGATGCTGATGATAGTGCCATCTATCATGTTGTTGTTGCCTGGAATGCTCGTACACATTCTCGGCGTGCCACTGCTCGAACTGACTAAATCTAGCCTCGTTTGTCATTTCTACCTCATCTATACGCTGATAAACGTCAGTAACAGCCTCTCTAATGACATCCCTAATGTCATCCGGTTACTCCATTTTTTCATCTGAACCTCTCTCTACCTGTGGATGACGACCATCATATGGTACTGCCTGATTGCGTCTGCTCTTTAATACCTTTGCTCCCTGATAGACCTTCAATCCTAAAGTATCAACCTGTTCCCTACACACCATCAGTGGACCCCCTTGATCCCTATCTACACCCAAATACTCTCCAATGAGAGTAACAAAAATACCTCCTCCTATTATTCCCCCGTCCTGTATTCCTGCCACCATTTTGGACAGATAAAAACCAACACAGTAGGGGATATTAACAAAGCTTCTAGTGTTTCGAATACACTTAAGGTAAAATAGATCGTGTAAAGTCATCTTCTCCTTGTTTTTACCTCTTTGTGAAATCGAATTAGCTAAAAATCTATGTATAATACGAAGCTCTGCTTTGTTAATATCTAAATAGGAGTGTCTTCCTCCCAGCGTAAAAACATTATAATTTGACATACGCCTCCAGACGGCATCCGCGTCAAAATTCCTATCTACCCTTTCACCATGATAAATCAAATTTGTACAATCAGGTAGTAGTAATTCACCAGGAGTGTAAATCTGTAAAGCCCTGGCCATGTCCAGCATGGACATCCTATACATCCTACGGCTAAGTAAAAATCTAAGAAAATTCCTATCATCTAACCTAACTACATCCGTATTTAACGCTATAGTACTCATAAGCTCAACACACCATTCCTTATATACAGGCCTACGAATAGTGAATAAACGTTTCCAATCGGGAAAAGAAGAGTTCCCATACCTTTAGATCAGATGCTGCCTAACTGAGTTAACTAGTTGGACCCTTTCCAAAGGCTCCCAATCGATTACCCTCGGTACTTGTACATTTTTCGTTACCAGTTTAAATTTGTTACTTTGGTACATCGGGTAATCTCTCCAGCTTCGATCAAATCTCAAATTAGGATGCAACTGTTCTTCTTGAATCGTTGGGTGTTCTATTATTGGATGAATTGGAAATTGTACGTAGGCATTAACATATTCTTGTTGCGGATCATAATATGGTATGTGTTGATCATTATGATATTGTTGTTCCTGTTGTTGTTCCTGTTCAGGTTCTGGTTCATATTGCATTTCTGGTTCAGGTTCCGGAGCAGGTTGTCTAGATGATGATGATGCACCATCAGTATCGGTATATCTCTGCAAAATACATTAAACACAAAATTTGTGCATCCAAATATGCATTAGAGTTAGCAAAATAACAACTTGAAACAATTACAATAACATGTTCAATCAAAATTAAACTTCTACACATTTTCACAATTTTAACAATCCCTACACTTTTTCAAATAAGCATATATGAAAATGTTTACAAAGTTTATAAGCATTCAACTCAAATAACATGTTAAAATAACCATTACTAGCAATTAAACAAGTTTCAAATGGCATTTATATCAAATTAATCAAGTTCATGAATTTTAGACTTGAAAAGTCCACTTTAATTCTCAAAAATCATGTTTAGGATCAAAGTTTGGATCATTTAGCTACCTAAATGTGTTACACTACTTAATTTAGCAATAATTCATGACAAAAATCGGTTGTAACCTGTTTATATCAAAAAGCCCCAAATTGCTCAAGAACACAAACCCTAGATTTCTAAAATTTTTGAAGTTTTTGGCTTCAAATCATGTTAAATAGCATCAATCTAGGTTATATATGCATAATATACTAACAATTTAACTCTAATTACACTAGAAATTAACAAAATTAAATTAGGTAAAAAATAGCTCAAGAACACTAAAACTGAAAATTTAAAGAGTTTAGGGGTGAAATCTTTACCTTTCTTGAAAAACTTCTTAACAAATTTATGATTAAAGCGGATTATAGCAAGAGATTTGGTTGAATTTGGTGAAAATTTGATGATTTTAGGGGTGTTTTTGGGTTATGTTCGTGTATGTGTGTGTTGAAAGTGAGGAGCACAGAGAGCTCGCTGGAACTTATGTTCATGCCCAGTTTTTTCACTCCATGCGATCGCATGGTTCCCATGTGCAAACCCCATGCGATCGCATGGGATCCGGCTTTTTTTTTTAATATAAAAATCTTATACTTTTAAAATAAATAATTAATTAAAAATTAAAAATTTTGTTTCTTTTTAGGATGAGGGCATTTCGGATCGTTTTTTGGGTTTTTTAATGTTTTTGGCATACTTTAATTCAATAAGATTAAAAATAATGATAATAAAATTTCTCGTCCCGCCCTTGGGTAAAGCAATTTCGGTTCAACGACCTAGTTTTCAACTCACGACGAATTTTAAATATCAAATTTTTAACTTAATGAAATAATGTAAATATTTGTTTTTAAATTCACACCAAACTTAAATTTAAAATGCATAAAATTTCATATTAATATTATTAATATTTTTGTACATTAATTTTACAAACTTATATTAAAAATATTAATTTTTAAAATATTTAAAAACTTAAATATAATGATTTAAAAAGTTTACAATATTAATTTAATATTTATATATTAATTTTAAAAACAAGATAAAAATTAAAATTAAAAATCTTTTTGGTCTTTTATCCCACTTTAATCAATCAAATATTATAAAAATATACGCCCCTCTTTTCGGTAAAGTAATTTCGGTTTCATAACCTAGTTTTACTCCTGATGAATTTTTAAAATATTTTGGGTTGATTAATTAAAGATATTTATACCTTAAGAATAAACGGTAAATTTCGCAGTGATGTAATAAATTTTTGTATGATATCAATAATTTCGGTTTCGCATACCTAATTTTATTAAATACCAATTTAATACTTTATAGCGAACGATTCAGTGTTTATTATCAAAAGGTTAAAAGCAATAAATAAAAACAAATAAAAAATGTACATACTTACCTGTGAGAAAGAATTTTCAGAGACCTGCTTTAGCCGACTCATAGGAGAGTCGTGTGATTTGGTTTTCCATAGCTACATAAGCGTAACCTCGATTCTTCAATATCTTTTCTTCTAAACATATGAACGGTCCTTCTCTGCATAGAGTAACAAATTCGGTATTTAAATATGTTTGATTGTTCGAACATTTACCTTCGTGTGACCATTTTCTGCATTTATGACATCTTTCAAGGTGTCTCTCTCTTCTTTTTGTTGCGGATTTTGATTTTTCTTTACCAAAATGTATCTTATGATGATTTTTTCTGAGTTCTTTCCTTACTCCGTCCATTTTAGCTCTTATGAAGGATACCACTTCACTCGGAAGTGTGTCATTATTACGTTTAGTAATCATAGCGTGTAGTAGTAGACCATGGTTCAGATCAAAGGAATTCTTCATCTCGTAAAACCTAAAAAAAATAAAAATTCAGAATGGAGGGAGAAGACTAGTTCTTTAGGGTCTGCTAGGGAAAGACCATTCGGATTCCATTCTCGGAAACTACACGAAAACAGAATATCTAACTCTAACAGAAATATATATTACCCTAAAAAGATTCGAACCTTCCCACACTTAGTTAGCTGTGGTGTCGAAATTGTGATTAACTTCATCTTCAACTTCCATTAGATTATCTATGTGACCATTAACCTTAAATTCAATCCCATTTGAATTTATTAATTCTACTGTTCCGTACGGGAAAACTCTTTTGACTATAAATGGTCCAGACCATCTTGATTTCAATTTTCCAGGAAATAGCTTGAATTGTGAATTGAAAAGAAGAACCATGTCACCTTCTTTAAATTCTTTTGAACTTCTGATTCTTTTATCACGCCATTTCTTCATTCTTTCCTTATAGATTAACGAATTTTCGTATGCTTCATGTCTCAGTTCTTCAAATTCGTTTAGTTGACTTAACCGTACACGTTCGGCTTTATGCAAATAAAGATTACATGTCTTCAAAGCCCAAAATGCTTTGTGCTCAATTTCTACTGGAAGGTGACATACGTTTCCATAAACGAGTCTAAAAGGTGTGGTTCCAATTGGGGTTTTGTAGGCTGTTCTAAAAGCCCAGAGTGCATCCTCCAATTTCATGGACCATTCCTTCGCATTTGATCCTACGGTTTTCTCTAGAATACGTTTTAAAGCTCGGTTGGTATTTTCAACTTGTCCACTTGTTTGTGGATGATAAGCGGTTGAGATTTTATAAGTTACTCCATATCTTTTGAGAACTTTCTCAAGTTGATTATTATAAAAATGAGTACCCCGATCACTTATTAAAGCTTTCGGTGTTCCGAACCTCGCAAAAAGACGTTTTACGAAGTTGACTACAACTCGTGCATCGTTAGTTGGGAGAGCTTGTGCTTCCGCCCATTTAGATACATAATCAATGGCAACGAGAATGTAGAGATTATTATGAGATTTTGGAAATGGACCCATAAAGTCAATACCCCAAATGTCAAATACTTCACATACTTGAATGACATTTTATGGCATTTCATCACGTTGACTTATTTTTCCGGCCCTTTAACAAGCATCACGGGATTTGCAAAGAAGGTGCGCGTCTTTGAAAATTGCAGGCCAATAGAATACATCATCGTAAACTTTTCTTGCTGTGAGTTGAGGCCCATAATGCCCTCCTGTTGGTCCTGTGTGACAATGGTTTAAGATTTGACTGGCTTCATCCCCGAATACACATCGGCGTATTATTCTATCAGGACAACTTTTAAACAAATGTGGATCTTCCCAAAAATAGTGTTTTATATCACTAAAGAATTTCTTTCGTTTTTGGTACGACAACCCTTTTTCAGAGAATCCACATACTAAGTAGTTTACATAGCCTGCAAACCATGGAATTTCACTATAATCTATCTTCAATAGATATTCATCAGGAAAGTTATCTTGTATGGCCGATTCATTTAGAACTTCTAATTCAGGATTTTCAAGACGAGAAAGATGATCAGCGGCGAGATTCTCTGCTCCCATTTTGTCTCGAATTTCAATATCGAACTCTTGTAAGAGTAAGATCTAACGAATTAATCATGGTTTAGCATCTTGTTTTGAAAATAGATATCTAAGAGCAGAATGGTCGATATAGACCACCGTTTTAGCTAGAACTAGATATGAACGAAATTTGTCAAAAGCAAAGACAATAGCAAGGAGTTCTTTTTCAGTAGTTGTGTAATTCGTTTGTGCTCCTTGTAACATCTTACTAGCGTAATAAATAGGTTGAAATCGTTTTTCAATCCTTTGTCCTATAACAGCTCCCATTGCAAAATCACTTGCATCGCACATGAGTTCAAATGGTAGATTCCAATTTGGCGTTATCATGATCGGCGCATTAGTGAGTTTTTCTTTAAGAATATTAAAAGATTTGATGCATTCATCTAAAAAGATGAATGGAGCATCCTTTTATAGGAGTTTATTAATAGGAGTGGCAATTTTTGAAAAATCTTTTATGAAACGTCAGTAAAAACCAGCATGCCCTAGAAAACTCCTAACTCCTCTAACATTGGTGGGATGTGGAAGTTTAGCAATTACATCTACTTTAGCTCTATCCACTTCAATTCCTTCCTTTGAAATTTTATGACCAAGAACGATGCCTTCTCTAACCATGAAATGGTATTTCTCCCAATTAAGTACTAGATTTGATTGTTCGCATCTAATAAGCATTCGTTTAAGATTAACTAGATATGATTCAAATGTATCACCGAAGACTGAAAAGTCATCCATGAAAACTTCCATGCATTCTTCTATCATGTCGTGAAAAATCACCATCATGCACCTTTGAAAGGTTGCAGGGGCGTTGCAAATTCCAAATGGCATGCGTTTGTAAGCAAAAGTACCATAAGGGCACGTGAATGTGGTTTTCTCTTGGTCCTCGGGTGCGATTGGAATTTGAAAGTATCCGGAAAAACCATCAAGAAAACAATAGTAACTATTTCCGGCCAATCTTTCCAACATTTGATCAATGAAAGGTAAGGGAAAGTGATCTTTTCTAGTGGCGTCATTTAATTTTCTATAATCAATACAAACACGCCATCCTGTTACAGTCCTAGTAGGAATAAGCTCATTTTTTTTCATTTGTGATGACAGTCATGCCACCCTTCTTAGGTACGCATTGAACTGGGCTTACCCATGGACTATCAAAGATTGGATAAATTAAACCTGCATCTAGAAGTTTAATAATTTCTTTCTTAACAACATCTTGCATATTAGGATTTAGTCTTCGTTGGCGTTGCACATATGTTTTATGACCTTCTTCCATAAGGATTTTATGTGTGCAATACGAAGGACTTATGCCTTTAATGTCATGAATCTTTCATGCAATAGCTGGTTTATGAGCTTTTAGCACATAAATGAGTTGATATTTTTTATTTTCAATAAGAGAAGACGATATTATTAAAGGTAATTCAGATTCACCATGTAAATAAGCGTATTCCAAATGGTTTGTAAGTGGCTTTAACTCTAATATTGGCGGTTCTTCTATCGATGATTTGTATCGATATCTGTCTTCCTCTTTTCACATATGAATTTCTTCTGTTGTTGGTTCGTATTCATTAGCCATGAGTGCGGCTAACATGTCAGCTTCATCAATTGGTTCAGTTCCTTCTCCTAAAGAACATTCTCCTGTTCCTTGTAATTCTGGAAATTCTTCTAACAATTCTGCATGTGAATCTATAGTTTGAATATAATAACATGTATCATCTGCAGATTGCGGTTGTTGCATGGCTCTATCAACAGAAAAGGTAACACTCTCGTCCTCTATACTTAGGGTCAGTTTCTTACCGAACACGTCTATTAATGCTTTACCCGTGTTTAAGAATGGTCTTCCTAATATGAGAGGAACTCGAGAATCTTCTTCCATGTCCAGAATAACAAAATCTACTGGAAATACTAAAGTACCAACTTTAACTAGCATGTTTTCCATTATCCCTCTAGGATATTTTACTGATCGATCGGCTAGTTGTATACTTATTCTTGCTGGTTTCAATTCTCCAAGATCTAGTTTAGCGTATAGTGAATACGGCATTAAATTTATACTAGCACATAAGTCTGCCAATGCTTCTATTGAAGTAAGACTACCCAGAAAACATGGAATTGTGAAAATTCCTGGATCTGATAATTTTTCTGGTATCTTATTCAACAACACTGCAGAACAATTAGCATTCATTGTAACAGCCGAGAGTTCTTCTATTTTCTTTCTATTTGTGATTAGATCTTTCAAGAATTTAGCATATATTGGCATTCCTGATATCACATCAATGAAAGGAAGATTTACATTTATTTGTTTAAACATATCCAAGAATTTAGATTGCTCCGCTTCAAGTCTTTCTTTTCTCATTTTACTTGGGTAAGGAAGTGGTGGTTGATATGGTTTAACATAAGGTTTAGCCTTAACTGTGTTATCTTCATTAACCTTTTCAACTACTGGTTCTGTTTCCTTATCTTGCTCAGATTGTGGTTCTTGTGTAGTAGGAATAGAATCATCAGAAATTACAGGTATTTCAGGTGGTTTAAGTGTAATACCACTTCTTGTGGTAATAGCTTTAGCTGTTTCATTCTGGGGGTTAGCATTTCTATCACTAGGTAGACTTCCCGATTTTCTTTCACCTATCAACCTTTCTAGGTTACTTACTTCTTGTTCTAGATTTTGGATTGAAGCTTGTTGATTTCTAAATGCTTGATCATTTTGTTCATTGGTTTGTTTCTGAGATGTGAAAAACTGCGTTTGAGATTCAACTAGCTTCGACTTCATATCTTCTAAATTTGGCTTTTTATCATTGGTTTGTGGTGGTTTATTTTGAAAAATAGGTCTTTGCTGATTTTAAATATTATTGGATACTTGTTAATTGCTAGGACCTTGTTGATTGTTGTATGGAACATTTCGGTTATAATTCTGATTTTGATTGTAGATTGGTCTTGGCGGTTGATAATTATTTCTAGGCCTTTGGTTTATATATAAATACTCTCTCTTTGTTCCATTGTTTGTTCAATACTGAGACAATCTTTTATCAAATGTGGTCCTCCACACTGCTCACAACTAATTCTTATTGAGTGAATATTTTTAGTCATTTTTTCCATTCGTCTCTCGACAGCATCTATCTTTGTGGAAATGGAATCGAAGTCATGGCTAGAATCGGCTCTAGCTGCTTTAGATGATCTAACGATATCTTTTTCTTGATGCCACTCATGTGAGTGGGAAGCAGTGTTATCAATAATTTTGTAAGCTTCAGTTGCGGTTTTCTTCATAATGGAACCACCAGCTGCTATATCGATGTCTTTTCGTGTAGTGATGTTGCATCCTTGGTAGAATATTTGTACTATTTGATAAGTGTCTAAACCATGTTGCAGACATCCTCTCAATAACTTTCCAAATCTTGTCCACGCTTCATATAAAGTTTCATTTGGCTTCTGTGTGAACGTAACAATTTATCCTTGAAGTCTCACGACTTTAGATGCCGGAAAGAATTGTTTAAGAAATTTTTCAACTAAGACGTCCCATATATCAATCGCCCCTTCAGGTAACGATTCTAACCAATCTTTGACTTCTCCCTTTAAAGTCCAGGGAAATAACATGAGATAGATCTGTTCATCCTCAACTTCTTTTATTTTAAATAAAGTACAGATCCTATTAAAGGTTCGAAGATGTTCGTTTGGATCTTCCTTCGGTGCACCACTAAATTGGCATTGATTAGTTACCATGTGTAGGATTTGTCCTTTGATTTCATAATCTGGCGCATTAATGTCTGGTTGAGTAATTGCATGACCTTGGCCAGTGCGTTTAGCTCTCATTCGGTCTTCCATACTTAGAGGTTCCAGATTTTCCACGATTGAATTTGTTGAATCTGAATCACTAGAGGATTCTGACTTAATGGTTTCTTCCTCGACAATCTCTGGATGAGTGATTTGTGGTTCAGGAGGAATGATTAGTGGTTCAGGATCTCTGAATTGTCCCTAAATATCCTCCGAATTCTCAATTGTGAGGTCGGGTTCAAAAAATGGATTATCGAAAATTTGAATTGGAGTACTTGGTCGACTGGATGACGATTCTAAAGAAAAATCAACGGCGACAATATTGGCTAGATGTCTTGATCGAGTTACAGGTGGTGAACGTATAAAAGGTGGTGAACGTTTTGCTCGGTGCATTCACTGAATATCCTATTAGTTATAAAAATAAAAATTATATAAGTTATCAAATTAATAGACTTTTTTGATTTTGCCCACGTTTCGAATAGCCAATAGATGCAGCAGGTAGCCAGGACCCTTTAAATCGGAAGCCCACAACTCGCCACTAACAAATCCAACTATTACTACGAACCAGAAAGTTTTGGATGTCTATCAATTTAACCGCTTAAAATAATTTTTTTGTTTTGAAATTTTAGAGAAGAAATAGAAAATTCTATGTCCTAAAAACTAGAGCGTCGAGAAATAAGAAAGAAAAAGAGTGCGTCGAAAAATAAAAGGTCGAAAAAAAACGTCGAAAAACAAATGTCGAAAAACAAACAGCCGAAAAATAAAAATAAGAAAATAAAGCATCGAAGCTTATAATTCTAAAAACTACATATTACAACTTGTGTCTAAAGGTATTAAAGTTTAAATGAATTCTATATCCAAAACGGCAATAACTTAAAAAGGCACTAAAACTTTAATTGGGGTCGCAAAATTCTAAAGAACCTAAATCTTAGTCTAAAGAAAAAGCACTTAAAGGATTTTACGGCAAAACCTAAAAATCTAGAAATAAAAATAACTACGGAAAATACTAAATTTAAAACTAAGTACGAACTAAAAATATACAATTACGTACTAAATAATAAAAAATACAAAATGCTAAAATTAACTATTTTTATAAAAATAATAATTTTATATTATTATTTTATAATAGTATTAAGTTTATATATTTAATAAAGCTAATTAAAACTAAAAATACAAAATTAATTAAAACTTAAATTAGCTAATATTAAATTAAACCCTAACTATAATTAATTAATAATAATAATAATTAAACAAACCCTAATCCGTACAGCTCAGGTTCAGGACCTGTCAGACACGACCATGCGGTCGCATGGCTTTATAACTAAACCTTCATGCGATCGCATGAGGGTTAGGTTCAGTTCACATGCAGGTTCAAAATCTGTAGGTTCAACGTTTAATTATTATTATTATTATTATTATTATTATTATTATTATTATTATTATTATTATTATTATTATTATTATTATTATTATTATTTATTTTTTTTACAAAATTTAAAATAAGTAATTAAAATACACTTATATTTTTAAGATCTAAAAAAATACTTTTATACTTTATAAATTATATATTTTCGTTTTACTTTTTTTTTATGTTTTAAATTTTTATTTTTAATATTTAAAACGTATTTTTACAAAAGTAAATTAAAAATCTTTTTTTTATATAGCGTTTCGCTTTCGGTGTTGTTTGTTCCCCGGCAGCGGCGCCAAAAATACTTGATGTGCGTAGAGGTGTATACGAAATAGTTATATTTTTATTACGAAATACTATTAAATACGATACATTTTTACACAAGTTATTTATTTATTTATAGAGTGGATATACCTAAACCTAGCTACAACACTTATAGGCAGTATACCTAATCGTACAGTAGTGTAGTTTTTAGTAAGTCCGGTTTGTCCCCAGGGAACTAGCCAAGTTTAACGCTATATGTTTAAAACTAAATTTGTATATATATAAATATATATATATATAAGTAGTATTATTATTATAAAAGAGGTTTTTACCGTTTAATGACCGGTTTGTCGATTTTATGTCTTAAGTCGCAGTTAAAACCTAATGTAAAATATTAAAAATAAATATAGCTTAATTTAAAGCGTAAAGTAAATAACGATAATTAAAGTGCGATAATTTAAAGTGCGATAAATAAAATGACGATAAATAAAAGTGCAATAATTAAAAAGTACGATAATTAAAAGTGCGATAAATAAAATGACAGTAAATAAAATTGCGATGAAATATGAAATAAAAGAATTATGCTTATTTAAACTTCCGTAATCATGATGTTTGACGTGTTGATTTTAGTTTATTACCATGGGTTAATTGTCCTTTGTCCTGGATTATTCAATATGTCCATCTGGTTTTTGTCCATAACAGTCCATCGGTCATAAATATAAAGTGCGAGTGTCCACGTCAAATTATCCTTATATCCGAAGTCAAATATTCCAACTAATTGGGGACTTAAACTGTAATAAGGTTTTAATACTTTATTATCAATTACACCAAGTGTCCTTGTACATAATTCACCCCTGTTTTATTGAGTCCATTGACTACTAATCCATTCCCTTGTCCGGTCAAATGAACGATTATTAGTACTTATAAATATCCCGCCCATCGTGCCCGATCGAGTGTATGTGGTTATTTATAATTACGTCCAATTGTAAATATTTATATTAAATTAACGAACTATCATTCAATTAAACAAATATAAAGCCCATTAATAGTCCATAGTCTAATTTCCACAAGTGTCATTCTTTTGTCCAAACTCCAATTATGGTACAAAGCCCAATTACCCCGTCTTTAATATTTTAGCCCAAAATCACGATTACTTCAATTTAAATAAGCATAATAATAACTTAGCTACGAGACATTAATTTAAAAAGGTTGAACATAACTTACAATGATTAATAATAGTGTAGCGTTACACGGACAGAATTTTGACTTACATACTTACAACATTCGCTAACATACCCTTATTATTATTAATCTTAAATTAAAATTAAAATTATAAATTATATATATATATATATATATATATATATATATATATATATATATATATATATATATATATATATATATATATATATATATATATATATATATATATATATATATATATATATATATATATCGTGAGAGATAGAGAGGATAGAAAAAGATGTATGAATTTCGGCCAAAACACTCGAACTTTATAGGACCTGACCTCACTGTTGCTGCCATGCGATCGCATTGGTTTATAACTGCCAGGCCATGTGATCGCATGGCCCCCTGGGAGAGCTCACATTTGCTTGTTTTCTTGTTGCCGACGGTTTTAATATATAATATAATATATATATAATTTTAAGAATTAATTATATATTATATTATATTCATGTGCATAGTTGACTTGTAATTTTTAGTCCGTTGCGTCGAGCGTTGAGAGTTGACTCTGGTCCCGGTTCTGAATTTTCGAACGTCCTTTCGTACTATTTAATATCTTGTACTTTGCGTTTCGCGGCTCGTACTCTTGTAACTTTTAGACGTTTCTCATCAATAATTTGAACCACTTTGATTGTACTTTGTACTTTTGAGCTTTTTGGTCGTTTGCGTCTTCAATTCGTCGAATCTGTCTTTTGTCTTCACCTTTTATTATTTAAACGAATATCACTTGTAAATAGAACAATTGCAACCAAAAGCTTGTCTTTCTTGAGGGATAATGCTATGAAATATATGTTCGTTTTTAGCATTATCAAATATTCCCACACTTGAGCGTTGCTTGTCCTCAAGCAATATAGTCTTGAAATAAAAATACTAGAATCACTTCTTTATTCTTCACACTTTGTACATCAGTGATTTCTATACAGCGGTATGAACAATGGTAGTAACGATGTGGTTTACAGTCCTATATGACTATGAAAATTTAGATCCTTAGGGAAATTGGATCTTTATGAAAACATTTGATCTTTTTGAAAACTCAATCTAGCTTTTACCCTAGATAAGTTTTCCGGAATAACCCTTCACCGGTGTTTGCAAATTGTTTTTGTGGCTTTTGTGGGTTTCAGATTTGAAAATTTTAGCTCAAAACTTGCAGTTTTGTGTCACCCACTTGCTACCCTTGTATTGGGAAAGAAACACGTCCAGTTTACTTGCTCCATATATTACCTTTCTGTAAACTACCGTCCGGTTGTAAAGGAAAGCGTTGAATAAGCAACTGTTAATGCAATGTCCCGTGACATGCTTTTGATTATGGTCTATATCGTGTCGGATGCAATTACTATCCTTTGTAGGAGCAATAATAAAGATCACCCTATAGTGTTTTGGTCTGGCACAAGGTCCTGTCTTTGACCATGCTATGCAACCACCGTTCTTACGGTTAACACCCGATTTGGTTCAGGTGACCTAATGAATTTCAGGTGAATTTTTAGGATTTTACGTTCAATGGTAATGAATGCATTAAAAATGGGTTTTTGGAAATAAAGGTTTAAAAAGCATTACGTAGATTATCAAATAATGATAATCTAAAATATACCGTTTACACACGACCATTACATAATGGTTTACAATAAGAATATATTACATCAAAAATAAGTTTCTTGAATGCAGTTTTTACATAATATCATACAAGCATGGACTCCAAATCTTGTCCTTATTTTAATATGCAACATCGGAAGCTCTTAATAATCACCTGAGAATAAACATGCTTAAAACGTTAACAAAAAAGTTGGTGAGTTATAAGTTTAAATATTGATTATTATTTTCATTATAAATATTGATAAGATAATAAATATAGCAATTTTGGATATAAATATTATTATGGAAATGATTAAAATTTTAATTAAAGTATGTTTTAAAAAAAAGAATTATTAAAGGTTTTATAATTATTGTTATGTAACATAGTATTATTATCATTATTATCATTCTTACTAAAATTATTAATTTGTTGTCACTAAAACTATCAATATTATTATAAATAAATATTCTATATAAAAATACATTTCACTATATTCTTATTATTAAAAAGATAATAATTGAGCTATATATCAAAGATATCAATTAATATATAAAACACATAATAAAAATAACAATTAATTCATTAATAATCCATAAATTTGTTCGATTACCATTACATGTTTTAATATACATAATTGAATATAGGTTCGTGAATCCGAGATCAACCCTACACTTGTTAAATGACGTCATATGTATTTTTACTACAAAATACAGTATGGTGAGTTTCATTTACCTTTTTACCCTTTATATTTTTGGGTTGAGAATACATACGCAATTTTTATAAATGTTTTATGAAATAGACACAAATAACTGAAACTACATTATATGAGTGAATGATCGAAGCCGAATATGCCCCTTTTTGCTTGGTACCCTAAGAATTAGGGAACATCACTAATTTTGAGAATTAGTGTACGCCTAATTGACGCGAATCCTAAAGATAGATCTATTGGGCCTAACGAACCCCATCCATGGTTGCGGATGCTTTAGTACTTCGATGTTGTTTTTATCATGTCCGAAGGGTTTCCCAGAATGATAGGGGATATTTTTATATGCATCTTGTTAATGTTGGTTACCAGGTGTTCAATCCATATGAATGATTTTTGTCTCTATGCATGGGACGTATGTTTATGAGAAATGAAAATATGAAATCTTGTGGTCTATTAAAATTATGAAATGATTATTTATGATAAACTAATGAACTCACCAACCTTTTGGTTGACACTTAAAAGCATGTTTATTCTCAGGTATTAAAGAAATCTTCCGCTGTGCATTTGCTCATTTTAAAGATATTACTTGGAGTCATTCATGGCATTCAAAAGACGTTGCATTCGAGTCGTTGAGTTCATCAAGATTATTATTAAGTTAATTATAGTTAAATGTATTATGAAATGGTATGCATGTCATCAACTTTCGATGAAAAGAAAGTTTGTCTTTTAGAAACGAATGCAATGTTTGTAAAATGTATCATATAGAGGTTAAATACCTCGCGATGTAATCATATGTTATTGTATTCGTCCTTATGGATTAGGACGGGTCGCTTCATGTGGTATCAGAATGGTAGTCTTAGCGAACTAGGTCTGTATTAGTGTGTCTAACTGATAAGTCGTTAGGATGCATTAGTGAGTCTGGACTTTTACCGTGTCTGCATGTCAAAAGTTTTGCTTATCATTTCTAGTCGGAAATCATCTGCTTATCATACTTAGGAAATTACCTGCTTATCATTATTAGACTAGACACGTCTTGCTAACATTAATTGCATGAGTAGTTTATAGACAAAAATTCATATTTTAGCATCTCTGTTATTGTAGACTTTGTCTGACACGTTTCCTTAATTTCCTCCGTAATCTACGGGATCTTCTGTACTATACATAGATATTCTATGTAATTAGAATATCATTCGATATCCGAAAATCATTTCATAAAATCCTTTACCTAACCGTGCAAGATGAATTTCGCAACCAGTTCAAGTTCGTCAGATTCCGATAACTATTCCGATATGGATTTTCACTCGAGCTCCGAAAGTAGTGTAACCGGAATGGATCAACCGATTAGCCATCATCTATTCTGGATGAATTGGGGCTGGGTTCGTAGCCTCCTCAATCATTAGAGACAAGAAAAAGGTAATCCTTTTCATCCACCACATTGCCCTCTTGGCGAAGAACCTGAAGCACTTACCGGCGAACCTGTCCAAAACACCATTTTCTCTCTCATTTCCAGAGTATCTCGTCACAATTATATACTATACCAAATTCTAGATCATATTTATCCACTCTTCCAAACCGACAATCACCCCGGTATAATAAAAGAAGTCAACGAGCTTCGCGCTCGGGTAGTGGCTTTGAAAAATATGGTGCAAAGGTTACAAACACCAGTAGCAGCACCAGCAGCATAACCAGTACCACCATCACCAACGCCAACAGTACCATTACCACCACCAACAACAACTGCATCGCAAACCTCAACCTCACAATCTGTCACACGGACATCAACGTCATACGCTCCATAATAATATTTATATCCAAAATTGCTATATTTATTATCTTATCAATATTATTAACACCGGGATATTCATAGTTATAATAATTATAGTATTCCCGTTTAATTTAAAAACTAATGACGATAGTTTCTTTTAACATTAATTTGTAATCATAATAGTATCACTAGCAATAGTTCAATAATACTAATATTAATAATAATAATATTAGTAATGATAATACTACTAATTTTCTAGATGATAATACTAATAACAATAATGATAATATCGTAATTTGTATTAATGGAGCTAGTGTTACAAATCATATCATATAGTTAATAATAACTAACATAATATCTATAATTAATAATATTTAGAATATCAATAATAATAACAATAAATAATAATAATAATGATAATGATAATGATAATGATAATAATAATAATAATAATAATAATAATAATAATAATAATAATAATAATAATAATAATAATAATAATAATAATAATAATAATAATAATAATAATAATAAACATGTTAATAACTAATAATAATAATGATGGAATTAAAAATAAGAGAGTATACCCCTTTCCAAGATTTTTATAAAAATATTGCACCCAACGAGACTCGAACCAGCGACCTTACGGTTACACCAAAACATCCAAGACCACTCTTCCGTTTCTTTCTTTCTGTTAAATATCCTAACCTAATACATTTAACCGATACGTTTTCTGTTTCCATTCATCTTCCTCTTCAACCATTTGGACTTCAACCAGAGATCAAACCAACGCACATACCAATAATTCATTTAGTTTTAGGATTCCTAATCAACATAGAAACGTTTATGATCCAGTTAAATAACTAAAAAAAAATTTAAAAAAAAAAACCTGCTGCAGTTCGTGAATAAGATGAACAACCCAACATTGTTCAATATTGTCATATGTATTTTTACTATAAAATACAGTATGGTGAGTTTCATTTTCCTTTTTACCCTTTATATTTTTGGGCTGAGAATACATGCACAATTTTTATAAATGTTTTACGAAATAGACACAAGTGATCGAAACTACATTATATGGTTGAATGATCGAAGCCAAATATGCCCCTTTTGCTTGGTAACCTAAGAATTAGTAAACCGATCTACTAATTGACGCGAATCCTAAAGATAGATCTATTGGGCCTAACGAACCCCATCCAAAGTACCAGATGCTTTAGTACTTCGAATTCGTTTTTATCATGTCTGAAGTATTTCCCGGAATGATAGGGGATATTCTTATATGCATCTTGTTAATGTCGGTTACCAGGTGTTCAATCCATATGAATGATTTTCGTCTCTATGCATGGGACGTATGTTTATGAGAAATGGAAATATGAAATCTTGTGGTCTATTAAAATTATGAAATGATTATTTATGATAAACTAATGAACTCACCAACCTTTTGGTTGACACTTGAAAGTATGTTTATTCTCAGGTATTAAAGAAATCTTCCGCTGTGCATTTGCTCATTTTAAAGATATTACTTGGAGTCATTCATGACATATTTCAAAAGACGTTGCATTCGAGTCGTTGAGTTCATCAAGATTATTATTAAGTCAATTATAGTTGAATGTATTATGAAATGGTATGCATGTCGTCAACTTTCGATGAAAAGAAAGTTTGTCTTTTAGAAACGAGTGCAATGTTTGTAAAAATGTATTATATAGAGGTCAAATACCTCGCGATGTAATCATATGTTATTGTATTCGTCCTTATGGATTAGGACGGGTCGCTTAATGTGGTACCACATGAGACGACCCTTAGCTAAACCTTCAACACCCTAACCAACCCATCTGTCTTGCTTTTCTGATTCTAACCCAGATTAAATATTTATAACTGTATAATTACTTAGTTCTTCTTCATCTTCTTCAATTCAAACCAAAAATCAAAACCAAATTAACTATAATAAATGAGGATTCAGCTTCTACAATAGATTCACAAATAATAATTCATATATGTTTGTATAATTCAGTAAGTGAGAAAAAAAATATAAAAAAAATGAAGAAATGTAAATGACAATAAATAAAATTGCGAGAATTAAATTGCGATAAAATAAAGTGCGATAATAAAATGTACAATAAGGAATTAACAGTTAGCTGGGAACAGTTAGCTAGGATTTTGTTAGCGTGAATTCTTAATAAAATTTCTCATAGTTAATTTGTTTGTTTCTAACAAATTTTATTTTGTCCAATGTTTTCTTCATTATGCCACTTGTCAGATTCTGATAGGTCAAAATCCAAATATGAAATTGAATGAAAATGATTATTCTGTGGTGAACGGATACGTACATCGATAGATGTAAGTAGGATTGTAAATGATTGTTGAATCAGATTCGAAGAATGTACAGCGTAACTTACTAATGTGAAAACTAAATATTCCTCGGGTATTACCTACCAGTTAAAATATTTTCACCATTAACAGTTTGTATGAAAGAATTTTTAATTACAATCTTTATGAAAATATATAGACATATATATTTTCTTCAAATATAATCATGGATTTAATGAGTTAATGTGATATTAATCTCATTTGATTTATTGTTAGAACAAGAATATATAATCTCTAAAACATTAGAGATTACATAATCGCCATACTGAACAAAAATAATTGATGTAGAACGATACGTAGAATGATGATTATACTCGAGGTACGGAATGAGAAGTTGAGGCGTGTGATGTTGAAACTTGGGTTGTTGGTGGTACTGGTGTTGCCAGTGCTGTTGCTGAAGCTGGTAGGTTTTGCACCACGTTTTCCAAATTAATTACTCGAGCGCGAAGTTCATTGAATTCTTCGATTACTCCGGGATGATTGTCGGTAAGAACGAGCGAATGAATAAGGTTTAGAATCTGAGATAGTATGTAATCATGATGAGATATTCGGGAAATGAGGGTGAAAATGGTGTTTCGGAATAGTTCGCCGGTAAATGTTTCAGGTTCTTTGTCAAAACGTGAATTTGGTTGATGGAAAGGATCGCCTTCTTTTCGTCTCCATTGATTTAGTAGGCTACGAACCCATCAAATGAATTGGTTGATTCATTCTAGGACACTGCTTTCGAAGCTTAGGTGAATATCCATGTCGGAATAGCTGTCGGAACAACTATCGGAATAGCTATCGGAATCTGAGGGACTCGAACTGGTTGAGGGATTCATCTCATACGATCAGATGAAGGATTTTCGATAAGAAATAGATTATAGGATGTAGATTAGTACCCTACAATACATAGTTTACATATGCATATATAATACTAAAATCCCATAAGTTACAGAGGAATCTACGGAAGCTGTCAGGCAAAGTCTACAGTAGCAGATACGCTAAGATATGAATTTTGTCTATACACTATTCATGCAGTCAATGCAGTAAAACGTGTCTAGACTTTAAGGATGATAAGCAAATAATTTTTGACACGAAATGATAAGCAAAACTTTTGACATGCAGACACGGTCGAAGTCCAGACTCACTAATGCATCTTAACAACTATCAGTTAGACACACTAATGCAAGACTTGGTTCGCTAAGACCACCGCTTTGATACCAACTCTAATTATAATTAATATATATATTAATTTTAATACATTATATATATAACATTAAATTATAATTAATATACTAATATATTATAATAAAGGATATACATGAGACATATAATTTTAACACTAACAATTAAATAATAATGTATTCGATTATGATTATATGTATTAATATATATAATTGATATAGGTTCGTGAATTCGAGGCCAACCCTGCTGTAACACCCGAATATTTTATACGCGAGAAATGGATATATACATATATATATGTATATACATGGGCATGGAGATATTAAAGTATGTATAGATATACCTTTGTGGTTTGGGTTGCGTGAAAATGCATGTATATATATTAGAACGAGAAGTACGCGGAGTACTTAGTGTACATTGCATGTATGTATAAGTGTATATATGGGTAAAAGGTGATGGATACGCATGCATGCAAGGGTTGTTGGTTTAGGTTCACTTTGGGGTTTCCTAGAAGGGTTTACTTGCGTTAACAAGTCGGGATTAGAGCGTACGAGTGGAACTATGAGACGAGGATTTGTTGATACAAAAATGGAGCAAAACTGGTGAATCGTCGCGCCGCGGGGAAGGCCGTCGCGCCGCGGTATATCAAGCAAAGATGGGACAGAAGGTGGCCCAAACAGAAGTGCCAGTTACAGTGTATTGTCGCGCCGCGGAGATCCGGGTCGCGCCGCGACCTGTCTGAATTTCAGACCCGAATTCTAGCTTAAATGTGGTGGGTTCAAGGGCAAAATGGTCATTTCACATATGGATCAGTTTGTGGGGATAAATCTCAGCCACTTATCCCATTTCATTTCATTTTCTTTTCTATTTTCTTTCCATTATTCTCTCAAAACATAAAACACTCAAAGATTAAAGTGGAGATTTGGAGCTCAAGAGTTGTGATTCGATCTTTGGTGTAGTTGGAAAGTTTGTTCTCCTTGTTCTTGGCTACGTGGTGATACTAGTGGTAAGCTCTAACTCCGAAATTCGTTTTTGTGTTCATCATTCAATTTTAGGGCTTTTGTTTGTATGATTCTTAGATGAAACCCATTTAGTTGTTACTTGGAGATTTACACCAATACTCGGGTTTATTGTGATTATTGGCGGGTTTTGGGTTTGGTGTGCAAGTTTGAGCTTAAAGGACTTGTTAATGGTGTTTAATCACTAGTGTTAGTGATTATTGAGGTTTTGGTGTTAATTAGGGTTTTATGATGATTTTGACCCGATTGTGGATTAAGCGAGGTTTATGAACTTAAAATGGATTAAGTTGAAGTGTTAAACCGATTCCAATGTGTTTTGGTGTTAAAACTTGTAAAGGACGAGATTTTGGTCCTAATGGGTCGAAACTAGGGTTTTGGTGTCAAAATGGGCAAGACACGTGTTTAACACTCGTGTTCGAGTTTAATTGGCATATTAGGACAATTATCACTTGTGTTAGTGATTATTGGTTAAGTTTGGGTGCGGTTTGTACTTGGAAGTGCATTTGGGTCGAGTTTGCACTAAGTGTCGAATTGGGTTGGTTTGTAAATCCAATCTAATTGTGTTGTGATATTTATGATAATGGAATAGGTACTTTCCTTTGACGTGTTGTGGATTACTTGGAAGCTTTTCTCAAGACTTCAAGGTGAGTGTTAATATCCTATGTACATATGTATGTATAGGATGGGTGCGGGTCGGGTGAAGTGATTCTCGGTTATAGAGCTCACTTCACATGTAGGTGGATTTGATGGACTTGTGTATAGGTCCAAATGGCACGGTTGTGCGTTTTGGTTGGCCACCTCTGTCGAGGTACACGTTTGTGTGCATATTATCACATGTGATTGTGGTGTGGATGTTATAACCCAATAGCGAAGGGTTGATGTGGTTGTGATGAGTATGGCCCCGACGTGGTGAATTTTATAATCCCGTGACCGTGGGTTTTGGTATTGAGGAGTGAATCTCGGGTAGTGCGGATTCATGATGACTCGGGTTGTTCGGTCATCTTAAGGTTGTGAAGTGAATTTCGGGTTGTGCGAATTCACTAAGGCTCGGGTTGTTCGGCCAATGTGCGTATGATTGAGGTTAAGGGGTTAACCTTGTGCGTTGTTGTTATTATTGTATTATATTATTATATTGTTGTGTTGTAGCTAGCCCTCCGGGTGTAGCTATGTGGCGTTGTTCATATCGTTCGTTGGTGAACTTGTGTTATTGTTGTTGTATCTTAGCTCGTGCTTAGTGCTTGTATGGTACGCCTAGACTAGCTTGCTTTATTGCTTGGATGTTCGGTATGCGGTATTTGTTATTGGTTGGCGTGTTCATTTTATACATATATATGTATGTAGTATGTTAGCACTCACTAAGCGTTAGCTTACCCTCTCGTTGTTGACATTTTTACAGATTGCATGCTTGGCGGTTTGGGTGAGCTTGGGGATTAGAGATCTTGGCTAGGTTGCTTAGAAGATCTTGCTTTCGTACTTGATTAGGATTTGGGTAGCGTAGTTCCAAATCACCATGCTCGGTTTATGACCTCATTAATGTATCGATGTATTAAAGAGTTTAAAATATTAATGTTGTTTTAAGTTATTAAACTTATTATTGCGTTAAAGACGTTTTGGAAATATTAATGGGACCTAAAGTGCTATTTAATGCGTATTAAAAGGAAAAATTTTTATGGGTCGGATTTTAATGCGGGTTGGGTTGTTTCAAGTGGTATCAGAGCATGGTCTAAGGGATTTAGGTGACTTGAGATAGGTGCCTAGACTTAGACTTTTGTGTGTGCTAAATTTGTTGCGGGACTTGTAGGATTACGGGTCGAAATGGGTTTAGTTAGTGCCTTGTTTATAGGTTGACTAATGTTTATATTAGTAATGCGGATATTATTTATATATTATTGTGTTGTGGTGTAATTCTCGCGTGTGTTTATATCGCGTAGAATTTTGTTTGTGTTTGTTTATATCATCGAGCGAGGCGGTCATTGTACTAACGAGTTGATACGGCATGTGTGCGTAATAAGGACTTGCAACCCTTATTACGGGTGCAAATCGTGTCAAACAAGTGATGTACGACGAGTGTTTAGCAAGATGGACCGGTGTGGAGTGTGTGCTTTATACGTTCGTGATCTAATCGCTTTGCATTCCTTAGAATGGCAACGGGAAATGGGATCGAGACGAACGACGTGGAGTTTAACGCTAGAGTTGCGGCCGCCGTTGCGGAGCAAATGAGTGCGTTTCGAGAAGAAATGGTTAGGAAGTATTCCGAATTTCGGAGTAGTAGTGAAATGGAGCGTTATCTTAAAAGCTTCATGAGGACTAAACCCCCGATGTACGACGGAAAACCGGATCCTTTGGTAAGCACAACTTGGATTTCGGATGTCGAAGGGTGTTTTCGTACTATTGAATGCCCTCCTGAGAAGAAGACGAGACTCGCTACTAGTTTGTTGCGGGGTAGGGCAAATGATTGGTTGGATGATAAGATTGATCTTGTCGGTGGTGAACCGTTTATGGCGTTATCGTGGGACGGGTTTAAGAAGGAATTCTTCGAGGAGTTCCGAACTTCAGCCGATTTATCGGAAATGCGTAATGAGTTGCGAAATTTGCAACAGGGTTCTATGGATTTGAATACTCTCAAGACGACCTTTATGGCAAAAGCTCGTTTTTGTCCGGAGTATTTGGGGAATGATCGTTTGTTAATGGGGGATTTCTATCGGACCTTGAATGATGACTTGAAGAGTAAGATTAGCCGGGGCTACGCGAAATTGTTTGCTGAATTGTTCGCCGTGGCTAGAGGTTTCGAGTCTTATACGCGATCAAAGGTGGGTGAACCTTCAAGTGAAAGGAGGGTTGTTTCTTATGGTGCTCCGAGTAAGAGGACTAAGGGTCCGAGTGCGAGTACGAGTGATGTGGTAAAAGGCGCGACGGATTCTCGTGCGCCTAGGTGTTTCAATTGTGGTGTTAGGGGTCACAAGTTGTGGGAATGCACAATGCCGAGAAGTGATGACGGAATGTGCTACTATTGTCATAAAGAGGGACATCGCAAGCCGGATTGTCCCGAGTTGGTGGCGGCGAATGCCGCAAGGAGACGTTGAGGTACGTTTCGATTTAATAAATATGTCTTTTGAATATTTGTTAATGTGGCGTTTATGTTTGGATTTGTTAAATGCATGGTGTCGTGCATGTTATTGTTAAGGGTGACGTTCCTAATGGAAGTACCCTGTGCCGATGTTTGATTTTTGGGACGAAGGGCGTAAGGCTTGGTGCAACCAAGCATTCCTTAGTATTTGGGAAGTGTTTCTACCAAGCAACGGAAATGGTTTTGAAGTTCGATTGTTATGCGCGCGTTCGCTAGTGTGTTGAAGATGATGAACCATGGGGTTCGTCGGGCGATTTAAAACCCGAGAGATCGAGTGTTTAAAATCTCGATGTGTGTTGGTAATGGAGTCTTTATGACGCGACATTAGGTGCCTCTTTTATACCTACTAGCGTGGTGTCGACTCCGATTGTGTTGTGGTTACATTGTACTTAGGGCACCGGGAGAAACCCGTAGGTACATGAGTGACTAGGTGAAACTTGACAAACTAAAGCAATTGGATAATTGCGAGGGTATGGTTTGTGTAATCGTGGTACACTTTTCGTTCGAAGTGTTTAAGGATTGATTGAAATCCTTCGTATGCTCAAGGTTGGAGCAAGTTGTGGTGATGGGTCGTGTGTACCCAATTGTTGGTAAAGTCTACCTTTGGTAGCATTGTACGAGTGTACAAGTTGTGATATAGGAACGTGGTTCCAAGTGGGGGAGTCGCACTCCCGCACGAGGAAGTTTTAGTGTGATATTTCGGATGATGCTTTTGGTAGATCCGGAAATCTTGTCGAGACCTAGTTTTGGTCGATTTGTGGTAGAGTACGATTTCGGATAAATTATACTTATGGTTTGGATTGGAATTACCACCGAGGTGGTAATGTGATAAATCTCGTTAAGAGATAATGGTCGTGTTTGGTGAGCAAGGTGAAATCCCTCGGTTAAGGGATGTGTGTGAGTTGGATTCTCTTACAGAGAAGTATGGTTTTGTGCCTATGTTTGATATAGGTGGCTTCTTGCTCGAGTATGGTGAATGGTTAGTGTTATCCGTTAGGATTCACTATGGCGTAGCAGAGCGCGATGTTACGCTACTCGTCGTTCGAGGCCAAAAAGGGCGTTGATTGATGAAGCATGACTTTCGGAGTCCGCTGACTTCATCATGGTATTGTGATTAATGAAGCATGACCTTCGGGGTCCGCTGACTTCATTATGGTACGGTTGAGTGATGGAGCATGATCTTTAGGGTCCGCTGACTTCATCACGGGAGTACGTGATCGGTGAAGCATGATCTTCGGGTCCGCTGACTTCATCCGGTATTGAGATTGGTGGAGCATGACCTTCGGGGTCCGCTGACTTCATCAAGAGTGTTGTGTTGTGGGACGTGAATATCGGGTTGTTCGTATTCACAATATTTCGGGTTGTACGATTGTCCCTGTTGGTTGGGCTCATAGTTTGAGGTAGTGAATGTCGGGTAGTTCGGATTCACTAAGGCTCGGGTTGTACGGCCATCCTCGGTTATACTATGTGGCGGTGGTAGTGAATATCGGTTTGAACGTATTCACGAGGACTCGGGTTGTGCGGTCATTTCGTTATGAGATATATGGATTGGGTTGGTGGATTTCGGGTTTTGCGAATTCACTGAGGTTCGGGTTGTTTCGACCATCCTCCATATGTGTTTTGGCTCGGGTTGTTTCGGCCATGTTGAGTTGTGAACTATTGGTTGTTTATATACCAATGGTGGGGTCGTGAGGACCATGTCGTGTTGTGAACTATCGGTTGTTGTATACGCCGATGGTGGGGTCGCGAGGACCATGTTGTGTGATTAGTGATGCGATAGCCGTGTTTCGCTCACATGTTGGTTACGGGTGTGACGATGGTTGATTTCGTACACCTTGGGATTTGCGTTTCCATAGTCGTTTGGACGCTACCGGTTTTAGCCGTGTGATCATGATGTTACGGTAGTTGCGTATTGGTCGTATTGCGCACTACAAGGGATGTTTCACGATTGGTGATATCCGTAAGGATTCGTTTGGTTGGTCTTCATCGTTAGGGATTGTTGACTTTAGTTTGAGACTTGGTTACTTTAGCATTGTACTTGGTAATGGTACGTTAGAGGTTGATATCTCGGTTCGAGATTTAGTTGAGTTTTCCCGGTGTGCGGGATTGAGCATGGTTTGGTGCTCGGATTACGATTCGATAAATCGCGTGTGACGATTTTGGTTGTTAAAAGGTGATTCATTGGAAAGAGTTGCCTAGAAAAGTCGGTTTGGGACTTAAGTTGAGGACCGTGGAGTGTGGTTCGTTTGATTAAGTGACAAGGATCACGAGGACGTGATCGATTCTAAGTGGGGGAGAGTTGTAACACCCGAATATTTTATACGCGAGAAATGGATATATACATATATATATGTATATACATGGGCATGGAGATATTAAAGTATGTATAGATATACCTTTGTGGTTTGGGTTGCGTGAAAATGCATGTATATATATTAGAACGAGAAGTACGCGGAGTACTTAGTGTACATTGCATGTATGTATAAGTGTATATATGGGTAAAAGGTGATGGATACGCATGCATGCAAGGGTTGTTGGTTTAGGTTCACTTTGGGGTTTCCTAGAAGGGTTTACTTGCGTTAACAAGTCGGGATTAGAGCGTACGAGTGGAACTATGAGACGAGGATTTGTTGATACAAAAATGGAGCAAAACTGGTGAATCGTCGCGCCGCGGGGAAGGCCGTCGCGCCGCGGTATATCAAGCAAAGATGGGACAGAAGGTGGCCCAAACAGAAGTGCCAGTTACAGTGTATTGTCGCGCCGCGGAGATCCGGGTCGCGCCGCGACCTGTCTGAATTTCAGACCCGAATTCTAGCTTAAATGTGGTGGGTTCAAGGGCAAAATGGTCATTTCACATATGGATCAGTTTGTGGGGATAAATCTCAGCCACTTATCCCATTTCATTTCATTTTCTTTTCTATTTTCTTTCCATTATTCTCTCAAAACATAAAACACTCAAAGATTAAAGTGGAGATTTGGAGCTCAAGAGTTGTGATTCGATCTTTGGTGTAGTTGGAAAGTTTGTTCTCCTTGTTCTTGGCTACGTGGTGATACTAGTGGTAAGCTCTAACTCCGAAATTCGTTTTTGTGTTCATCATTCAATTTTAGGGCTTTTGTTTGTATGATTCTTAGATGAAACCCATTTAGTTGTTACTTGGAGATTTACACCAATACTCGGGTTTATTGTGATTATTGGCGGGTTTTGGGTTTGGTGTGCAAGTTTGAGCTTAAAGGACTTGTTAATGGTGTTTAATCACTAGTGTTAGTGATTATTGAGGTTTTGGTGTTAATTAGGGTTTTATGATGATTTTGACCCGATTGTGGATTAAGCGAGGTTTATGAACTTAAAATGGATTAAGTTGAAGTGTTAAACCGATTCCAATGTGTTTTGGTGTTAAAACTTGTAAAGGACGAGATTTTGGTCCTAATGGGTCGAAACTAGGGTTTTGGTGTCAAAATGGGCAAGACACGTGTTTAACACTCGTGTTCGAGTTTAATTGGCATATTAGAACCATTATCACTTGTGTTAGTGATTATTGGTTAAGTTTGGGTGCGGTTTGTACTTGGAAGTGCATTTGGGTCGAGTTTGCACTAAGTGTCGAATTGGGTTGGTTTGTAAATCCAATCTAATTGTGTTGTGATATTTATGATAATGGAATAGGTACTTTCCTTTGACGTGTTGTGGATTACTTGGAAGCTTTTCTCAAGACTTCAAGGTGAGTGTTAATATCCTATGTACATATGTATGTATAGGATGGGTGCGGGTCGGGTGAAGTGATTCTCGGTTATAGAGCTCACTTCACATGTAGGTGGATTTGATGGACTTGTGTATAGGTCCAAATGGCACGGTTGTGCGTTTTGGTTGGCCACCTCTGTCGAGGTACACGTTTGTGTGCATATTATCACATGTGATTGTGGTGTGGATGTTATAACCCAATAGCGAAGGGTTGATGTGGTTGTGATGAGTATGGCCCCGACGTGGTGAATTTTATAATCCCGTGACCGTGGGTTTTGGTATTGAGGAGTGAATCTCGGGTAGTGCGGATTCATGATGACTCGGGTTGTTCGGTCATCTTAAGGTTGTGAAGTGAATTTCGGGTTGTGCGAATTCACTAAGGCTCGGGTTGTTCGGCCAATGTGCGTATGATTGAGGTTAAGGGGTTAACCTTGTGCGTTGTTGTTATTATTGTATTATATTATTATATTGTTGTGTTGTAGCTAGCCCTCCGGGTGTAGCTATGTGGCGTTGTTCATATCGTTCGTTGGTGAACTTGTGTTATTGTTGTTGTATCTTAGCTCGTGCTTAGTGCTTGTATGGTACGCCTAGACTAGCTTGCTTTATTGCTTGGATGTTCGGTATGCGGTATTTGTTATTGGTTGGCGTGTTCATTTTATACATATATATGTATGTAGTATGTTAGCACTCACTAAGCGTTAGCTTACCCTCTCGTTGTTGACATTTTTACAGATTGCATGCTTGGCGGTTTGGGTGAGCTTGGGGATTAGAGATCTTGGCTAGGTTGCTTAGAAGATCTTGCTTTCGTACTTGATTAGGATTTGGGTAGCGTAGTTCCAAATCACCATGCTCGGTTTATGACCTCATTAATGTATCGATGTATTAAAGAGTTTAAAATATTAATGTTGTTTTAAGTTATTAAACTTATTATTGCGTTAAAGACGTTTTGGAAATATTAATGGGACCTAAAGTGCTATTTAATGCGTATTAAAAGGAAAAAATTTTATGGGTCGGATTTTAATGCGGGTTGGGTTGTTTCACCTGCATTGTTCAATGTCGTCATATGTATTTTTACTACAAAATACAGTATTGTGAGTTTCATTTGCCTTTTAACCCTTTATATTTTTGGGCTGAGAATACATGCGCAAATTTTAAAAAAATGTTTTACGAAATAGACACAAGTAATTGAAACTACATTATATGGGTGAATGATCGAAGCCGAATATGCCCCTTTTGCTTGGTAACTTAAGAATTAGTAAACCGATCTACTAATTGACGTGAATCCTAAAGATAGATCTATTGGGCCTAACGAACCCCATCCAAAGTATCGGATGCTTCAGTACTTCGATGTTGTGTTTATCATGTCCGAAGAATTTCCCGGAATGATAGGGGATATTCTTATATGCATCTTGTTAATGTCGGTTACCAGGTGTTCAATCCATATGAATGATTTTTGCATGCACGATATTTATGAGAAATGAAAAATGAAATTCTTGTGGTCTATTAAAATGATGAAAATGAATAATTATGATAAACTAATGAACTCACAAACCTTTTGGTTGACACTTTAAAGCATGTTTATTCTCAGGTATGAAAGAAATCTTCCGCTGTGCATTTGCTCATATTAGAGATATTACTTGGAGTCATTCATGACATATTTCAAAAGACGTTGCATTCGAGTCATTGAGTTCATCAAGATCATTATTAAGTCAATTATAGTTGAATATATTATGAAATGATAGGCATGCCGTCAACTTTCGATGAAATGAAAGTTTATCTTTTAAAAAAGAATGCAATGTTTGTAAAATGTATCTTTTAGAGGTCAAGTACCTCGCGATGTAACCAACTATTGTGAAACGTTTATAATCGATATGGACTTCATCCGGATAGATTAGGATGGGTCTTCTCAGTTGGTATAAATATATATTTATATATATATATATATATATATATATATATATATATATATATATATATATATATATATATATATATATATATATAATATATATATAAGTAGTATTATTATTATAAAAGGGGGTTTTACCGTTTAATGACCGGTTTGTCGATTTTATGTCTTAAGTCGTAGTTAAAACCTAATGTAAAATATTAAAAATAAATATAACTTAATTTAAAGCGTAAAGTAAATAACGATAAGTAAAGTGCGATAATTTAAAATGCGATAAATAAATTGACGATAAATAAAATTGCGATGAAATATGAAATAAAAGAATTATGTTTATTTAAACTTCCGTAATCATGATGTTTGACGTGTTGATTTTTGTTTATTACCATGGGTTAATTGTCCTTTGTCCTGGATTATTCAATATGTCCATCTGGTTTTTGTCCATAACAGTCCATCAGTCATAAATATAAAGTGCGAGTGTCCTCGTCAAATTATCCTTATATCCGAAGTCAAATATTCCAACTAATTGGGGACTTAAACTGTAATAAGGTTTTAATACTTTATTATCAATTACACCAAGTGTCCTTGTACATAATTCACCCCTGTTTTAATGAGTCCATTGACTACTAATCCATTCCCGTGTCCGGTCAAATGAACGATTATTAGTACTTATAAATATCCCGCCCATCATGTCCGATCGAGTGTATGTGGTTATTTATAATTACGTTCAATTTTAAATCTTTATATTAAATTAACAAACTATCATTTAATTAAACAAATATAAAGCCCATTAATAGCCCATAGTCTAATTTCCACAAGTGTCGTTCTTTTGTCCAAACCCCAATTATGGTACAAAGTCCAATTACCCCGTCTTTAATATTTTAGCCCAACATCACGATTACTTCGATTTAAATAAGCATAATAATAACTTCGCTACGAGACATTAATTTAAAAAGGTTGAACATAACTTACAATGATTAATAATAGCGTAGCATTACACGGACAGAATTTCGACTTACACACTTACAACATTCGCTAACATACCCTTATTATTATTAATCTTAAATTAAAATTAAAATTATAAATTATATATATATCAAGAGAGATCCCCGGTTGTTACGAAATAGTCCGTAGAGGTGTATACAAAATAGTTATATTTTTATTACGAAATACTATTAAATACGATACAATTTTACACAAGTTATTTATTTATTTAAAGAATGGATGTACCTAAACCTTGCTACAACACTTATAGGCAGTGTACCTAATCGTACAGTAGTGTAGTTTTTAGTAAGTCCGGTTCGTTCCACAGGGAGCTAGCCAAGTTTAACGCTATATGTTAGGTATATATATTGTATCGTATACTTTGAACCTACAGTTTTTTAGTTTAATAGTTAGGGAATATGCTTATATATAAATCCAGGACAAAGGACAATTAACCCATGGTAATAAACTAAAATCAACACGTTATATATTTAATTAATAATAATAATAATTAAACGTTGAACCTACAGATTTTGAACCTAGCCAAGTTTATATATTTAATAAAGCTAATTAAAACTAAAAATACAAAATTAATTAAAACTTAAATTAACTAATGTTAAATTAAACCCTAACTATAATTAATTAATAATAATAATAATCAAAAATACTTGATGTGCGTAGAGGTGTATACAAAATAGTTATATTTTTATTACGAAATACTATTAAATACGATACATTTTTACACAAGTTATTTATTTATTTATAGAGTGGATATACCTAAACTTTGATACAACACTTATAGGTAGTGTACCTAATCGTACAGTAGTGTAGTTTTTAGTAAGTCCGGTTCGTCCACATGGAACTAGCCAAGTTTAACGCTATATTTTTAAAAGTATATTTGTGTATATATAAATATATATATATATAAGTAGTATTATTATTATAAAAGGGGGTTTTACCGTTTAATGACCGGTTTGTCGATTTTATGTCTTAAGTCGCAGTTAAAACCTAATGTAAAATATTAAAAATAAATATAACTTAATTTAAAGCGTAAAGTAAATAACGATAATTAAAGTGCGATAATTTAAAGTGCGATAAATAAAATGACGATAAATAAAAGTGCAATAATTAAAAAGTACGATAATTAAAAGTGTGATAAATAAAATGACAGTAAATAAAATTGCGATGAAATATGAAATAAAAGAATTATGCTTATTTAAACTTCCGTAATCATGATGTTTGACGTGTTGATTTTAGTTTATTACCATGGGTTAATTGTCCTTTGTCCTGGATTATTCAATATGTCCATCTGGTTTTTGTCCATAACAGTCCATCAGTCATAAATATAAAGTGCGAGTGTCCTCGTCAAATTATCCTTATATCCGAAGTCAAATATTCCAACTAATTGAGGACTTAAACTGTAATAAGGTTTTAATACTTTATTATCAATTACACCAAGTGTCCTTGTACATAATTCACCCCTGTTTTAATGAGTCCATTGACTACTAATCCATTCCCTTGTCCGGTCAAATGAACGATTATTAGTACTTATAAATATCCCGCCCATCGTGTCCGATCGAGTGTATGTGGTTATTTATAATTACGTCCAATTGTAAATCTTTATATTAAATTAATGAACTATCATTCAATTAAACAAATATAAAGCCCATTAATAGCCCATAGTCTAATTTCCACAAGTGTCGTTCTTTTGTCCAAACCCCAATTATGGTACAAAGCCCAATTACCCCGTCTTTAATATTTTAGCACAACATCACTATTACTTCGATTTAAATAAGCATAATAATAACTTAGCTACGAGACATTAATTTAAAAAGGTTGAACATAACTTACAATGATTAATAATAGCGTAGCGTTACACAGACAGAATTTCGACTTACACACTTACAACATTCGCTAACATACCCTTATTATTATTAATCTTAAATTAAAATTAAAATTATAAATTATATATTTATATATATAATAGAAAAAGTTGTATGAATTTCGGCCAAAACACGCGAACTTTATAGGAGCTGACCTCACTGTTGCTGCCATGAGATCGCATGGGTTTATAACTGCCAGGCCATGCGATCGCATGGCCCTCTGGGACAGCTCACATTTGCTTGTTTTCTTGTTGCCGACGGTTTTAATATATAATATAATATATATATAATTTTAAGAATTAATTATATATTATATTATATTCATGTGCATAGTTGACTTGTAATTTTTAGTCCGTTGCGTCGAGCGTTGAGAGTTGACTCTGGTCCCGGTTCCGGATTTTCGAACGTCCTTTCGTAGTATTTAATATCTTGTACTTTGCGTTTCGCGGCTCGTACTCTTGTAACTTTTAGACGTTTCTCATCAATAATTTGAATCACTTTGATTGTACCTTGTACTTTTGAGCTTTTTGGTCGTTTGCGTCTTCAATTCGTTGAATCTATCTTTTCTCTTCACCTTTTATTATTTAAACGAATATCACTTGTAAATAGAACAATTGCAACCAAAAGCTTGTCTTTCTTGAGGGATAATGCTATGAAATATATGTTCGCTTTTAGCATTATCAAATATTCCCACACTTGAGCGTTGCTTGTCCTCAAGCAATATAGTCTTGAAATAAAAATACTAGAATCACTTCTTTATTCTTCACACTTTGTACATCAGTGATTTCTATAAGGCGGTATGAATAATGGTAGTAACGATGTGGTTTACAGTCCCATATGACTATGAAAATTTAGATCCTTAAGGAAATTGGATCTTTATGAAAACATTTGATCTTTTTGAAAATTCAATCTAGCTTTTACCCTGGATAAGTTTTCTGGAATAATCATTCACCGGTGTTTGCAAATTGTTTTTGTGGGTTTTGTGGGTTTTGTGGGAGCAATTACTATCCTTTGTAGGAGCAATATCAAAGATCACCCTATAGTTTTTCGGTCTGGCACAAGGTCCTGTCTTTGACCATGCTATGCAGCCACCGTTCTTACGGTTGACACCCGATTTGGTTCAGGTGACCTAATGAATTCCAGGTGAATTCTTAGGATTTTACGTTCAATGGTAATGAACGCATTAAAAATGAGTTTTCAGAAAACGGATCGGTTTGTAATTTGATCAAAATATTTTCTCGTTCAAGCTCGAGTTTAGATATCATCGAATTCCATGAGTTTGTAATCTCAATCTTTAAGGTCAAACTCAAGGATTGAGTAATATCAGGCTTAAAAGATGATTTTTTATCTTTAAGGAGATTATCCTTTTCTGGGGGTCTGATTCATTAGTCTTATCAAGCTAATTTGCACGGTGCCCCCATTATACGAGACAGATCCTCTCATGGTTAGGATAAGTCTGACCACTTGGTGACCCTGTTTGATGCTGAGGTCCGTGGATTTCCAGCTGATTTTTGAGAAAACTTTTCATGATTTTTCGTAGACTCTACAACTGGTCTGGACGACAACTTCCTGACCTAAATCAAGAAACGCGTGTCTTTTTCGGAAGTCTTTACTTCCTTTTAATGATGGAATTGATTCATCGTGTAAATCCATCTTTCTGTCAAATATATTACAATTTACCGGGTAAAACAGTTAATTTTTTCCAAAACAAAAGTATCTTCAATTATTTGTACAAAAATATGTGACATATGTTCTAAATAACTTGGTAAATTTTTCCCACACTTTGGCTTTTATTTTCCTTTCTTTTCCTTTTTATTTTCCTCTATTCCATTTTAAATGAATTCTAACATTTTAGGTTGTTTCTCAATTTATGTCCTTTCCGAGGTAACAATAATTTCGGTGTTAACACCTAGTTTTATCGTTCATAAATATGTATAAACATGATTTTGAGTTCATTTGATTGAAAATTTAGAAAAATTTTACTAGAATTGGGTAGTCAGTATATAAGACTAGGGATGTCCTTTATTATCAGAGAGCACTAGATTTTAATACAACTACTGTGTTACTAGTATTTTTAATGGTAACCAAGTGTTTAAATTAAAATTTTAAAAATCCGAAATAATTTATCCTCTTCCCACACTTAAGATCTTGCAATGCCCTCATTTGCAAGAAATCAGTAGCTATTTAAATTATTGAGGGTGATTAGCGTAGAAAAATGATTAAATTTTACCAAAGTTTCCAAACATATTGGCGTTTGTTTGTTGAATGATAAATGGTGCACATCATTTGTTCATTCCGTCTTGTTGTTACATCACATTTGTTTTTCGTTTTATAGTCAAAATTAGTAGCTTTTGCTGAACTTAATGCCAGTCTTGAAAGTTCGCTGTTTTACCATGTTGTGTACAATTGACAATATACATACATACAAATAATAACATGCATGGTAATTTGAAATGGGACTTAACATCCCACTTTCAAATCAAATATGAAATCTTAGTACAACATAATAAAAATGTTAAAACTTACATAAAAGTATCACAATATTATATGTTTAAACATAAATAAATAAAAATAATAAAAAGATAAAAATCATAGAAATCACCAACGGGAGCTGTATCAATCTGGATAGGGGTTCCAGTTCATGTCGTCGGTCGGGTTCCACGGTTGGTTATAGGTGTACTGATAGGCCTGGTTAGGGTCGTAGAGCATAAATGGTGGTCGTATATCAGGCTGATGTGGCAGATAGTAAGCAGGTCGGGTCGGTACGTAGTTATTTGGTACCTGAGGTAATAGCTGGCTCATGATCTGATGCTGATGATAGTGCCATCTATCATGCTGTCGTTGCCTGGAATGCTCGTACACATTCTCGGCGTGCCACAGCTCGAACTGACTAAATCTAGCTTCGTTTGTCATTTCTACCTCATCTATATGCTGATAAACGTCAGTAACAGCCTCCCTAATGACATCCCTAATGTCATCCGGTTCCTCCATTTCTTCATCCGAACCTCTCTCTACCTGTGGATGACGACCATCATATGGTACTGCCTGATTGCGTCTGCTCTTTAATACCTTTGCTCCCTGATAGACCTTCAATCCTAAAGTATCAACCTGTTCCCTACACACCATTAGTGGACCCCCTTGATCCCTATCTACACTCAAATACTCTCCAATAAGAGTAACAAAAATACCTCCTCCTATTATTCCCCCGTCCTGTATTCCTGCCACCATTTTGGACAGATAAAAACCAACACACTAGGGGATATTAACAAAGCTTCTAGTGTTTCGAATACACTTAAGGTAAAATAAATCGTGTAAGGTCATCTTCTCCTTGTTTTTACCTCTTTGTGTAATCGAATTAGCTAAAAATCTATGTATAATACGAAGCTCTGCTTTGTTAATATCTAAATTGGAGTGCCTTCCTCCCAGCGTAAAAAACATTATAATTTGACATACGCCTCCAGACGGCGTCCGCGTCAAAATTTCTATCTACCCTTTCACCATGATAAATCAAATTTGTACAATCAGGTAGTAGTGATTTACCAGGAGTGTAAATCTGTAAAGCCCTGGCCATGTCCAGCATGGACATCCTATACATCCTACGGCCAAGTAAAAATCTAAGAAAATTCCTATCATCTAACCTAACTACATCCGTGTTTAACGCTATAGTACTCATAAGCTCAACACACCATTCCTTATATACAGGCCTACGAATGGTGAATAAACGTTCCCAATCGGGAAAAGAAGAGTTCACATACCTTTGGATCAGATGCTGCCTAACTGAGTTAACTAGTTGGACCATTTCCAAAGGCTCCCAATCGATTACCCTCGGTACTTCTACATTTTTCGTTACCAGTTTAAATTTGTTACTTTGGTACGTCGGGTAATCTCTCCAGCTTTGATCAAATCTCAAATTAGGATGCAACTGTTCTTCATGAATCGTTGGGTGTTCTATTATTGGATGAATTGGAAATTGTACGTAGGAATTAACATATTCTTGCTGCGGATCATAATATGGTATGTGTTGATCATTATGATATTGTTGTTCCTGTTGTTGTTCCTGTTCAGGTTCTGGTTCATATTGCATTTCTGGTTCAGGTTCCGGAGCAGGTTGTCTAGATGATGATGATGCACCATCAGTATCGGTATATCTCTGCAAAACACATTAAACACAAAATTTGTGCATCCAAATACGCATTAGTGTTAGCAAAATAACAACTTGAAACAATTACAATAACATGTTCAATCAAAATTAAACTTCTACACATTTTCACAATTTTAACAATTCTACACTTTTTCAAATAAGCATATATGAAAATGTTTACAAAGTTTATAAGCATTCAACTCAAATAACATGTTAAAATAACTATTACTAGCAATTAAACAAGTTTCAAATGACATTTACATCAAATTAATCAAGTTCATGAATTTTAGACTTGAAAAGTCCACTTTAATTCTCAAAAATCATGTTTAGGATCAAAGTTTGGATCATTTAGCTACCTAAACGTCTTACACTACTTAATTTAGCAATAATTCATGACAAAAATCGGCCATAACCTGTTTATATCAAAAAGCCCCAAATTGCTCAAGAACACAAAGCCTAGATTTCTAAAAAATTTGAAGTTTTTGGCTTCAAATCATGTTAAATAGCATCAATCTAGGTTATACATGCATAATATACTAACAATTTAACTCTAATTACACTAGAAATTAACAAAATTAAATTAGGTAAAAAATAGCTCAAGAACACTAAAACTGAAAATTTAAAGAGTTTAGGGGTGAAATCTTTACCTTTCTTGAAAAACTTCTTAACAAATTCATGATTAAAGTGGATTATAGCAAAAGATTTGGTTGAATTTGGTGAAAATTTGATAATTTTAGGGGTGTTTTTGGGTTATGTTCGTGTATGTGTGTGTTGAAAGTGAGGAGCACAGAGAGCTCGCTGGAACTTATGTTCCTGCCCAGTTTTTTCACTCCATGCGATCGCATGGTTCCCATGTGCAAACCCCATGCGATCGCATGAGGTCCGGCTTTTTTTTTAATATAAAAACATTATACTTTTAAAACAAATAATTAATTAAAAATTAAAAATTTTGTTTCTTTTTAGGATGAGGGCGTTTCGGATAGTTGTCCTAGTCCGTCTCTCGACAAAATTTTAAAATTTGTCACTTTTTAAGCGTTGTTTTAAAAGTAAAGATTTTTTTGGTTTTTTAATGTTTTTGGCATACTTTAATTCAATAAGATTAAAAATAATGATAATAAAATTTCTCGTCCCGCCCTTGGGTAAAGCAATTTCGGTTCAACGACCTAGTTTTCAACTCACGATGAATTTTAAATATCAAATTTTTAACTTAATGAAATAAAGTAAATTTTTGTTTTTAAATTCACACCAAACTTAAATTTAAAATGCATAAAATTTCATATTAATATTACTAATATTTTTGTACATTAATTTTACAAACTTATATTAAAAATATTAATTTTTAAAATATTTAAAAACTTAAATATAATGATTTAAAAAGTTTACAATATTAATTTAATATTTATATATAAATTTTAAAAACAAGATAAAAATTAAAATTAAAAATCTTTTTGGTCTTTTATCCCACTTTAATCAATCAAATATTATCAAAAATATATGCCTCTCTTTTCGGTAAAGTAATTTCGGTTCCATAACCTAGTTTTACTCCTGACGAATTTTTGAAATATTTTGGGTTGATTGATTAAAGATATTTATACCTTAAGAATAAACGGTAAATTTTGCAGTGATGTAATAAATTTTTGTATGATATCAATAATTTCGGTTTCGCATACCTAATTTTATTAAATACCAATTTAATACTTTATAACGAACGATTCAGGTTTATTATCAAAAGATTAAAAGCAATAAATAAAAACAAATAAAAACTGTACATACTTACCTGTGAGAAAGAATTCTCAGAGACCTGCTTTAGCCGACTCATAGGAGAGTCGTATAATTTGGTTTTCCATAGCTACATAAGCGTAACCTCGATTCTTCAATATCTTTTCTTCTAAACATATGAACGGTCCTTCTCTGCATAGAGTAACAAATTCGGTATTTGAATATGTTTGATTGTTCGAACATTTACCTTCGTGTGACCATTTTCCGCATTTATGACATCTTTCAAGGTGTCGTGCTCTTCTTTTTGTTGCGGATTTTGATTTTCCTTTACCAAAATGTATCTTATGATGATTTTTTCTGAGTTCTTTCCTTACTCCGTCCATTTTGGCTCTTATGAAGGATACCACTTCACTCGGAAGTGTGTCATTATTACGTTTAGTAATCATAGCGTGTAGTAGTAGACCATGGTTCAGATCAAAGGAATTCTTTATCTCGTAAAACCTAAAAAAAATAAAAATTCAGAATGGAGGGAGAAGACTAGTTCTTTAGGGTCTGCTATGGAAAGACCATTCGGATTCCATTCTCGGCAACTACACGAAAACAGAATATCTAACTCTAACAGAAATATATATTACCCTAAAAATATTCGAACCTTCCCACACTTAGTTAGCCGTGGTGTCGAAATTGTGATTAACTGCACCTTCAACTTCCATTAGATTATCTATGTAATGTTTAACTCTGTGACCATTAACCTTAAATTCAATCCCATTTAAATTTATTAATTCTACTGTTCCGTACGGGAAAACTCTTTTAACTATAAATGGTCCAGACCATCTTGATTTCAATTTTCCAGGAAATAGCTTGAATCGTGAATTGAAAAGAAGAACTCTGTCTCCTTCTTTAAATTCTTTTGAACTTCTGATTCTTTTATCATGCCATTTCTTCGTTCTTTCCTTATAGATTAACGAATTTTCGTATGCTTCATGTCTCAGTTCTTCTAATTCGTTTAGTTGACTTAACCGTAGACTTCCGGCTTCATGCAAATCAAGATTACATGTCTTCAAAGCCCAAAATGCTTTGTGCTCAATTTCTACAGGAAGGTGACATGCTTTTCCGTAAACGAGTCTAAAAGGTGTGGTTCCAATTGGGGTTTTGTAGGCTGTTCTAAAAGCCCAGAGTGCATCCTCCAATTTCATGGACCATTCCTTCGGATTTGATCCTACGGTTTTCTCTAGAATATGTTTTAAAGCTCGGTTGGTATTTTCAACTTGTCCACTTGTTTGTGGATGATAAGCGGTTGAGATTTTATGAGTTACTCCATATCTTTTAAGAACATTCTCAAGTTGATTATTACAAAAATAAGTACCCCGATCACTTATTAAAGCTTTTGGTGTTCCGAACCTCGCAAAAAGACGTTTTATGAAGTTGACTACAACTCGTGCATCGTTAGTTGGGAGAGCTTGTGCTTCCGCCCATTTAGATACATAATCAATGGCACCGAGAATGTAGAGATTATTATGAGATTTTGGAAATGGACCCATAAAGTCAATACCCCAAATGTCAAATACTTCACATACTTGAATGACATTTTGTGGCATTTCATCACGTTGACTTATTTTTCCGGCCCTTTGACAAGCATAACAGGATTTGCAAAGAAGGTGTGCGTCTTTGAAAATTGTAGGCCAATAGAATCCAGCATCGTAAACTTTTCTTGCTGTGAGTTGAGGCCCATAATGCCCTCCTGTTGGTCCTGTGTGACAATGGTTTAAGATTTGACTGGCTTCATCCCCGAATACACATCGACGTATTATTCCATCGGGACAACTTTTAAACAAATGTGGATCTTCTCAAAAATAGTGTTTTATATCACTAAAGAATTTCTTTCGTTTTTGGTACGACAACCCTTTTTCAAGGAATCCACATACTAAGTAGTTTGCATAGTCTGCAAACCATGAAATTTCACTATAATCTATCTTCAATAGATATTCATCAGGAAAGTTATCTTGTATGGCCGATTCATTTAGAACTTCTAATTCAGGATTTTCAAGACGAGAAAGATGATCAGCGGCGAGATTCTCTGCTCCCTTTTTGTCTCGGATTTCAATATCGAACTCTTATAAGAGTATGATCCAACGAATTAATCGTGGTTTAGCATCTTGTTTTGAAAATAGATATCTAAGAGCAGAATGGTCGGTATAGACCACCGTTTTAGCTAGAACTAGATATGAACGAAATTTGTCAAAAGCAAAGACAATAGCAAGGAGTTCTTTTTCAGTAGTTGTGTAATTCGTTTGTGCTCCTTGTAACGTCTTACTAGCGTAATAAATATGTTGAAATCATTTCTCAATCCTTTGTCCTAAAACAGCTCCCATTGCAAAATCACTTGCATCGCACATGAGTTCAAATGGTAGATTCCAATTTGGCGTTATCATGATTGGCGCATTAGTGAGTTTTTCTTTAAGAATATTAAAAGATTTGATGCATTCATCTGAAAAGATGAATGGAGCATCCTTTTCTAGGAGTTTATTCATAGGAGTGGCAATTTTAGAAAAATCTTTTATGAAACGTCGGTAAAAATAGACATGCCCTAGAAAACTCCTAACTCCTCTAACATTGGTGGGATGTGGAAGTTTAGCAATTACATCTACTTTAGCTCTATCCACTTCAATTCCTTCCTTTGAAATTTTATGACCAAGAACGATGCCTTCTCTAACCATGAAATGGCATTTCTCCCAATTAAGTACTAGATTTGATTGTTCGCATCTAATAAGCATTCGTTCAAGATTAACTAAACATGATTCAAATGTATCACCGAAGACTGAAAAGTCATCCATAAAAACTTCCATGCATTCTTCTATCATGTCATGAAAAATCGCCATCATGCACCTTTGAAAGGTTGCAGGGGCGTTGCAAAGTCCAAATGGCATGCGTTTGTAAGCAAAAGTACCATAAGGGCACGTGAATGTGGTTTTCTCTTGGTCCTCGGGTGCGATTGGAATTTGAAAGTATCCGGAAAAACTATCAAGAAAACAATAGTAACTATTTTCGGTCAATCTTTCCAACATTTGATCAATGAAAGGTAAGGGAAAGTGTTCTTTTCTGGTGGCGTCATTTAATTTTCTACAATCTATACAAATACGCCATCCTGTTATAGTCCTAGTAGGAATAAGCTCATTTTTTTTCATTTGTGATGACAGTCATGCCACCCTTCTTAGGTACGCATTGAACTGGGCTTACCCATGGACTATCAGAGATTGGATAAATTAAACCTGCATCTAGCAGTTTAATAATTTCTTTCTTAACAACATCTTGCATATTAGGATTTAGTCTTCGTTGGCGTTGCACATATGTTTTATGACCTTCTTCTATAAGGATTTTATGTGTGCAATACGAAGGACTTATGCCTTTAATGTCATGAATCTTCCATGCAATAGCTGGTTTATGAGCTTTTAGCACAGAAATGAGTTGAGATTTTTCATTTTTAGTAAGAGAAGACGATATTATTACAGGTAATTCAGATTCACCATGTAAATAAGCGTATTCCAAATGGTTTGGAAGTGGCTTTAACTCTAATGTTGGTGGTTCTTCTATCGATGATTTGTATCGATATCTGTCTTCCTCTTTTAGCATTTGAATTTCTTCTGTTGTTGGTTCGTATTCATTAGCCATGAGTGCGGCTAACATTTCAGCTTCATCAATTGGTTCAGTTCCTTCTCCTAAAGAACATTCTCCTGTTCCTTGTAATTCTGGAAATTCTTCTAACAATTCTGCATGTGAATCTATAGTTTGAATATAATAACATGTATCATCTGCAGATTGCGGTTGTTGCATGGCTCTATCAACAGAAAAGGTAACCCTCTCGTCCTCTATACTTAGGGTCAGTTTCTTACCGAACACGTCTATTATTGCTTTAGCCGTGTTTAAGAATGGTCTTCCTAATATGAGAGGAACTCGAGAATCTTCTTCCATGTCCAGAATAACAAAATCTACTGGAAATACTAAAGTACCAACTTTAACTAGCATATTTTCCATTATCCCTCTAGGATATTTTACTGATCGATCGGCTAGTTGTATACTTATTCTTGTTGGTTTCAATTCTCCAAGATCTAGTTTAGCGTATAGTGAATACGGCATTAAATTTATACTAGCACATAAGTCTGCCAATGCTTCTATTGAACTAAGACTACCCAGAAAACATGGAATTGTGAAACTTCCTGGATCTGATAATTTTTCTGGTATCTTATTCAACAACACTGCAGAACAATTAGCATTCATTGTAACAGTCGAGAGTTCTTCCATTTTCTTTCTATTTGTGATTAGATCTTTCAAGAATTTAGCATATCTTGGCATTCCTGATATTACATTAATGAAAGGAAGATTTACATTTATTTGTTTAAATATATCCAAGAATTTAGATTGCTCGGCTTCAAGTATTTCTTTTCTCATTTTACTTGGGTAAGGAAGTGGTGGTTGATATGGTTTAACATAAGGTTTAGCCTTAACTGTGTTATCTTCATTAACCTTTTTAACTACCGGTTCTGTTTCCTTATCTTGCTCAGATTGTGGTTCTTGTGTAGTAGGAATAGAATCATCAGAAATTACAAGTATTTCAGGTGGTTTAAGTGTAATACCACTTCTTAAGGTAATAGCTTTAGCTGTTTCATTCCGGGGGTTAGCATTTGTATCACTAGGTAGACTTCCCGGTTTTCTTTCACCTATCAACCTTGCTAGGTTACTTACTTCTTGTTCCAGATTTTGGATTGAAGCTTGTTGATTTCTAAATGCTTGAGCATTTTGTTCATTGGTTTGTTTCTGAGATGTGAAAAACTGCGTTTGAGATTCAACTAGCTTCGACATCATATCTTCTAAATTTGGCTTTTTATCATCGGTTTGTGGTGGTTTATTTTGAAAAATAGGTCTTTGCTGATTGTAAGTATTATTGGATACTTGTTGATTGCTAGGACCTTGTTGATTGTTGTATGGAACATTTCGGTTATAATTCTGATTTTGATTGTAGATTGGTCTTGGCGGTTGATAATTATTTTGATAATTATTTCCAGGCCTTTGGTTTATATATGAAATATTCTCTCTTTGTTCCATTGTTTGTTCAATACTGAGACAATCTTTTATCAAATGTGGTCCTCCACACTGCTCACAACTAATTCTTATTGAGTGAATATCTTTAGTCATTTTTTCTATTCGTCTCTCGACAGCATCTATCTTTGCAGAAATGGAATTGAAGTCATGGCTAGAATCGGCTCAAGCTGCTTTAGATGATCCAACGATATCTTTTTCTTGATGCCACTCATGTGAGTGGGAAGCAGTGTTATTAATAATTTTGTAAGCTTCAATTGCGGTTTTCTTCATAATGGAACCACCAGCTGCTATATCGATGTCTTTTCGTGTAGTGATGTCGCATCCTTGGTAGAATATTTGTACTATTTGATAAGTGTCTCAACCATGTTGCGGACATCCTCTCAATAACTTTCCAAATCTTGTCCACGCTTCATATAAAGTTTCATTTGGCTTCTGTGTGAACGTAACAATTTCTCCTTGAAGTCTCACGGCTTTAGATGCCGGAAAGAATTGTTTAAGAAATTTTTCAACTAAAACGTCCCATGTATCAATCGCCCCTTCAGGTAACGATTCTAACCAATCTTTGGATTCTCCCTTTAAAGTCCAGGGAAATAACATGAGATAGATCTGTTCATCCTCAACTTCTCTTATTTTAAATAAAGTACAGATCCTATTAAAGGTTCGAAGATGTTCGTTTGGATCTTTCTTCGGCGCACTACTAAATTGGCATTGATTAGTTACCATGTGTAGGATTTGTCCTTTGATTTCATAATCTGGCGCATTAATGTCTGGTTGAGTAATTGCATGACCTTGGCCAGTGCATTTAGCTCTCATTCGGTCTTCCATACTTAGAGGTTCCAGATTTTCCATGATTGAATTTGTTAAATCTGAATCACTAGAGGATTCTGACTTAATGGTTTCTTCCTCGACAATCTCTGGATGAGTGATTTATGGTTCAGGAGGAATGATTAGTGGTTCAGGATCTCTGAATTGTCCCTGAATATCCTCCGGATTCTCAATTGTGAGGTCGGGTTCAAAAAATGGATTATCGGAAATTTGAATTGGAGTACTTGGTCGACTGGATGACGATTCTAAAGAAAAATCAACGGCGACAATATTGGCTAGATGTCTTGATCGAGTTACAGGTGGTGAACGTATAAAAGGTGGTGAACGTTTCGCTCAGTGCATTCACTGAATATCCTATTAGATATAAAAATAAAAATTATATAAGTTATCAAATTAATAGACTTTTCTGATTTTGCCCACGTTTCGAATAGCCAATAGATGCAGCAGGTAGCTAGGACCCTTTAAATCGGAAGCCCACAACTCGCCACTAACAAATCCAACTATTACTACGAACCAGAAAATTTTGGATGTCTATCAATTTAACCGCTTAAAATAATTTTTTTGTTTTGAAATTTTTGAGAAGAAATAGAAAATTCTATTTCCTAAAAACTATAGCGTCGGGAAATGAGAAAGAAAAAGAGTGCGTCGAAAAACGTCGAAAAATAAAAGGTCGAAAAAAACGTCGAAAAACAAATGTCGAAAAACACACAGTCGAAAAATAAAAATAAGAAAATAAAGCGTCAAAACTTAGAATTCTAAAAACTAAATATTAAAACTTGTGTCTAAAGGTATTAAAGCTTAAATGAATTCTATATCCAAAACGGCAATAACTTAAAAAGGCACTAAAACTTTAAATGGCGTCGCAAAATTCTAAAGCACCTAAATCTTAGTCTAAAGAAAAAGAACTTAAAGGATTTTACGGTAAAGCCTAAAAATCTAGAAATAAAAATAACTACGGCAAATACTAAATTTAAAACTAAGTACGAACGAAAAATATACAATTACGTACTAAATAATAAAAAATACAAAAATGCTAAAATTACCTATTTTTATAAAAATATTATTTTTATATTATTATTTTATAATAGTATTAAGTTTATATATTTAATAAAGCTAATTAAAACTAAAAATACAAAATTAATTAAAACTTAAATTAACTAATATTAAATTAACCCATAACTATAATTAATTAATAATAATAATAATTAAACAAACCCTAATCCGTACAGCTCAGGTTCAGGACCTGTCAGACACGACCATGCGGTCGCATGGCTTTATAACTGAACCTTCATGCGATCGCATGAGGGTCAGGTTCAGTTCACATGCAGGTTCAAAATCTGTAGGTTCGACGTTTTATTATTATTATTAATTTTTTTTTTACTTTGATTTTTTACAAAATTTAAAATAAGTAATTAAAATACACTTATATTTTTAAGATCTAAAAAAAATACTTTTATACTTTATAAAATATATACTTTCGTTTTACTTTTTTTTTTATGTTTTAAATTTTTATTTTTTATATTTAAAACATATTTTTATAAAAGTAAATTAAAAATCTTTTTTTATTATATAACGTTTCGCTTTCGGTGTTGTTTGTTCCCCGGAAGCGGCGCAAAAAATACTTGATGTGCGTAGAGGTGTATACGAAATAGTTATATTTTTATTACGAAATACTATTAAATACGATACATTTTTACACAAGTTATTTATTTATTTATAGAGTGGATATACCTAAACCTTGCTACAACACTTATAGGCAGTGTACCTAATCGTACAGTAGTGTAGTTTTTAGTAAGTCCGGTTCGTCCACAGGGAACTAGCCAAGTTTAACGCTATATTTTTAAAACTATATTTTTATATATATAGCGTTAAACTTGGCTAGTTCCCAGTGGACGAACCGGACTTACTAAAAACTACACTACTGTACGATTAGGTACACTGCCTATAAGTGTTGTAGCAAGGTTTAAATATATCCACTCTATAAATAAATAAATAACTTGTGTAAAAATGTATCGTATTTAATAGTAATTCGTAATAAAAATATAACTATTTCGTATACACCTCTACGCACATCAAGTATTTTTGGCGCCGCTGCCGCGGAACAAACAACACCGAAAGCGAAACGCTATATAAAAAAAAGATTTTTAATTTTCTTTTGTAAAAATACGTTTTAAATATTAAAAATAAAAATTTAAAAAATAAAAAAAAAGTAAAACGAAAATATATATTTTATAAAGTATAAAAGTATTTTTTTTAGATCTTAAAAATATAAGTGTATTTTAATTACTTATTTTAAATTTTGTATTAATAAAAAAAAAAAAAAAAAGCCGGACCCCATGCGATCGCTTGGGGTTTGCACATGGGAACCATGCGATCGCATGGAGTGAAAAAACTGGGCAGGAACATAAGTTCCAGCGAGCTCTCTATGCTCCTCACTTTCAACACACACATACACGAACATAACCCAAAAACACCCCTAAAATCATCAAATTTTCACCAAATTCAACCAAATCTCTTGCTATAATCCGCTTTAATCATGAATTTGTTAAGAAGTTTTTCAAGAAAGGTAAAGATTTCACCCCTAAACTCTTTAAATTTTCAGTTTTAGTGTTCTTGAGCTATTTTTTACCTAATTTAGTTTTGTTAATTTCTAGTGTAATTAGAGTTAAATTGTTAGTATATTATGCATGTATAACCTAGATTGATACTATTTAACATGATTTGAAGCCAAAAACTTCAAAAATTTTAGAAATCTAGGGTTTGTGTTCTTGAGCAATTTGGGGCTTTTTGATATAAACAGGTTATGGCCGATTTTTGTCATGAATTATTGTTAAATTAAGTAGTGTAAGACGTTTAGGTAGCTAAATGATCCAAACTTTGATTCTAAACATGATTTTTGAGAATTAAAGTGGACTTTTCAAGTCTAAAATTCATGAACTTGATTAATTTGATGTAAATGCAATTTGAAACTTGTTTAATTGCTAGTAATGGTTATTTTAACATGTTATTTGAGTTGAATGCTTATAAACTTTGTAAACATTTTCATATATGCTTATTTGAAAAAGTGTAGAATTGTTAAAATTGTGAAAATGTGTAGAAGTTTAATTTTGATTGAACATGTTATTGTAATTGTTTTAAGTTTTTATTTTGCTAACACTAATGCATATTTGGATGCACAAATTTTGTGTTTAATGTGTTTTGCAGAGATATACCGATACTGATGGTGCATCATCATCATCTAGACAACCTGCTCCGGAACCTGAACCAGAAATGCAATATGAACCAGAACCTGAACAGGAACAACAACAGGAACAACAATATCATAATGATCAACACATACCATATTATGATCCGCAGCAAGAATATGTTAATGCCTACGTATAATTTCCAATTCATCCAATAATAGAACACCCAACGATTCATGAAGAACAGTTGCATCCTAATTTGAGATTTAATCGAAGCTGGAGAGATTACCCGACGTACCAAAGTAACAAATTTAAACTGGTAACGAAAAATGTAGAAGTACCGAGGGTAATCGATTGGGAGCCTTTAGAAAGGTCCAACTAGTTAACTCAGTTAGGCAGCATCTGATCCAAAGGTATGGGAACTCTTCTTTTTCCGATTGGGAACGTTTATTCACCATTCGTAGGCATGTATATAAGGAATGGTGTGTAGAGCTTATGAGTACTATAGCATTAAATACGGATGTATTTAGGTAAGATGATAGGAATTTTCTTAGATTTTTACTTGGCCGTAGGATGTATAGGATGTCCATGCTGGACATGGCCAGGGCTTTACAGATTTACACTCCTGGTGAATTACTACTACATGATTGTACAAATTTGATTTATCATGGTGAAAGGGTAGATAGGAATTTTAACGCGGACGTCGTCCGGAGGCGTATGTCAAATTATAATGTTTTTACGCTGGGAGGAAGACACTCCTATTTAGATATTAACAAAGCAGAGCTTCGTATTATACATAGATTTTTAGCTAATTCGATTACACAAAGAGGTAAAAACAAGGATAAGATGACCTTACACGATTTATTTTACCTTAAGTGTATTCGAAACACTAGAAGCTTTGTTAATATCCCCTACTGTGTTGGTTTTTATCTGTCCAAAATGGTGGCAGGAATACAGGACGGGGGAATAATAGGAGGATGTATTTTTGTTACTCTCATTGGAGAGTATTTGGGTGTAGATAGGGATCAAGGGGTCCACTGATGGTGTGTAGGGAATAGATTGATACTTTAGGATTGAAGGTCTATCAGGGAGCAAAGGTATTAAAGAGTAGACACAATCAGGCAGTACCATATGATGGTCGTCATCCACAGGCAAGGTTGGAGAACTCGGATCTCGGGGAGATCTCGTTTAGAATTTTTTAGGGAGATCTCGGCATCTCGAAATAATCTCGGGGAGATCTCGGACGTTGACTTACGTTGACTTTATAGTTTTTTAAATAAAAATATACATAAAAACATAAATATATGTATATTTATATACATTTTTACGAGATTTTACAAAAATATCCAAGAAATGAGCGAGAAAATCTTAGAAATTACGAATTTTATAATAAAATCTTACAAATTAGCAAGAAAATCCGAGAAATCTTGACTTTGACTAAGTTTGACCCAGCTGACCGAGAAATCTCGGGAGATGAACATCTCGTCTCGGTTGCCTTCTTAAAACGAGATCTCAGGGGAGATCTCGGGGAGATCTCGGGAGATTTACAACACTGTCCACAGGTAGAAAGAGGTTCAGATGAAGAAATGGAGGAACCGGATGACATTAGGGATGTCATTAGGGAGGCTGTTACTGACGTTTATCAGCGTATAGATGAGGTAGAAATGACAAACGAGGCTAGATTTAGTCAGTTCGAGCAGTGGCACGCCGAGAATGTGTACGAGCATTCCAGGCAACGACAGCATGATAGATGGCACTATCATCAGCATCAGATCATGAGCCAGCTATCACCTCAGGTACCAAATAACTACGTACCGACCCGACCTGCTTACTATCCGCCACATCAGCCCGATATGCGACCACCATTTACGCTCTACGACCCTAACCAGGCCTATCAGTACACCTATAACCAACCGTGGAACCCGACCGACGACATGAACTGGAACCCCTATCCAGATTGATACAGTTCCCGTTGGTGATTTCTATGATTTTTATCTTCTTATTATTTTTATTTATTTATGTTTAAAAATATAATATTGTGATAATTTTATGTAAGTTTTAACATTTTTATTATGTTGTACTAATATTTCATATTTGATTTGAAAGTGGGATGTTAAGTCCCATTTCAAATTACCATGCATGTTATTATTTGTATGTATGTATATTGTCAAGTGTACACAACAGGGTAAAACAGTGAACTTTCAAAGACTGGCATTAAGTTCAGCAAAAGCTACTAATTTTGACGACAAAACGAAAAACAAATGTGATGTAACAACAAGACGGAATGAACAAATGATGTGCACCATTTATCATTCAACAAACAAACTCCAATATGTTTGGAAATTTTGGTAAAATTTAATCATTTTTCTACGCTAATCACCCTCAATAATTTAAATAGCTACTGATTTCTTGCAAATGAGGGCATTGCAAGATCTTAAGTGTGGGAAGGGGATAAATTCTTTCGGATTTTTAAAATTTTAATTTAAACACTTGGTTACCATTAAAAATACTAGTAACGCAGTAGTTGTATTAGAATCTAGTGCTCTCTGATAATAAAGAACAACCCTAGTCTTATATACTGACTACCCAATTCTAGTAAAAATTTTCAAAATTTTCAATTAAATGAACTCAAAATCATGTTTATACATATTTATGAACGATAAAACTAGGTGTTAACACCGAAATTATTGTTACCTCGGAAAGGACATAAATTGAGAAACAACCTAAAATGTTAGAATTCATTTAAAATGGAATAGAGGAAAAAAAAAAGGCAAAGAAAGGAAAATAAAAGCCAAGTGTGGGAAAAATTTACCAAGTTATTTAGAACATATGTCACATATTTTTGTACAAATAATTGAAGATACTTTTGTTTTGGACAAAATTAACTGTTTTACCCGATAAATTGTAATATATTTGAAAGAAAGATGGATTTACACGATGAATCAATTCCATAATTAAAAGGAAGTAAAAACTTCCGAAAAAGACACGCGCTTCTTGATTTAGGTCAGGAAGTTGTCGTCCAGACCAGTTGTAGAGTCTACGAAAAACCTTGAAAAGTTTTCTCGAAAATTAGCTGGAAATCCACGGACCTCAGCATCAAACAGGGTCGCCAAGTGGTCAGACTTATCCTAACCATGAGAGGATCTGTCTCGTACAATGGGGGCACTGTGCAAATTAGCTTGATAAGACTAATGAATCAGACCCTCAGAAAAGGATAATCTCCTTAAAGATCAAAAATCAGCTTTTAAGCCTGATATTACTCAATCCTTGAGATTGACCTTAAAGATTGAGAATTACAAATTCATGGAATTCGATGATATCTAACTCGAGCTTGAACGAGAAAATATTTTGATCAAATTACAAACCGATTCATTTTCTGAAAACCCATTTTTAATGCGTTCATTACCATTGAACGTAAAATTCTAAGAATTCACCTGGAATTCATTAGGTCACCTGAACCAAATCGGGTGTCAACCGTAAGAACGGTGGTTGCATAGTATGGTCAAAGACAGGACCTTGTGCCAGACCAAAAAACTATAGGGTGATCTTTAATATTGCTCCTACAAAGGATAATAATTGCATCTGACACGATATAGACCATAATCAAAAGCATGTCACGGGACATTGCATTAATAGTTGCTTGTTCAACGCTTTACTTTACAACCGGACGGTAGTTTATCGAAAGGTAATATACGGAGCAAGTAAACTGGACGTGTTGCTTTCCCAATACAAGGTTAGCAAGTGGGTGACACAAAACCGCAAGTTTTGAGCTAAAATTTTCAAATCTGAAACCCACAAATCCCACAAAAACAATTTGCAAACACCGGTGAAGGGTTATTCCGGAAAACTTATCTAGGGTAAAAGCTAGATTGAATTTTCAAAAAGATCAAATGTTTTCATAAAGATCCAATTTCCTTAAGGATCTAAATTTTCATAGTCATATGGGACTGTAAACCACATCGTTACTACCATTGTTCATACCGCCGTATAGAAATCACTGATGTACAAAGTGTGAAGAATAAAGAAGTGATTCTAGTATTTTTATTTCAAGACTATATTGCTTGAGGACAAGCAATGCTCAAGTGTGGGAATATTTGATAATGCTAAAAATGAACATATATTTCATAGCATTATCCCTCAAGAAAGACAAGCTTTTGGTTGCAATTGTTCTATTTACAAGTGATATTCATTTAAATAATAAAAGGTGAAGACAAAAGACAGATTCGACGAATTGAAGACGCAAACGACCAAAAAGCTCAAAAGTACAAAGTACAATCAAAGTGGTTCAAATTATTGATGAAAAACGTCTAAAAGTTACAAGAGTATGAGCTGCGAAACGCAAAGTACAAGATATTAAATAGTACGAAAGGACGTTCGAAAATCCGGAACTGGGACCAGAGTCAACTCTCAATGCTCGACGCAACGGACTAAAAATTACAAGTCAACTATGCACATGAATATAATATAATATATAATTAATTCTTAAAATTATATATATTATATTATATATTAAAACCGTCGGCAACAAGAAAACAAGCAAATGTGAGCTGTCCTAGGGGGCCATGCGATCGTATGGCCTGGCAGTTATAAACCCATGCGATCGCATGGCAGCAACAGTGAGGTCAGGTCCTATAAAGTTCGCTTGTTTTGGCCGAAATTTATACATCTTTTTCTATCCTCTCTATCTCTCACGATATATATATATATATATATATATATATATATATATATATATATATATATATATGTATATCTATATATAATTTATAATTTAAATTTAAATTTTAATTTAAGATTAATAATAATAAGAGTATGTTAGCGAATGTTGTAAGTGTGTAAGTCGAAATTCTGTCCGTGTAACACTACGCTATTATTAATCATTGTAAGTTATGTTCAACCTTTTTAAATTAATGTCTCGTAGCTAAGTTATTATTATGCTTATTTAAATCAAAGTAATCGTGATGTTGGGCTAAAATATTAAAGACAGGGTAATTGGGCTTTGTACCATAATTGGGGTTTGGACAAAAGAACGACACTTGTGGAAATTAGACTATGGGCTATTAATGGGCTTTATATTTATTTAATTCAATGATAGTTCGTTAATTTAATATAAAGATTTACAATTGGATGTAATTATAAATAACCACATACACTCGATCGGACACAATGGGCGGGATATTTATAAGTACTAATAATCGTTCATTTGACCGGACACGGGAATGGATTAGTAGTCAATGGACTCATTAAAACAGGGGTGAATTATGTACAAGGACACTTGGTGTAATTGATAATAAAGTATTAAAATCTTATTACAGTTTAAGTCCCCAATTAGTTGGAATATTTGACTTCGAATATAAGGATAATTTGACGAGGACACTCGCACTTTATATTTATGACCGATGGACTGTTATGGACAAAAACCAGATGGACATATTGAATAATCCAGGACAAAGGACAATTAACCCATGGTAATAAACTAAAATCAACACGTCAAACATCATGATTACAGAAGTTTAAATAAGCATAATTCTTTTATTTCATATTTCATCGCAATTTTATTTACTGTCATTTTATTTATCGCACTTTTAATTATCGTACTTTTTAATTATTGCACTTTTATTTATCGTCATTTTATTTATCGCACTTTAAATTATCGCACTTTAATTATCGTTATTTACTTTACGCTTTAAATTAAGTTATATTTATTTTTAATATTTTACATTAGGTTTTAACTGCAACTTAAGACATAAAATCGACAAACCGGTCATTAAACGGTAAAATCCCTTTTATAATAATAATAATACTACTTATATATATATTTATATATATACAAATATAGTTTTAAAAATATAGCGTTAAACTTGGCTAGTTTCCTGTGGACGAACCGGACTTACTAAAAACTACACTACTGTACGATTAGGTACACTGCCTATAAGTGTTGTAGCAAGGTTTAGGTATATCCACTCTATAAATAAATAAATAACTTGTGTAAAAATGTATCGTATTTAATAGTATTTCGTAATAAAAATATAACTATTTCGTATACACCTCTACGCACATCAAGTATTTTTGTATTTGATAATGCTAAAAATGAACATATATTTCATAGCATTATCCCTCAAGAAAGACAAGCTTTTGGTTGCAATTGTTCTATTTACAAGTGATATTCGTTTAAATAATAAAAGGTGAAGACAAAAGACAGATTCGACGAATTGAAGACGCAAACGACCAAAAAGTTCAAAAGTACAAAATACAATCAAAGTGGTTCAAATTATTGATGAGAAACGTCTAAAAGTTACAAGAGTACGAGCCGCGAAACACAAAGTACAAGATATTAAATAGTACGAAAGGACGTTCAAAAATCCGGAACCGGGACCAGAGTCAACTCTCAACGCTCGACGCAACGGACTAAAAATTACAAGTCCACTATGCACATGAATATAATATAATATATAATTAATTCTTAAAATTATATATATATTATATTATATATTAAAACCGTCGGCAACAAGAAAACAAGCAAATGTGAGCTGTCCCAGGGGGCCATGCGATCGCATGGCCTGGAAGTTATAAACCCATGCGATCGCATGGCAGCAACAGTGAGGTCAGGTCCTATAAAGTTCGCGTGTTTTGGCCGAAATTCATACATCTTTTTCTATCCTCTCTATCTCTCACGATATATATATATATATATATATATATATATATATATATATATATATATATATATATATATAATTTATAATTTTAATTTTAATTTAAGATTAATAATAATAAGGGTATGTTAGCGAATGTTGTAAGTGTGTAAGTCGAAATTATGTCCGTGTAACGCTACGCTATTATTAATCATTGTAAGTTATGTTCAACCTTTTTAAATTAATGTCTCGTAGCTAAGTTATTATTATGCTTATTTAAATCGAAGTAATCGTGATGTTGGGCTAAAATATTAAAGACGGGGTAATTGGGCTTTGTACCATAATTGGGGTTTGGACAAAAGAACGACACTTATGGAAATTAGACTATGGGCTATTAATGGGCTTTATATTTGTTTAATTGAATGATAGTTCGTTAATTTAATATAAAGATTTACAATTGGACGTAATTATAAATAACCACATACACTCGATCAGACACGATGGGCGGAATATTTATAAGTACTAATAATCGTTCATTTGACCGGACACGGGAATGGATTAGTAGTCAATGGACTCATTAAAACATGAGTGAATTATATACAAGGACACTTGGTGTAATTGATAATAAAGTATTAAAACCTTATTACGGTTTAAGTCCCCAATTAGTTGGAATATTTGACTTCGAATATAAGGATAATTTGACGAGGACACTCGCACTTTATATTTATGACTGATGGACTGTTATGAACTAAAACCAGATGGACATATTGAATAATCCAGGACAAAGGACAATTAACCCATGGTAATAAACTAAAATCAACACGTCAAACATCATGATTACGGAAGTTTAAATAAGCATAATTCTTTTATTTCATATTTCATCGCAATTTTATTTACTATCATTTTATTTTTCGCACTTTTAATTATCGTACTTTTTAATTATTGCACTTTTATTTATCGTCATTTTATTTATCGCACTTTAAATTATCGCACTTTAATTATCGTTATTTACTTTACGCTTTAAATTAAGTTATATTTATTTTTAATATTTTACATTAGGTTTTAACTGCGACTTAAGACATAAAATCGATAAACCGGTCATTAACGGTAAAACCCCCTTTTATAATAATAATACTACTTATATATATATATATATATATATATATATATATATATATATATATATATATATATATATATATATATATATATACAGATATAGTTTTAAAAATATAGCGTTAAACTTGGCTAGTTCCCTGTGGACGAACCGGACTTACTAAAAACTACACTACTGTACGATTAGGTACACTGCCTATAAGTGTTGTAGCAAGGTTTAGGTACACTGCCTATAAGTGTTGTAGCAAGGTTTAGGTATATCCACTCTTTAAATAAATAAATAACTTGTGTAAAATTGTATCGTATTTAATAGTATTTCGTAGTAAAAATATAACTATATATATATATATATATATATATATATATATATATATATATATATATATATATATATATATATATATATATATACACAAATATAGTTTAAAAAATATAGCGTTAAACTTGGCTAGCTCCCTGTGGAACGAACCGGACTTACTAAAAACTACACTACTGTACGATTAGGTACACTGCCTATAAGTGTTGTAGCAAGGTTTAGGTATATCCACTCTTTAAATAAATAAATAACTTGTGTAAAATTGTATCGTATTTAATAGTATTTCGTAGTAAAAATATAACTATTTCGTATACACCTCTACGCACATCAAGTATTAAATACCATACATTTTTACACAAGTTCTTTATTTATCCTAAACCTTGCTACAACACTTATAGGCAGTGTACCTAATCGTACAGTAGTGTAGTTTTTAGTAAATCCGGTTCGTCCACAGGGAACTAGCCAAGTTTAACACTATATTTTTAAAACTATATTTGTATATATATAAATATATATATAAGTAGTATTATTATTATAAAAGAGAGTTTTACCGTTTAATGACCGGTTTGTCGATTTTATGTCTTAAGTCGTAGTTAAAACCTAATGTAAAATATTAAAAATAAATATAGCTTAATTTAAAGCGTAAAGTAAATAACGATAATTAAAGTGCGATAATTTAAAGTGCTATAAATAAAATGACGATAAATAAAAGTGCTATAATTAAAAAGTACGATAATTAAAAGTGCGATAAATAAAATGACAGTAAATAAAATTGCGATGAAATATGAAATAAAAGAAGTATGCTTATTTAAACTTCCGTAATCATGTTGTTTGACGTGTTGATTTTAGTTTATTACCATGGGTTAATTGTCCTTTGTCCTGGATTATTCAATATGTCCATCTGGTTTTTGTCCATAACAGTCCATCAGTCATAAATATAAAGTGCGAGTGTCCTCGTCAAATTATCCTTATATCCGAAGTCAAATATTCCAACTAATTGGGGACTTAAACTGTAATAAGGTTTTAATACTTTATTATCAATTACACCAAGTGTCCTTGTACATAATTCACCCCTGTTTTAATGAGTCCATTGACTACTAATCCATTCCCGTGTCCGGTCAAATGAACGATTATTAGTACTTATAAATATCCCGCCCATCGTGTCCGATCGAGTGTATGTGGTTATTTATAATTAAGTCAAATTGTAAATCTTTATATTAAATTAACGATCTATCATTCAATTAAACAAATATAAAGCCCATTAATAGCCCATAGTCTAATTTCCACAAGTATCGTTCTTTTGTCCAAACCCCAATTATGGTACAATGCCCAATTACCCCGTCTTTAATATTTTAGCCCAACATCACGATTACTTCGATTTAAATAAGCATAATAATAACTTAGCTACGAGACATTAATTTAAAAAGGTTGAACATAACTTACAATGATTAATAATAGCGTAGCGTTACACGGACATAATTTCGACTTACACACTTACAACATTCGCTAACATACCCTTATTATTATTAATCTTAAATTAAAATTAAAATTATAAATTATATATATATATATATATATATATATATATATATATATATATATATATATATATATATATATATATATATATATATCGTGAGAGATAGAGAGGATAGAAAAAGATGTATGAATTTCGGCCAAAACACGCGAACTTTATAGGACCTGACCTCACTGTTGCTGCCATGCGATCGCATGGGTTTATAACTGCCAGGCCATGCGATCGCATGGCCCCCTGGGACAGCTCACATTTGCTTGTTTTCTTGTTGCCGACGGTTTTAATATATAATATAATATATATATAATTTTAAGAATTAATTATATATTATATTATATTCATGTGCATAGTTGACTTGTAATTTTTAGGCCGTTGCGTCGAGCGTTGAGAGTTGACTCTGCTCCCGGTTCCGGATTTTCGAACGTCCTTTCGTACTATTTAATATCTTGTACTTTGCGTTTCGCGGCTCGTACTCTTGTAACTTTTAGACGTTTCTCATCAATAATTTGAACCACTTTGATTGTACTTTGTACTTTTGAGCTTTTTGGTCGTTTGCGTCTTCAATTCGTCGAATCTGTCTTTTGTCTTCACCTTTTATTATTTAAACGAATATCACTTGTAAATAAAACAATTGCAACCAAAAGCTTGTCTTTCTTGAGGGATAATGCTATGAAATATATGTTCGTTTTTAGCATTATCAGTACTTTTTAATTATCCCAATTTTATTTATCATCATTTTAATTATTGCACTTTTATTATCGTTATTTACTTTACGCTTTAAATTAAGTTGTATTTATATTTAATATTTTATATTAGGTTTTAATTGTGACTTAAGACATAAAATCGACAAACCGGTCATTAAACGGTAAAAAACCCCTTTTATAATAATAATACTACTTATATATTTATTTTTACAATTATAGGTTAAAATAATTATAGCGTTAAACTTGTTTACTGTATCCCTGCGGAACGAACCAGACTTACTAAAAATTACACTACTGTACGATTAGGTACACTGTCTATAAGTGTTGTAGGAAGGTTTAGGTATATCCACTATATGAATAAATAAATAACTTGTGTAAAATTGTATCGTATTTAATAGTATTTCGTAATAAAAATATAACTATTTCGTATACACCAGTACGCATATCAGGATGTCCTGGTTTGGTTCGTTGATTGAAGCATTTGTTTGCGTTAATTAGTACAAGTTTTAGGCCTTCGTCTGTTAGCTTCTTGTCTCAGTCGGTAGTTAGGGGTTGATGCCTTTGTTAATTTGAATATACTAGATAGAATGTTTTGTTTTGATTTCAAAATCTCAAGTTGTTTTTGCTTATTTGTGCAGCTCATCATTTTTCGTATTTGCGTTGTCTACTTCTGTTACTAAACTACGCGGATGCCATTGGGCATTGTCTCCCTTTTCTGTTCAACTTGAGCCTGAAGGTTTGTTCGTGCCTCGTATTTTTTTACTTAGTGTTGTTGTTCTATGTACGTTTTTTTTTTTTTTTGCTTTATTGCTAACTGTTTTATATACATATTCTTTACAGTTGTTTTTTGCCAATTGTTTTTGATACTTATTTAATAAGTCGATGCTGGAATTATTGCTGCTATTGAGAATCCCAGTTTATTAGCGTTGAATCTGGTTGGTTGTATGGTCATATGGTTGAAGTAGAAATTTATTGTACAGAGATCTAACGGTGAGGAGGCAGCTAAAATAAGGTACTATTACTAATTACTAATATGTTATCTTCGCGTTCACATTTTGGTTATTTTATCACAAGCCTCGATAAAGGTAATGAACAAGGTTTTGATATCGTGTTATGTAAAATCAATAGGTAAAATGATAATGCTTTAAGGTGTAAAAACCATCACAGATTCGTCCCTTTTAACAACCAAGATAGTAACCCCCTGATTTTGATGATGCTGCAGATGGAGCTGCTGATAGAATGGTTACTGCAGTCGAAGCAGTTGAACTGGATGAAGTGCTCTCTCAAAGAGCTTATATACTTGTTGTACAGAGATCCAGTGTAAGTTAAAATTGAAATTATTCCCATTGTTTATTAAATAGAAGCCACATTCACATAAAGGGTTGTAAATGAGTAGTCATATATTCAAATATTGAGTAGGGCTATATATGGAAAAACAAGTAAATCAATTTTAATCAACCTATAAACATGAGTCAACACTGGAAATCTGGTAGTCATGTTATTAAGTGTCACCTTATTAGGTACAATTATGCAAACATATATGTCATGAAAATTAGGTTTATTAGTAATGACCTACCTATTTACATGAGAAATTGAGAATTAGGCTTCTACATAATGTAAGTTATATAGTGAAGTACATGCTATTTTAATACCCGAGGTGGTGAAATGGGTGGTGGTTCGTCTTTTTTCCTTGAAGAATTACTGTGATAGCATTCATGAAAAAAAAAGATTCTTTCAAAATTCGTTTTCAGATACTATGATTAAATATTACCAGTAAGATAAAGAAACAATATTTGTGTTAATGAACGAAACCAAAATTACTCAATTTTAACAAATTATGGTGGATTTTTGACCAACAATTACGAATTTACTTAACTATATAAGTCGGAAATAATCATCAACACGTTATGAGATTAGAATCATAGAATAAGTTACGGGAAACTCAACCTAAAAATTAACTTTAAAGTCTCGCTTTTTTTGCAATATTATGGTTTAAATATGTGTTATTTGGTTTTTGCAATATTAATACAACATTACTTTTGATAATGTTTTGATTCCTAATCAACCTAACAAATACAAAGTAGTACAGTATATAAAATCATATTAATGGGACGGTTTGAAATTTGGTTTGACCCTTTTGATTGTGCTCCATTTTGGTGATTTTTTTAGTTATTAGTTGTTTGTTTTACACAGACATTGCTACATTAAGTAATTTTTTTATAATTGGCCGTGCCTTTACAATTTTATCTCTCAACTAATATCTAATAATATATAATATCTATTGCTACTATAAAATGAACAACATTAATAGATTACCATTCTATTTTTTTTCTTTGCTTTGTAATCAAACGAACATATATATATATATATATATATATATATATATATATATATATATATATATATATATATATATATATATATATATATATATATATATAGCTAATTTACTTGATTCATCTAAATTTCCATAACTCTTATACAAGTGCCCGAAAGACCGCGGGCTTTAAGCTAATATAAATACTATATGAAACACAAAACAATCAATCCGTCAAATGAAAGCCTAAAAATTATGTAACAATAACACATAACCAAACCAAATTGACAATATGACAAAAAGGTGGACACCTACATTTAATTTGGATATGCTTTTTAAGTTTAATTACACGCTATACGATATCATAAATAAATTTAAACATGACATCCTGTGACAAATTTTAGATTTTTCTTTACCTTATTTTCTTTAAATTTTAGATTTTTCTCAACAAATTGTTTTGATATTATTGTTGGTTTGTTTCAATATACTTCGTACTTACTATTGCATACATTTGGTTTATTAGTTATAAACTAGTTTAGCGACCTGACTTTGCGCCGGTTTTTCATCCTTGATTAGCATTAATTACATAGCTAATTATTGAGAAAGTAACTATTTATCATTTTTCTGTTTTATTTTTTGTTTTGTCGAGGAAGAACTCAAAATAGTTATGTGATTGATTTGTAATAAGCGTGAAAATAATTATTCATCATTTTTTGTTTTAGTTTTCGTCTTGTCGAGAGAAAAGACACAAATGCTCATTCAATAAAGTGTGACGTACATCAACGATTGATACAAACTATTTAATAAAATATAAAAAACTATTAATATATATATATATATATATATATATATATATATATATATATATATATATATATATATATATATATATATATATATAATAATAATAATAATAATAATAATAATAATAATAATAATAATAAAACGGTTATTAAAAAATTAGTTACATGGTTAATTTGTAATAAGAAAAATAATTGAACGATAATAAAATGAAAAGTTATGTGAGTGATTTAATAATAATAATAATAATAATAATAATAATAATAATAATAATAATAATAATAATAATAATAATAATAATAATAATGATGATGATGATGATGATGATGATGATGATGATGATGATGATGATGATGATGATGATGAATAATTATTAGATAGTAAAAGTTATGTGGACGATTTATAAAGAATGAGAAATTTTAGAGGTAAGTTATTAAATGTGAAAAGTTTGTGGTAAGTTTATGAAAGTTATAAAGTTAACTATTATCAAGAGTGATGTTGAATTATAAAAAATAAAGAGTTTGTTGTAAGCTTGTGAAGCTTAGGAAGTTTACTATTCATTTGGCCTTTGCCTTTTAGATATATAGATATATAAAGAATGAGAAGTTTTAGAGGTAAGTTATTAAATGTGAAAAGTTTGTGGTAAGTTTATGAAAGTTATAAAGTTAACTATTATCAAGGGTGATGTTGAATTATAAAAAATAAAGAGTTTGTTGTAAGCTTGTGAAGCTTAGGAAGTTTACTATTTATTTGGTCTTTGCCTTTTAGATATATAGATATTTTAGAGGTAAGTTATTAAATGTGAAAAGTTTGTGGTAAGTTTATGAAAGTTATAAAGTTAACTATTATCAAGAGTGATGTTGAATTATAAAAAATAAAGAGTTTGTTGTAAGCTTGTGAAGCTTAGGAAGTTTACTACTCATTTGGCCTTTGCCTTTTAGATATATTGATATATAAAGAATGAGAAGTTTTAGAGGTAAGTTATTAAATGTGAAAAGTTTGTGGTAAGTTTATGAAAGTTATAAAGTTAACTATTATCAAGGGTGATGTTGAATTATAAAAAATAAAGAGTTTGTTGTAAGCTTGTGAAGCTTAGGAAGTTTACTATTCATTTGGCCTTTGCCTTTTAGATATATAGATAATAATAGTAATAATGAAAATGATAATAATGATGATGATGAATAATTATTAGATAGTAAAAATTACGTGGTTGATTTATAAAGAATGAGAAGTTTTATAGTAAGTTGTTAAATGCGAAAAGTTTGTGATAAGTTTATGAAAGTTATAAAGTTAACTATTATTAAGGGTGGGACTGGATTATAAAAAATAAAGAGTTTATTATAAGCTTGTGAAGCTTAGAAAGTTCACGATTTATTTAGCATTTCCTTTTTAGATATATAGATAAATAAATTGTTTCTTAAATTAAATTAGTTAGGCATCATTGACTTTGTTTTGGTGTCATTTTCGGTTGACTAGTTGTTTCAAGTACATTATCCTTTAAGCTAGAATATTGTTCTAGTCTTTACCTAGAGATGCCATAATTTTAGGTGATACATCCCATGGTGTTTGGTGGTGGTAACATTGATTTTAATGTTCTCAAATAACAATGTGAAGAATTTGCTTTCGATCAATTGCTGTTGCTTTGTCCCACTCACTTTTAGGTTCATTAGAGGATTAACACATGAATAAACATTGACATATACTATAGTATAGTATTTAATTAAAGAAGTTACAAGCACTAAAGCTAATAGTACAAGTATGAAAAATATATATATCTGTCCTAAATTGTGTGAAAATATGGCATGAAGCAGGCGAAGAGGTGGGGGGCAGCCAAAAAACTAGCTCAGTGCTAGTTGGTGCCAATGGTGCCATCATGAGAACTAGCCAGGGTGGGTGAGGGAGACTTTCCGTTGGGAACACACTTACACTTCGTGTATATATAGTTTGTTTCAACATTAACATAACACTTAAAATTAAAGAAAAGAAAGGATTTTAACCAATCGTCATCATTGTTATTAGACAATAGAATTAAACATCGTTATTACCAACAACAGAAAGGGGGACAATGTAGATATCAACAATGCAATAAGTAGCAAATTTCACTTGCTACCAAATATAGAAATAGAAACAAAAACAATAAAACAGAAGCAAAAATATAAAACCCCCTCTCTCCCTTTGGCAAACTCCTACTTTCAACTGTATTAATCACAAGTAGGATTGTTTCCAAATTCTAACTCAAATATCCCTCAATCAACGCTTCACACTTTTTCGATCATCAATGTCCATTTTACAACAGGATCGTAGTCTCGGCAATCATTGAAGTAACAACATACGGGTCCATGTTAGATGCAGGCCTACGGTCCTCAAAGTAACCTTTCCCATCTTTCTCTGTGTCTCTTCCAACACGAATAGACGCACCACGGTTTGCAACACCCTACAAATATGCATAATCAAGTCATTAAAACGTATATTTTTTTAAAAAAAAATCTTGTAGTTTGATGATAGAACGAAAATGAAACGTACCCATTTGAAAGTGTTGATGTCAGCAGTCTCGTGTTTACCAGTGAGCCTACGTTCATTTCCTTCACCATAAGCCGCTATGTGATCCTTATGCCTCTTACCCAACTTCTCAATAGCTTTCTTGATGATCTCGTATCCTCCCTCTTCCCTCATTGATTTAGTACTAAAATATCAAATAAAGTTTAAGATAAAGATGCGTTAATGTGTTGTACAAAGTGGTTAATATTGACTTTTACATAGCAGTTAGTACTAAAATGTACAAGTGTTTTTACATCTTAACGACAACATTAAGAGTTGAAGTTAGAAAAATTCTTTAATGTTTCAAGATTTTCACATTAGTGCATTTGCAAAAATATACCTGTAGTTAGTGTGAGCTCCAGCACCATTCCAATCACCCTGTTAAAAAACAAGCATTTAAAGTAAGTATCATTCTTTTTTACATTTACAAGTAAAAAACAAACAATTAAAACGAAAACAGACCGGAATAGGTTTTGGGTCGAATGAGACCACAACTCCAGCGATCTCAGTAATCCTCTGTCAAAAAAAAAAAAAAACATTTTTTCAGCACCAAGAAAAGTTAGAAAAACAACATATAAGTTCAATTCAAACTTCATCAAAAAGAAATTCGAAACTTACCTCAAGTATGTAACGCGCAGCCCACAATTCATCACCAGACGCAATACCAACTGTTGGTCCAACTTGAAATTCCCACTGTATATCACATTAAAGATAAGATAAGTTTCAAAATAGTTATCGACTAATTAAAACGAGCACAGTTCAAAGTGTATAGGAATTACCTGTCCAGGCATAACTTCACCGTTAATGCCGCTGATATTAATACCAGCATAAAGGCAAGCCTTATAGTGGGCATCAACAATATCGCGTCCAAAGGCCTTGTCAGCACCGATACCACAATAGTACGGCCCCTGAATTGCATTAAACCAAACACATTTGTCAATACAAATTTCTAAAAAAGGAAAGAAAAAAAATTAAGTATAAAATATGTAAACTTGATTCAGTTTTGAGATTAATTACTTGAGGTCCAGGGAACCCTCCTTGGGGCCAGCCTAAAGGCCAGTTGATATCCTTTTGCAACAAGGTATATTCTTGCTCTAGTCCAAACCTATCCCAAAGAGTCGAAAAATATAAGCATTGAAAATATGATGTGGATCAAATACATATATGTTATAACTTATAAGACTCAATACGGTAAACGTACCAAGGGACTTCTTTCTCTACTTTAGGGTCGCTGAAGATTTTGGCCGCAGCGTACCTCTTGTTTGTGGGAATTGGCTCGCCAGCAGGGGTGTACGCGTCACAAATCACCTATTTTCATATAAACAGTTATCATCTTCGTATAACTTGAAACATTAATTTGATAAAATGCTAAATATTATATTATATTCGTACTGACGAAAAGTATCATAAATAATATATAGTTGAATTTTTTTTGTCACAATCAAACATAGAGAGCTTTTTTAGTTTATAAGTGTACCAAGATGTTGTTTCCACCCCTGAATGGATCCTTGAAAATAGCTTGAGGACTGTTTGGTTCATCAATATATCAAAAATTGTTAATTTTGGGTTTAAAACAGATCAATTTATAGATACTTAATTTGTTTTATAATGTTGTATATGGCATGAATACTTACTAGACTATGACCTCACTATCTTCGCCTGGGGCTTGACCCGTGCTCGAGCCATCGTAGTTCCACTTTGGCAGCTTTTTGGGATCACTTACTAGCTCAGGAAGAGTCTAAACAAAATTGTAAAATCAAATTAGAATATCATATTTCATGAAGAATAATTAAAAGATTTTTAAGCAATTTTAAAGTAGTTACCCTTGCTTTGCTTCGGATGTCCATTCCAGATCCCCCAATCCTGTATCAATCAATACCAAGATATAAATTACTTTTAAAGAGTTCACCAAGATCACACATAAACGTGGAGTTGTTTCATACTTTTATGTGAATTAAATTAATTACCAAAACTATATAATAATAACACTCCGTAATAATTGCTATAAACAGATTTTAGAGATGACTTTATAAAATATTATTACTCATAATTACAAAGGTTAGATTATCATCATCATCATCATCATCATAAGTATAAAACATGAATTCATCTAACACCAATTAACATCAGTGAGATAAATGGAGGACTTAAATCAAACAAACCTTGAGTAAAAAAATAAATAAAATTCTAATTTGCCTACTTTTGTATAGTTGACCGTAAGTCAACTTTTTTAATTTCAAAATGATCTATATGATCAAGAAAAAACCAAAACCAAGAAGATCGTGTTTGAATAATAAAGATGAGCACGACACAAACACAAAGATAAAGATCTAGTTACTATCAACGAAACAAATAACATCCATAAATCAACCAACAACAAACCCAAAGTATAGTAAAACCCATGTAAAAAGAAAAAAAAATATAATTAAGAAAAAAAAAAAAAAAAAGAGATTCGTGAATCATATGGCGTAAAACAAGGGATTCGAGAATCTTGATATATACAAAGTATGAAAAAAGGCAAATATCAAATATTATGATTAAAAAAAAAAAGCAAGATGGTATATAAAGAAACTAACCAAATATATTCAGCTATAATTTTCTTGGTGGAATCTGTGAGATTGAGATTGATTAAATCGTTGAGGAGAGCCATTATGAGAAAGAAAAGAAAATAATGCAATTAAGACTCTCTTTCTAAAGTCTTGGTACGTTTTGATTGTGTGAATTAAGGAGATGGGCGATGGCCTTTTATAGTGGCAGCAGTTTGTTTAACAGATTTGATTGTTACTCATTATTATTATTTTAATTATTAATATTAATTATTAAATTAATGTATTTTTTTATATCTCGAATATAAATATAAACTTTGAATTTGAATAATTCCATCACCCATTTTATTTAAATTTCAAATTCAAATGCATTGTTGGTGTCGATTAATTAAGGCTGAGGATGATTAGTAAATGTACCCTTTAAAATAGCTCAATCGTTTTGGTAATATTTTAACTATGCCCCTCTCTATATGTATAGATTAGTTTTATGAGCTCATGCGTTAGATGACATTTGTATAAATTAGTAGTCGATAATGTTAGTATTGCTACTTATTAAATTTATAATACAATTATAATAAAAAAATATTTTATTTTATCATTGATAACATTTATACCGAAAACATTAGGTATGAATAATAACGCATATATTATGAGCCCGTTCGTTTGATTCATTTTAACTTAATTGACAAATAATCGATAAAATACCAAACATGAGCCCCTAAACTACGATATTCATTGAACTCCCGATTCTTGAGCATTTATATATTTATATATATAAATATTATCAACATATTTATATTAAATCAATGTATCGTTCAAAATAATATTATTTATGATCATTTAAAACTATTTCATAATAATAATATAATCTTATATATAATATTATTAATATATTTATAACATGTATAGTTAATGTTAATATATTATTATATGGTAATATAATATTTTAGGTAATGAAATTTGTATATTAAATTAAATTAAATTAAATTTGATTAAATTAAAAAATTTAATAATTTAATTAATATATGGAAATAACTGATAGACTGACACGTGGTAGGAATAAAGGAGTAGTTGACACGTGGCTAAAATTAACCAGAAGTTGACACATAGGATTACCATCAAGCGCTTTATATAATGTATAGATATAGATAAATATATACTAGTTTTATGAGTCTGTGCGTTGCACAACAGTTGTATAAATTAGTATTCGATAACGATAATATTAACACTTATCAAATGTATAATAAAATTATAATAAAAAATCAATTTATCACTGATAACATGAAAGGACCCGTCCTAATCCATCTGAACGAAGTCTTCAACAGTTGGTCCCATTGCGAGGTTCTGACCTCTATATGCCATGAACGACTCCATGTAATATGAGCAAATGCACAGCGAAAGATTTCTTTCGTACCTGAGAATAAACAATGCTTTAAAGTGTCAACCAAAAGGTTGGTGAGTTCATTAGTTTATCATAACAATCATTTTCATTATTTTAATAGAGCACAAGATTTCATATTTTTCATTCCTCATAAACATACGTCCCATGCATAGAGATAAAAATATCATTCATATGGATTGATTCATATGGATTGAACACCTGGTAACCGACATTCACAGTATGCATATAAGAATATCCTCATCATTCCGGGATCCTCCTTCGGACATGATATAAATTTCAAAGTACTAAAGCATCCGGTTCTTTGGATGGGGCTTGTTGGGCCCGATAGATCTATCTTTAGAGTTCGCGTCAATTAGGGTGTATGTTCCCTAATTCTTAGATTACCAGACTTAATAAAAATGGGCATATTCGATTTCGATCATTCAACCATATAATGTAGTTTCGATTACTTATGTCTATTTCGTAAAACATTTATAAAAATTGCGCATGTATTCTCAGCCCAAAAATATAAAGGGTAAAAAGGTAAATGAAACTCACCTAATGTATTTTGTAGTAAAAATACATATGACGACACTGAACAAAATAGGGTTTGGCCTCGGATTCACGAACCTATATCAATGGTATATCTATTAAAACATATAATGGAAATTTCATAATTTCATTTATTAATTATATAATATTTAGGTGTTTGTAGTTATATAAATATTTACTAAATTCCATTTAAAAAATATGTATTTTATTTATATATATTATATCTTATGTTATATCTGTTTATTTGGTAGTTATACATAAAATAATTATTATCTATACATTTAGTTATATTACCATATCTATATCTATCTATGTGTTTAGTATTAGATTTAAAGTTTAATAATTTGTTATATATAAGTAAAAAAAATATTATTATGTTTGATATATGATTATAAAGCTAGGATATATATATAATAAGTATTTTCTATGTACATTATTTATTGATTAAAAATGATAATTATGATAATATTAATGATAGTACATGTGATAATAATAATGAAAATAAGGATATTATAAATTTTAAATATGTTAATAATACTCATAAAAATGATACTAACACTAATATTTTTGATATTATTAATAGATTTTATCCTAGTTATTATATTTGTAATAGTAACATTTATAATACTAATACTAATAATGATAATACTAATAGTAATATAATAATAATATTAATAACTATAATAATAATATTAATACTTAATAATAATATTAGTGATAATTATAATGATAATATTATTACTTAGATAAGTGATGATAATATTTATTTCTTCTAACACTTGGATAATAATAACAATCATCATAATAATAACAATAATCAATAATAATGATAATAATAATAATTATGTTAATAATGCTAATAATAATAATAATAATAATAATAATAATAATAATAATAATAATAATAATAATAATAATAATAATAATAATAATAATATTTAGTAATATTACACAATAATAACTAAAATGATATTAATAATAATTATATCATAAATTTTAACATAATAATAACAACTTATAATAACAATAACAATAATAAGTAATAACAACATTGAAAATGATAAAGAAAATGAACTACCTCCAATGAATTAAGCCCCAAAAAAATAAACTGTCTCATTAGGGATTCGAACCCCCGATCACTCGCACACCGCTAACACCTCAAACCATTGGGCTGTTGCCCTTAATCCGAAATAAAACATAACCAATTAATATTTATTTCGTCTGTCTGTTTTTCTCTATTTCCTTCTTCTTCCTTTTGAAATCACGTCGATCAGGAAACTGAATTTTTTTAACCACTACAATTTGTTTGTTTTAGTAAATATAAACAAAACAGAGAATGATTTCAAATTGTGAAATTAATTTAACAGTTAAAAAAAAAATATACATCACAGCTATATGCTGTTCGTCGCTCGATAGAAAAAAAAAATTGATTTCCATTTTGAAATCATTTTAGACAAAACTTATAATATGAATTGTGTTTCAAAACACCTCTATAAGCTTTATCAATCGTTAATTCATCTGAAAACATTGAAACAAATTCGAATTTTTATGAAGAACAATTGTTGACTTTTTCACCCTAAAACTTTGACTCAGAAATTACGATTTAATTTGAGGAATTGAAGCTTGGAATTTTACACAGAGTTTAAATGAAATACGTCTAACATCATCACATTAACAAAATTTGAAAACTTACACGAATTTGATTCCTTGTTCAATATCAGACGAGACAGAAGAACAGCTATGTTCTTGACTTTTTAATTTAATTAAAAACAGATAATAGCAGATGATTAAGAATTAATATAGATAATAGAAAGAAGAAAAAAAATCAAAGAAGTCTTTTCTTATCAATACCAGTAGCTGATCGATCGATAAAGATGGAGGGTAGTCGACGCAGAGTCACGAGCATCACAGATAAAAGAAAGAAAAAAATAATAATAACACTGATTGGAGAACAGCTATTACGCGATATATATCAGTTTCCTACATCTGTATTAATATATACGTAAACAATATTTATCTATATATCCATAGCTGTAATTATTTCTTTGTTATATATTTGTCTATTATATATTTACTATAACTGTAATTATTTATGTATCTCTTATTCATATCAGAATGTACTTATATCTGCATTTATAAAGTATATATTAATATCAATAATATATACATATAAATAATAATACTAATTCTAATTAATAAGAATTATATTTATAATACTTATTATTAATTCTAGAAATACTAATTATAATAATAATAATAATAATAATAGAAATACTTATAATAATAATAAAAGTGAATATAATTATAATGTAATGATATTAGTATTAATATAATAATACTAAAAGTAATAAAATTATAACAACTATTTTTTTTAACTTGTACTTAATATTATACATTATTATTTATGTTATATTTACTAATTATATAATATATTCATTTAAGTGTTACTATTGTTTCATTAATATCTTTTGAATCATAAAATTAATATATATAAACACGTCTTAAATACACGTTATATGTTATTTATATATCTAACAATCAATATTACATTTCACGTTCTTTAAAATAATTAAGTCTTTTTATATCGAAAAAAAACGTTTTCATACGTTTGAAATTAAATCCATTGATTATTATGAAATTTTAGTCTTCCATTAACTTTTGTCTAATTCTAGTTATTTGACACTTGTCCTCATATGTATATCACTTTACTAATTAGTCCAAATATCGTTTAAAAGGATCGATTTCTCAAATGAATGTGGACCTCGTAATAGAGACCCGTATTCTTATCATAATGTATCATATAATTCAATCATTTGATATTATCTTTTAAATTCCGTCAAAAAATATATTGAAAATACATTCATGTAAAGTATTATACATTTAATATTTTGTTAACGTCTTTAGTTACTACATATATATCATATGATTATATATGCATATCAAGTTAAATATAATGGTTCGTGAATCACTGGAAATAGTCGAAAGGTAATGGAATACATGAACATCGTTTCAAAATTTTCTAGACTCAACATTACATACTTTGCTTATCGTATTGAAATCATATAAAAATTAAGTTTAAATTTAGTCGGAAATTCCCGGGTCGTCACATAACATTTGTATGTGAATCGTTACTATTAAGTACTAATGCATAGATTATGAGTTCGTACGCAATTGAAAAATAATCGATAAAGCACCAACATGAACCTGTGAAAAATTGTTTCAAACCTGATCGTTAATAATAATATTTTATATACATCTCTATAGTTGTATATCCTTTTAGTTAAAACTAATTCTGTCACGACCCGGAAAATTTCGACTAATTTTAAACCAAACTCTTGATACGATTTATTATTTTTGACTCGATAAGCAAAGTCTGTTAGGTTGAGTCTCAAAAATTGTGAATTGTTTCATATATTCAATTGACCTTCGACTGTTCTCGACGATTCACGAACAATTGTTTGTAGATATAATGTATATATATATTTATATATAAATACATAAATGTAAGTATATATATATTTAAAATTTTAAAATATAATTTAAACATTTAAAATTAAATATGTAATATAGGAAACAAAATAAATTAGGTGTTATATTAATAATTTGATCATTACTTTCAGTATTATCAAAATAAATAACCATATTAATACAATTAGGATACAAATATGAAATTGATTATGTACAAACTATTATAGTAATATTAGTAATAATACCAATTTCAATATGTATAAATAATCTATAGATATAAATTTTATTTTTATAATATTGTTATTACAAATATAATTATTATCATTAGTATTATTATAATTAGTATTATTATTATATCAGTATTACAAAAATTATTAATTGTATTTTATTTATATAATTTATTATATCTAGTAATAATATTATTATTATTTTATTTTACTATGTATTATTATTAGTATCCTTATTAATATAAATGTTAATAAATTTTTTTATCATTAATACATTGATAATTATTAATTGGATTTAAATTATACATAAGACAACAGATACCATCAGATTCTAATATAATCAGATATAGATATACAAACATATACGGGTTTATACATACAGGAACTAAAGAATACGTATTTTTGTTTAACATCATTGTCAAAATATATTTCCCTGTCTGAAATCTTGTTAGGAGTCGATTTGAATCTCATACAATAACAAGAATCTGTTACAGTTGATAGGACTCTTTTGTTTTCTTTTATTTATCTCCTGATGCTTACTGTCACCCATATCATGCTTTAAGACAATCGACTGTCCTTGAAATTTACTACCACAATCTCGACTCCTTGCTGCTATTAGTAGCCGTGAACCAAAAACACCACCACCACTTTCGGCCACACCATAAACCAACCGCCACCATCATCAATGAAACCCACTTGGATTTTATGTTATCTGAACCACCACCACGACAACCACCATAAAACTTTCACCATCTTCATTGTGTTCACTACCAAAAATCGTCACCAAACCCGTTTAGAACACCACCTGCAAAACATCGACAACACCCATCTCTCATTTTCATCTCTCTCTATATCTCTCCTTTACCTTTCTGCTTTGGACGTGATCAATCAACCAAACCACCTTCGAGTACTTACCACCATAACACCATCTCAAACCACCCAATAAAGACCTACTGTTGCAGATACCTTGCTACAAACCGAACCCAAAATCACCATTGCTAAACCATCAAACCCTTACTAACACTACTACAATACTTTTGTACTTCTGTTTCTTTTCGTGATCCTTTTCAAAACACACGAACACTCCTGTTCAAACAGTTGCCATAATACCTCTATTTATGTTGTTAAACTGAGACAAGAAACACATAAAGTTATCGTTGCCATTCGGTTTAATAATATTACAAATAGATAGAATATTTATTGTGGCAAAGTGAAGGTGATATTTATATCATAAAAGTGCTGCTACCTCTTTTATTGTTGCCGACACTATCAAATTGGAAATACCCCACTCACCACTCTATTCGGCTAGTGGAATGGAAAGGGAATAAAAATCCTTGAGCAAATTAGCATGAGACAACTAAATACAATTTTATGGCCGACAATATATAACAAACTAAAAGTGGGGTGGGGTTTGGAAAAATGATTAAACAATACATGATAGTAGTACATGATAGCTATTGCATATTTTTTTTATATCGGGTTATAGGAAGATAATCAAATAGGCCGAATTCTTGTTGGACTGTCGAAGTTTTTCTGTTTAGATTGGGCCGAGGTGTGCAATTGGGCCGAGCTAGTTTATGAATTGCTTGTAGTCAAACAAATACTAGAGTTGGGCTTTACACTACCCAGCAGCTGTTGGGCCGAAGTAGTTGGGTCAGATTTTGAAGTTGATCGAGCTGTTTTGCTTATGAAAAAGATTTAAGATAGTAAATGGAAATTGTGATCATAATGATGCATGATAATGATGATGTTACATGCAATAATAAACGCGAATGTGATTTTTACGATGGAAGTTGTTGAATGATAAAATAATGAGGACAATATGGTGGTAGGCGATGAAAATATGTAAGTTCGACATGGTTATGATTTAGGATTATGGTTATGATTTAGGATTATGGTTATGTTATGATTATAATTATAATTTTGATTATGAAAATGATACAATGATGAAAGTGGAAGATGAAAACAGGAGGATAAGGACGGGTCGTTTCATGTGGTATCAGAGCGGTGGTCGTAGCGAACCAGGACTTGCATTAGTGTGTCTAACTATTACTACAGTTGTTAGGATGCATTAATGAGTCTGGACTTCGACCTAGTAGTTGTTAGGTTATGTTAATGAGTCTAGACTTGAACCTGGTCTGCATGTTAAAAGTGTTTGCTTACCACCAATTGTAGAAAAATATCTACTTGTCATCTTCAGTCTCGACGCGTCTTATTGCAATTATTGCATAGACGGTGTACAAACAAATTCACATCTCATCACATTAAGTCTTGTCTGACACGTTTCCAAAATTCTCTTCGTAATCTACGAGATCTTCTGTACTACACATAGATATTCTATGTAATTAGAATATCATCCGATATCCGAAATTCATTTCATACCAAAAACTCTTTATCTAACCGAGCAAAATGGAACTCACCATTAGTTCAAGCCTCTCGGATTCCGATATGGAGTCCCACTCAAGCTCCGAAAGTAGTATGATCGGAATGGACCAACCAATTCATCTGATGGGTTCGTAGTCGACAGAATCATTGGAGGCAAGAAGAAGGTGATCCTTTCCACCAACCGAATTCACCTCTTGGCGAAAAACCTGAAGCACTTACCAGCGAACCTGTCCGAAACACCATTTTCTCTCTTATTTCTAGAGTATCTAGCCACGATTATATACTACATCAAATTCTAGATTTTATTTATCCGCTCGTCCGAACCGACAATCACCCAGGTGTAATAGAAGAAGTCAACGAGCTTCGCGCTCGAGTAGTGGCTTTGGAACGTATGGTGCAAAGATTACAAGCACCATCAGCAACACCAGTACCACCAGTAACGTCCACATCGCAAGCCTCAATATCATAAGCACCAGCAGCATCACCGGCAGCAACAGTACCATCAACAACATCAACATCCGCATCCCACACCTCATCATTAAAAATCTTTACCATGAACATCAACATCATATGCACCATATATACCAAGGAGTACCAACAACAATGAACAATGAAGTATTGAACCATAACTTCATTAATATTCTGCGAAGAATATGTGGTTCCTAATAGTTTTAGAGAATACTTATTCTAGCTCAAACCGAAAAGCAAATGAGATTAATATCATATTAACTCATTAAATCCATGATTACATCTGAAGGAAAATATATATGTATATATGTTTTCATAAAGATTGTAATTAAGAATTCTTTCATACAAACTGTTAATGGTGAAAATATTTTAACGGGTAGGTAATACCCGAGGAATATTTAGATTGCACATTAATAAGTTACACTGTATATTCTTCGAATCTGATTCAACGATCATTTACTATCCTACTTACATCCACCAATATACGAATCCGTTCACCACAGAATAACCATTTTCATTCAAATTTCATATTTGGATTTTGACCTATCAGAATCCAACAAGTGGCATAATGAAGAAAACATTGGACAAAATAAAATTTGTTAGAGACAAACGAATTAATTAATTGAAATTTTGTTAGCAATCCACGCTAACTATTCCTAGCTAACTTATTACATTTTATTTATCGCAATTTATTTATCGTAATTTTATTTATTGTCATTTAATTACTGTTATTTATTTTACGCACTTTACATATCGTAGGATAAATCGGGACATATGTACACAATACGTCGGATTAATTCTGAGACAATAAGTTGTACACGGGTCATGATACGTATTTATTAATTCGAATATATGGTATATCCTAACACAATAAGTATACAATACGTTTTGATAAATCCTAAGACAATACGTACACAATACGTCTTAGTTAATTCTAAGACAATACGTCTACAATACGTTTCTGGGTTGATGCAAAGACAATACGTATACAAATACGTCGTTGGGTAATTCTAAGATTATATATATAAACCAATTATTGGATTATCAACTAAGGACTGCCATTATGGGACAATTAAAATGGATTAAAATATTGATTATAACATATGAAACTAAACAATTCTTCAAGTTTGCCACTTGATTTATTCTTAAACCTCATTTGAATCTTGACGATTCCAATTCATGTTCAAATATTTCATGATTCTTGAAAACACCTCGATCGAGAGGATGAACCAGCCGCACTTCATCTACAGAAGAAAAGATTGATGCAAATAGTTATGCACTTGATAAACCCTCGGAAGCTGAGTAAACGTTTAACACGTAGCTGTGCTAATTCTTTTGGTAGTATTATTACCCAAAATAATTTGGGTAATCCCTTTCAAAATAGCCAATTTTGTCACAGCTCCAACAAGACAACTTCGACTATTCATTCAAAACAACCTTATTATAACTTTGATATATATGCGTGCTCTTTATTGTTACCGGAGAACCTTTTATATTCCACCATATTACCATCAGCGTTTAATCATCTAAAAACACAATTTCTTCTGAAATCACCTCGGATTAATAATCGACGATTCAGATATCGTAGCACAAAATGCAGAGGAAACAGAAAAATAGTAGATGGTCTAAACGGCCAAGAATTTGATGATAAAGTATGGAGTGTTGGAAACGCTCGATAGAAAATTTCGTACTGAAAAACGGATTGAGCTAACCATGAAGGAGACCAAGAACAAATACAAGGACTAAACCCTATATTCAAAGAATCCAGGTAATTCTAGATCCGATGAATGCTTTAAAGAATATCTTGCTCCGAAGTCATGTTAAAAATCTTGCGGAAAATTTTTTCTTCATCAACCTTCGAACTTAGAAATTCCAAAATATCTTCGATATTTCTGAGGATATTTTCATAAGTATTCTTGCCCGAAATTATCTACCTCTTCTTGTTTTTCTGTATTCTGTTATATTGAAAACTTCTGTAAAGTCTAAGTATAAATTATGAATGAATTGTGAAGAAGTGTTGGGAATTGATGCATGAGTTAGTATAATATAATGCGCTTGGCCAATGTGATTATATTACAGTAGGTCATGCTTAGTTTCTAATGGAACGTGATGGTGGTTCACAGACCCGACCCTCATCATGTGCCATGTTACACGACTCTTTCATTCTACTTAATCTCTAAACATACGACGGAAATATTTCCTTTGATATTTATGTTCTTCCGTAATTCCAACAGTTGCTAATAAATAGTGTTATTTCATTTTCTTTCTGATTAGAAGATTTTCTTAAATTCCTTGAATTTCGAAAATTCACCATGACTACTTCAAAAGTTAAGACGAAACTTTTCACTCTTTTGTGATAGCTTCACCCGTACGCTTCACATGATCGAATCGTTTTATCTATATTAATTAATAATGATAAAACTCTAACTCATATTCGTCATGAAAACATTTTTATTGTTAGCCATGAAGACCACACTCAAATTTCGGGACGAAATTTCTTTAACGGGTAGGTACTGTCATGACCCGAAAAATTTCGACTAATTTTAAACCAAACTCTTGATACGATTTAATATTTTTGACTCGATAAGCAAAGTCTGTTAGGTTGAGTCTCAAAAATTGTGAATTGTTTCATATATTCAATTGACCTTCGACTGTTCTCGACGATTCACGAACAATTGTTTGTAGATATAATGTATATATATATATTTATATATAAATACATAAATGTAAGTATATATATATTTAAAATTTTAAAATATAATTTAAACATTTAAAATTAAATATGTAATATAGGAAACAAAATAAATTAGGTGTTATATTAATAACTTGATCATTACTTTCAGTATTATCAAAATAAATAACCATATTAATACAATTAGGATACAAATATGAAATTGATTATGTACAAACTATTATAGTAATATTAGTAATAATACCAATTTCAATATGTATAAATAATCTATTGATATAAATTTTATTGTTATAATATTGTTATTACAAATATAATTATTATCATTAGTATTATTATAATTAGTATTATTATTATATCAGTATTACAAAAATTATTAATTGTATTTTATTTATATAATTTATTATATCTAGTAATAATATTATTATTATTTTATTTTACTATGTATTATTATTAGTATCCTTATTAATATAAATGTTAATAAATTTTTTTATCATTAATACATTGATAATTATTAATTGAATTTAAATTATACATAAGACTACAGATACAATCAGATTCAAATATAATCAGATATAGAATATAGATATACAAACATATACGAGTTTATACATACAGGAACTAAAGAATACGTATTTTTGTTTAACATCATTGTCAAAATATATTTCCCTGTCTGAAATCTTGTTAGGAGTCGATTTGAATCTCATACAATAACAAGAATCTGTTACAGTTGACAGGACTCTTTTGTTTTCTTTTATTTATCTCCTTCTGCCCCCTTACGATGCTTACTGTCACCCATATCATGCTTTAAGACAATCGACTGTCCTTGAAATTTACTACCACAATCTCTACTCCTTGCTGCTATTAGTAGCCGTGAACCAAAAACACCACCACCACTTTCGGCCACACCATAAACCAACTGACACCCACTTGGATTTTATGTTATCTGAACCACCACCACGACAACCACCATAAAACTTTCACCATCTTCATTGTGTTCACTACCAAAAATCGTCACCAAACCCATTTAGAACACCACATACAAAACATCGACAACACCCATCTCTCATTCTCATCTCTCTCTATATCTCTCCTTTACCTTTCTGCTTTGGACGTGATCAATCAACTAAACCACCTTCGAATACTTACCACCATAACACCATCTCAAACCACCCAATAAAGACCTACTGTTGCAGATACCTTGCTACAAACTGAACCCAAAATCACCATTACTAAACCTTCAAACCCTTACTAACACTACTACAATACTTTTGTACTTCTGTTTCTTTTCGTGATCCTTTTCAAAACACACGAACACTCCTGTTCAAATAGTTGCCATAATACCTCTATTTATGTTGTTAAACCGAGACAAGAAACACATAAAGTTATCGTTGCCATTCGGTTTAATAATATTACAACTAGATCGAATATTTATTGTGGTAAAGTGAAGGTGACATTTATATCATAAAAGTGATGCTACCTCTTTTATTGTTGCCGACACTATCAAATTGGAAATACCCCACTCACCACTCTATTCGGCTAGTGGAATGGAAAGGGAATAAAAATCCTTGAGACAAATTTGCATGAGACAACTAAATAAAATTTTATGGCCGACAATATATAACAAACTAAAAGTGGGGTGGGGTTTGGAAAAATGATTAAACAATACATGATAGTAGTACATGATAGCTTCTGCATATTTTTTTTTATCGGGTTATAGGAAGATAATCAAACAGGCCGAATTCTTGTTGGACTATCGAAGTTTTTCTGTTTAGATTGGGCTGAGGTGTGCAGTTGGGCCGAGCTAGTTTATGAATTACTTATAGTCAAACAAATACTAGAGTTGGGCTTTACACTACCCAGCAGCTGTTGGGCCGAAGTAGTTGGGTCAGATTTTGAAGTTGATCGAGTTGTTTTGCTTATGAAAAAGATTTAAGATAGTAAATGGAAATTGTGATCATAAAGATGCATGATAATGATGATGTTACATGCAATAATAAACGCGAATGTGATTTTTACGATGGAAGTTGTTGAATGATAAAATAATGAGGACGATATGGTGGTAGGCAATGAAAATATGTAAGTTCGACATGGTTATGATTTAGGATTATGGTTATGATTTAGGATTATGGTTATGTTATGATTATAATTATAATTTTGATTATGAAAATGATACAATGATGAAAGTGGAAGATGAAAACAGGAGGATAAGGACGGGTCGTTTCAAATTCCATTATAGAGTTATATATAAATACAAATATCATAATATTGATATTAATTGATATTAATATAATATCATAAACGAAAATAAAATTATTAATTTAAAATATGTAATATATTAATTTTTTTAGGTTTTAATTAAAAAAACCATTTTCCTAAATTATTGGATTATTTGTGTTATATAATTTCATTATGTTTAGGTTTGTGCTTGTATATTTTAGTGTGTGTATGTATGTATATTTATGTGAGATATATATATATATATATATATATATATATATATATATATATATATATATATATATATATATATATATATATATATATATTATTTATTTATTCTCTCTTTTGTACATAGGTTTGTTCTATGCTGTGTAAGACTTACTAGGATATACTTGTAGCGACCCCGACAAATCGTCAAGTGACGGCGTCGACTACGTGGGTCCCATTACCTGGTCATAAGTCTTTATGACAATGTTTGACCAAAATATGTCGCCCTCATATTCAAATAAAGATTGTTTTCAAAGTTTACAAGAATTGTTCAACCAAAAGTTAAGTTACAAGGTTATAAGTACATTTGAAATCTAGGCGACACGGTTTAAAGTAAAGTCAAAAGACGCTCCAAGTAATGCATGTATACTCGACATCCAATGCAAGTATCAAATAGTGAGCGGAAGCATGTATCACATATCGTGCAAGACCTGAGAAAAACATAGAGAAATCTGTCAACGAAAACGTTGGTGAAATCATAGGTTTAGTAAGTATTAAACGTTGTTTTTGAACCACAAGATTTTGTATTTCCATAACGTAGATTATCCAAATCATTTGCATTCCAAAAGTGTTGTTATACGCGAGCACTCAATTATCAAAACTTAACCAACGTTACCCCATCACACAGTGCTAGAACCCGCACTAAAACACAAAAATATATTTCATCCGCATAACGGTAGCGAACCGTCCGAATGAGGGTTTGTTAAACCCGTATGGCCACACAATATAAGTTCTCGCTTACACCCTGCAAGTGTACCTAATGATAATCGAATTGAGGCATTTTTGTTCTAACTCGCACGTGGAATGTTTGTTTTCACACTTGTGTTCAAAACATAAAAGTAAGTAGTACGAGATGTAACAAAGTATATGTTTTCTCAGCCCACGATTTAAAAGTATAAAAGTTGTTGAAAAGGTGGGACTATGATCTCACCTCGAGTGTACGAGTATAAAGGTACTTCAACAAGTAAACGTGTGCATGAAAGTTGCTTAGCCTTGACCTAAACAAATAAGTTATATCAATTAACCGGTTACGACACAAGGTCGGGTGAAATGTGTTCAATTAGTCCTATGGCTCAATACGACTCGATTAAATATAGCATGTGAATCACGTTGTCAAGTTTCATACAAGAAACAAGTATAAAAGCATGTTAGAATGATTGTATAAAAGTTTGGTTAAGTTTGACTAAAAGTCAAACTTGGTCAAAGTCAACGAAAAAGTCAACGCGTTCGGGTCGGGTCCCGAACTATTTTTCTATGCTAAATATTCATATACAAGTATATTAGAACAAGTTTAATGTGAATCGGAGGTCCGTAGGTCATCAAACATTTCACGTGAAATGGGACGAGGAGGTCAGAATCTGACCAGGCACATCTGCGCGCCGCGCGGGGATGGGGCGCGCCGCGCCACCATCTGTGCAGGTCTGTTTCTGTTTTTCACAAGTATGCACGAGCTAAAAACCAAATAACCACATTTTATGATCCGTAAACAATTAGAACATGTATCTTATATCATCGGAAAGGTAATTTGACGAGGAAAACACCTAGACACATTTCATCAAGCAATTCAACACTTACAACAACCCAAAACCGCATTAAACGTTCATAATCAAAGTTTCAAGTTCTAAAAACGCATTTCATGATTCGGGCAACCAATTTACATGTATGATATGCCGTTTCGAAGGTAATCAAACACACATTGCAACTAAACACTTATCAACAACAATTCATAGCATTTGATGCACCAAAAGTTCATATAAAGCTTATCAACCCTAATCCAAAATCACCAAAATCACTAATCAAGTTTATGAAGTTTTACAAATCAACCTACGCATCAAAACGAAGCTAGTGATACTAGTAACACAATTAAAACATGAACTTTAACAATCAAACAACATTTAATCTTCCAAAATGCAAGATTAAGCAAACCCATTTCAAATGTTCAAACTAGTTACTCAAAACAACAAATCGAGCAAGTAAATCATATATTCATGCTAGACACGAGCCATAGACACTAACTAACACCATTTCAAATCAAAAACACGAATTTAGAGAAATCTAGAGTTTTAGAAATGTTACCCAAAATCGATGAAGTTAGTATCAAATCGTAGAGAATGAAGAGAGGATCACGAAAATGTAATTTGTTTTGTTGTAAGCCTCCTAGATCGAATTTAGATGATGATTTTATGAAGTTGGGGTTTGTGTGTGTGTTCTTGCTAGAGAGAAAGAGAGAGAGAGGGAGATGGTTGAATGGTGGTGATTGGGGTGGACTAGTTGACCTAGTCAACTAGTTTTGTAACATCCCAAATATTTAAGGTATTATTTTATGTAAATTTTATTTGCTAAGAAATTATATGGTAAAGGTTGTTTTATGTTAAATGGATAAAAGTTAAGTTTATTGGTTAAGTTAAGAAGGACTAATGGTGCAAAGTTAGAATTAAGGACTTCCCTAACTATAGATGTGATGGGGAGGGTTGAAATTGCTAATAGACCAAAGTTATATTAAATAAAAGAAATTATAAATGCTGGAAATTGAATTTATTCACAAAAAAATAAAGAAACCTCCTGGTTGTATGTGCGTGTGTCGACTTGGAGGAGGAAGAAGAAGGAGATCACCAATTGATGAAATTAAACTCATGCAAGCTTGAATTTAGTGAAATCTAACACACCTTAATCACTCTAGCAAGCTTTAATCTTCCAATTTCACTCTCTTGGTGCACAATTAGGGTTCTTAAACTCTAAAAGATAAGGTATGGATTTTGTGTCTAGGTATTGCTTGTATTGTGTGTTAATGATGAGATTATGCTTAAGAAAGTTGCTATTTGTTAAATTGTGCACATTTGAATAAATTAGAATGGAATTGTTGATGATTTTGGAAGTAATTACATGTATGAACTTGCATTATAGATTTATGGCATGATTATGGTGAGATTGATGATGTTCTAGTTAGATTTCTAGTCATGCACACCAAGTGTTTGTTAAAATGTCTCAATGAGAAGTTTATGTGTTCTAGCTAGAAATTGTGATGAAGGATGTTCATGTATGAACTATGGTTATTGTTGAAGGTTATAGAAATTGATTATTTGATAATTTAAGGGTGTTAGTAATGAAATTGGATTGTATGCACATTTCTTAAATAATGAAAGGATTAAAGGAAAAGTTGCATGTATTGCTAAGAAATGAACTAGTAAATGTACTTGATTAAAGTTATGAAGTTTAATTGGTAATATTCTTGTTTTAGAAAAGATGAGATCAAGGCTAGAATGTATGTATGTTGTGATTAGGGGGTTAAGTAAATGTGAAAGTATATGATAGTATATTAATACATGAAAGTTGTGATTTTTGATTGAGTGATGATTAATGAGATTAGCTCATGTATAGGTGCTAATCAAGGAAAAGAGGTTACAAGTGATCAAGGAAATTCAATTAAGCAAGGTGAGTTCATAGGGGGTAATATGGGCGGGTCAAGAGTGGCTTAGTGTTCTCGGATTGCATCCGTGCAAGAGAGATACGACTAAGTGCACTAGTTATGTAGCTTAGATAGAACTATTGGGTTAACCTAATAGTTGTATCTATGGTTGATGTTTAGCTTAGGCAAGGTTATTACATTGCTAGTAATCTTGCCTATGGTTTGTGTTAGCTTAGACACATTAAGTGTCTATGTATGAGATGATGATAGCTTAGGCATATTTAGTATGTCTATGGTTAGCTTAGGCATGATTACTAGGTTCGGCCTAGTAAGTCATGTCTATGGTATGAATGAATTGGATCCGAATGTATGCAAGCAACCAATGGGTTGAAGGATAAGTGTTATGATTTATGCCCACATGTTTTGTGTTTTGTGTTTTATTACTTTCCTATAACTCACTAAGTGCAAAAGCTTACCCCTATGATGTTTTATGTTTTAGGTGCTAAGGTCCATCGTGAAGGTAAGGAGCCCGTGTAAAGCGCTAGAGGAGCATTGGCATAGCGTAAGTGGTATTGCAAGTCCCTTTTTGTAATCACGCTCTACGGTTACCGCTTATTAAACGCCAAGGGCTTTGAATGAGTCATGTTTGTTATTGTTGAACTTGGGACCAAATGATGGTTTTGATTCATGAAAACACGTTTTGTTGTCTAAATGTTGTTTATAGATGGTTCACGATGTTAGAAACTGATTTCTGATGTTTGTGTATGAATTATGCAGTTTTAAATATGTTTGAGTATGATGAAAAGTGAAAAAGTTTGGTTTAAGTGAAATGTTGCAGATCAGCCCCCGGATTAGTGTTATGTCGCGCCGCGGCCAAGGGCTCCGCGCCGCGGCATATAACTGATGTTGGGAACAGAAGCAAGGCTAAGAAGTATAAATTTTCCTGTGTATTGTCGCGCCGCGACAATGCTGGCCGCGCCGCGGCATAAGCCTTGTCCAGGCAGTAACCTTGTTTTTCAAAAAAAAAAAAAAAAAAAAATTTACTCGATTCAAGGCGTTAAAAGTTGGTATCAGAGCTGTGGTTTAAGGGACTTGGATAACCCACGATAGGGATTATCTAGGCTTAAACCATTGTTGCGAAAGGATAAGCGGTTTAGGACTTGCATAAGTGTTAAAGTCGTATAGTTGTGCCATGCTCCATAGGGTAGAGTCATTGACAAGACCCATAGTATAATGAATAAGATTACGAATTGGTTTATGTAAGGAGTTTGATACTCGCTAGCCATGATGTCGTGGTAGACTAGATGTGTAATGAAATGGTGTAATAACAACAGGCCATTGCTATTACTTCATTTTAGTACACATGGACGTCTACTATGGTCATGGTGAATCGAGTTAGGAATTCTTTCGGATTGTTTGGTTTTGATGAATAATGGTGTTACCGGTATTTGAACTAATGGGTTGAATGTAATTTTCAGAATGGCTATTGTATCGCCAAACCGAGGTCAAGATGAGGATGATGAGTACGTCCGCACCCCATCCACGGAGTCTATAGAAGACTCTCAAAACGAATCGGAAGAAGTTAACATGCCAAATGACATTTCGGGGCAAATAGGGCAAGCCTTGATACGTTATACCCCAACCTTGTTAGAAAAGATCAAGACGTTGATCAATGATCAATTAGATGAGAAGTTAAAGACTTTTGTTGCCAATAACCCTACCTTAAGAGGTGAAGGGGGAAGTGGGGTAAGGCAAGAAGAGGTAGAAGCCCCTAAAAGAAAGGATGATCGTTTTGAATATAAGAACTTTGCAAATTGCCATCCCCCTGAGTTTCATGGTAAGGTTGACCCTATTGTTAGTCAAAGATGGATTGATGAGATTGAAGAAACTTTTATGCTATGTGAATGCCCCGAGCATTTAAAGGTAATTTACGCGGCACATCAAATGAAGGGTAGTGGTTATGAGTGGTGGAATTTTATAGTTAAGTCTCATGGGCGAGACGTGGCTACAAGTTTCTCATAGGACAAGTTCCGTGAAATGTTTATGACTCAATTTGCTCCACCCGCTGAGGTTAGTAGGTTGAAATCCGAGTTTATGAATATAGAGCATGGAAGTAAGTCGGTGACCGAGTTTAATGCCGAGTTCAATGATAAGTCTCGATTTTGTCCGGACTTTGTGTCAAGTCCCAAGTTGATGATGGATCATTATCATGAAAAGTTGAATCCCGAGATAAGTGAGTTTATTGACAAGAGCACGTATAAGACTTTGGCCGAAATGATGAATAGAGCACTTGTTAGAGAACACGAACTTAGGAAGAAGGCGGCGTTTAAGCGAAAGTTAGATCAAGACTCCAAGGCAATGCAAAATGTTAGTCCGAAGAAGGGTAAGTTTGGTTCCGAATCCCTGCACAAGTCAAAAGGGGGTTTTGTGTCGGGTAAGAGCGGTGGGAAAGAAGCCAAGTTGTGTACTAGATGTGGTAAAAATCATACGGGTGAATGTAAAGCGGGTACCTCCGATTGTTACTCTTGTGGAAAGCCGGGACATAGGGCCGCCGAATGTCCTAAGAAAGGTAAGCAATGTTATTATTGTTTTGAGAAAGGTCACTTTCAAGCCGAATGTCCGGAATACAAGAAGGATTTAGCTAGTGGTAGTGTTAAGAAAGAGGTTAAGACGGAACCGAAGACTAGTGATAGCCGACCAAGGGCCCGAGCTCATCAGATTACCGCACTCGAAGCGAAGGAGTCCCAAAATGTGGTGTCAGGTACCTTTATTGTAAACTCTTTACCTGCGCATGTTTTGTTTGATTCCGGTGCTACGCGGTCGTTCGTATCATATTCTTTTTGTAAGCATTTTAATATGACCCCTAGTATGTTAGAACACCCATTAGAGGTTGAAATAGCGGATAATAAGACTGTGATGGTGTATAGTATCATTAAAGGATGTGAAATTATTTTGGATGATGAAAAGTTTGTCATTGATTTAATACCCATGCATATGGGGGAATTTCAAGTAATTGTGGGCATGGATTGGCTAGATGACAATGAAGGGATAATTTTGTGTCGTAAGAAAATTGTGTTAGTTCAATCACCTAGTGGAAAGGTTATATGGATTTATGGGGAACGAGCTAGGCGTGCTATCCCTATATGCACGTATGCTAAGGCTAAAAGGTTTTTGTCTCATGGGTGTTGTGCGTTTTTGGCACATGTTGTTGATAATTCGAGAAAGATTGTTGAATTAGATGATGTACCAATAGTTAACGAGTTTCCGGATGTGTTTCCAAGTGAATTGCCCGGTGTACCTCCCGAGCGTGAGGTAGAATTTAGAATAGATTTGATACCCGGGGCCACGCCAATTGCCAAAGCTCCATATCGATTAGCCCCATCGGAAATGAGAGAAATGATGACTCAATTGCAAGATTTGATAGATAAAAGTTTTATACGTCCTAGTAGTTCACCATGGGGAGCTCCGGTTTTATTTGTGAAAAAGAAGGATGGGACTATGAGAATGTGTATTGATTATCGAGAATTGAATAAAGTCACTATTAAGAATAAGTATCCGTTGCCAAGGATAGATGATTTGTTCGACCAATTACAAGGTGCAAGTTTCTTTTCAAAGATAGATTTAAGGTCGGGTTACCATCAATTGAAAGTGAGGGAAGAAGATGTCCCTAAAACGGCTTTTCGAACGAGGGATGGTCATTATGAGTTTGTTGTTATGCCGTTTGGATTAACAAATGCTCCGGCCGCATTTATGGATTTGATGAATAGGGTTTGTCGACCGATGCTTGATAGGTTTGTAATTGTATTTATAGATGATATCTTGGTATATTCTAAGAGTGAAGAGGAACATGCGGTGCATTTAAGACAAGTGTTAGAGACTTTAAGAAGAGAAAGATTGTTTGCTAAGTTCTCTAAGTGTGAATTTTGGCTTCGTGAAGTTCAATTTTTGGGCCATGTCATTAATAAGAAGGGTATTTGTGTTGATCCGGTAAAGATAGAGGCAATTATGAGATGGGAACCACCTACTAATCCTACCGAGGTTAGGAGTTTTCTAGGTTTAGCGGGGTATTATCGACGGTTTATACAAGATTTCTCTAGAATAGCCACCCCACTCACCAAGTTGACTCGTAAAAGTGTGCCATGGAGATGGGAAGAAAAGCAAGAACAAGCGTTTCAACTCCTTAAGGAGAAGCTTGTTCAAGCTCCCATATTGGTTTTACCGGAAGGGAATGAGAACATGACGGTTTATTGTGATGCTTCTAAGAAAGGCTTAGGGTGTGTATTGATGCAAAATGGAAAGGTCATAGCTTATGCTTCCCGGCAATTGAAGGAACACGAGAAACGTTACCCTACGCATGATTTAGAATTGACGGCCGTAGTTTTTGCTTTAAAGATTTGGTGTCATTATCTTTATGGTGTTAAGTTTTCCATTTATACCGATCATAAGAACTTAAAGTATTTGTTTGATCAAAGGGATTTGAATGATAGGCAAAGGAGAGGTCTCGATTTGGTGAAAGATTATGATTGTGAGATTTTATATCATCCCGGAAAAGCGAATGTGGTGGCGGATGCTCTTAGTAGGAAGTCGAGTCATCAACCAATTAAGATAACAAGTTTGGCTATGGTAATATCGCCTCGAATATTTGATGATATTCATGTTGCACAAGGTGAAGCGTTATCGCCCGAAAACGTGAGAAAAGAAAGGATCAAGGGGCAAGTTGATAATTTTGTGGTAGATTCCCGTGGTTTAAGGCTTAGATATGGGAGGATTTGGGTACCTTTGCAAAGTGGCGTTAGAAGTGAGCTCCTAGACTTAGCTCACAAGTCTAAGTATTCGATTCACCCCGGTGCTACGAAAATGTATAGAGATTTAAGGAAAGACTATTGGTGGCCAGGAATGAAGAGGGATATAGTTAAGTATGTACACAAGTGTCTTACTTGTCTTCAAGTGAAAGCCGATCATCAAATGCCTTACGGTAAGATGCAACCTTTAGAGGTACCGGTTTGGAAATGGGAGCATATTACAATGGATTTAGTGACTAAGTTGCCTAAGACCCCTAGACAACACGATGCAATTTGGGTTATTGTTGATAGATTGACTAAGAGTGCATTATTTTTGGCAATAAGAGAAGCTTCTTCATCGGAAGCAATGTCTAAGTTGTATATGAAGGAAGTTGTTGCAAGGCATGGAGTACCGGTTTCCATAGTTTCGGATCGAGACACTCGATTTACATCTCGATATTGGAGAAAGTTTCAAGAGGAAATGGGTACTAAGTTACATATAAGTACCGCGTTTCACCCACAAACGGATGGTCAAAGTGAACGGACTATACAAACTCTCGAGGATATGTTAAGAGCATGCGTCATCGATTTTGGTGGTAGTTGGGATACTCACTTACCTTTAGTTGAATTTTCGTACAACAATAGTTATCATTCTACAATCGGAATGGCGCCTTATGAGATGTTGTATGGAAGGCGGTGTAGAACCCCGATATGTTGGGGCGAAGTAGGTCAACGGGAATTAGGAAGCACGGAAATAGTACAACAAACCACCGAGATGATTGACCAAATTCGTGAAAGAATGAAGGCGGCGCAAGATCGACAAAAGTCTTATGTTGATAAAAGGAGAAAACCGATAGAATTTCAAGTAGGTGATAAAGTGATGTTAAAAGTTTCTCCATGGAAAGGCATCATTCGTTTTAGAAAGAGGGGAAAATTGGGTCCAAGGTTCGTGGGACCATTTGAGATAGTGGCGAAAGTTGGGAAGGTAGCCTACCGTTTGGCTTTACCCGATGAATTGAGTAATATTCACGACACGTTTCACGTGTCACAATTGAGAAAGTGTTTGGCGGATGAATCAACTTATGTTCCTTTGAATGAAATTGAGGTTGATAATAAGTTAAGATATGCGGAGAAGCCAATAAAGATATTGGAGCAAAAGGTTAAGCGCTTGAGAAATAAGTCGGTTACATTGTTGAAGGTATTATGGCAATTTAGAAAAGGTTCCAAATGTACATGGGAACCCGAAGAATGGCTCATGAAGTATTATCCGTCATTGCATCAAGAGTGGTTCGCGAGGACGCGAACGATCCAAGAGGGGGAGAGTTGTAACATCCCAAATATTTAAGGTATTATTTTATGTAAATTTTATTTGCTAAGAAATTATATGGTAAAGGTTGTTTTATGTTAAATGGATAAAAGTTAAGTTTATTGGTTAAGTTAAGAAGGACTAATGGTGCAAAGTTAGAATTAAGGACTTCCCTAACTATAGATGTGATGGGGAGGGTTGAAATTGCTAATAGACCAAAGTTATATTAAATAAAAGAAATTAGAAATGCTGGAAATTGAATTTATTCACAAAAAAATAAAGAAACCTCCTGGTTGTATGTGTGTGTGTCGACTTGGAGGAGGAAGAAGAAGGAGATCACCAATTGATGAAATTAAACTCATGCAAGCTTGAATTTAGTGAAATCTAACACACCTTAATCACTCTAGCAAGCTTTAATCTTCCAATTTCACTCTCTTGGTGCACAATTAGGGTTCTTAAACTCTAAAAGACAAGGTATGGATTTTGTGTCTAGGTATTGCTTGTATTGTGTGTTAATGATGAGATTATGCTTAAGAAAGTTGCTATTTGTTAAATTGTGCACATTTGAATAAATTAGAATGGAATTGTTGATGATTTTGGAAGTAATTACATGTATGAACTTGCATTATAGATTTATGGCATGATTATGGTGAGATTGATGATGTTCTAGTTAGATTTCTAGTCATGCACACCAAGTGTTTGTTAAAATGTCTCAATGAGAAGTTTATGTGTTCTAGCTAGAAATTGTGATGAAGGATGTTCATGTATGAACTATGGTTATTGTTGAAGGTTATAGAAATTGATTATTTGATAATTTAAGGGTGTTAGTAATGAAATTGGATTGTATGCACATTTCTTAAATAATGAAAGGATTAAAGGAAAAGTTGCATGTATTGCTAAGAAATGAACTAGTAAATGTACTTGATTAAAGTTATGAAGTTTAATTGGTAATATTCTTGTTTTAGAAAAGATGAGATCAAGGCTAGAATGTATGTATGTTGTGATTAGGGGGTTAAGTAAATGTGAAAGTATATGATAGTGTATTAATACATGAAAGTTGTGATTTTCGATTGAGTGATGATTAATGAGATTAGCTCATGTATAGGTGCTAATCAAGGAAAAGAGGTTACAAGTGATCAAGGAAATTCAATTAAGCAAGGTGAGTTCATAGGGGGTAATATGGGCGGGTCAAGAGTGGCTTAGTGTTCTCAGATTGCATCCGTGCAAGAGAGAAACGACTAAGTGCACTAGTTATGTAGCTTAGATAGAACTATTGGGTTAACCTTATAGTTGTATCTATGGTTGATGTTTAGCTTAGGCAAGGTTATTACATTGCTAGTAATCTTGCCTATGGTTTGTGTTAGCTTAGACACATTAAGTGTCTATGTATGAGATGATGATAGCTTAGGCATATTTAGTATGTCTATGGTTAGCTTAGGCATGATTACTAGGTTCGGCCTAGTAAGTCATGTCTATGGTATGAATGAATTGGATCCGAATGTATGCAAGCAACCAATGGGTTGAAGGATAAGTGTTATGATTTATGCCCACATGTTTTGTGTTTTATTACTTTCCTATAACTCACTAAGTGCAAAAGCTTACCCCTATGATGTTTTATGTTTTAGGTGCTAAGGTCCATCGTGAAGGTAAGGAGCCCGTGTAAAGCGCTAGAGGAGCATTGGCATAGCGTAAGTGGTATTGCAAGTCCCTTTTTGTAATCACGCTCTACGGTTACCGCTTATTAAACGCCAAGGGCTTTGAATGAGTCATGTTTGTTATTGTTGAACTTGGGACCAAATGATGGTTTTGATTCATGAAAACACGTTTTGTTGTCTAAATGTTGTTTATAGATGGTTCACGATGTTAGAAACTGATTTCTGATGTTTGTGTATGAATTATGCAGTTTTAAATATGTTTGAGTATGATGAAAAGTGAAAAAGTTTGGTTTAAGTGAAATGTTGCAGATCAGCCCCCGGATTAGTGTTATGTCGCTCCGCGGCCAAGGGCTCCGCGCCGCAGCATATAACTGATGTTGGGAACAGAAGCAAGGCTAAGAAGTATAAATTTTCCTGTGTATTGTCGCGCCGCGACAAGGCTGGCCGCGCCGCGGCATAAGCCTTGTCCAGGCAGTAACCTTGTTTTTCAAAAAAAAAAAAAAAAAAAAATTTACTCGATTCAAGGCGTTAAAAGTTTGCCCCGTGTCAATTTTAGTCCCTCGAGTTTAGAAGCGGGTGCGGGATTTAACCGATCGAATATTTTTAAAACGCAAGTTAACGAGAGATGTTATAATTAAATAACGAGAATATTATGAACGTTCGTCAACGGAGTCGACGAATTTAAATACGAAAGATATTATTTAAAAAAAAAAACGGTGTTAAAATAAATTTAACGGAAAAACGCGGGATGTTACATTATCCACACCTCAAAAGAAATTTCGTCCCGAAATTTAGTTGGAAGTAGTAGTCGATATCTCTTACTCGAGACTTTACGTTGTTCATAATATGAATAAGTGTAGGTACGTCCTTGAGTGTTCTCATGAATTTGGATAGTCAGGGTTTTACGTTGTATTAAAGTTTGGTTTTACGATCCCCGATTTCAACTGGTTTTCCTATGAAGAGAAGTTTGTCATCGATAGTTGATGTACCTAGCAGGATTGCACGTTCCTGTTCCACAGGACACGTTTCTAAGTTTGTTACACGAAATGTAGGGTAAACGGAAACTTAATTGAGTCTGAAGTTCCAAACGATAGGAAGCGGTTCCAATACGCCCCAAGGTTTCAAAAGGTTCGATATTGCGGATATAGCCTTTCTCGATTTCCCAAATTGGATTACACCTTTCCAAGGTGCGGTTTCTCAATATTACGCGGTTACACACTGGGATTTGTGAGGTTTTCATCTAAGTTTGGTATGACTCTTTTGGGCGACTACGGGTCGTCTCGAGCCCTTCTCGGACTTGGATTATCTCAATTATTGTTTCTTGGATGAGTTAAGATTCGGTGTTTTGTTTGCCACATGCTTTGGTCCAACGAATAGGGGTATGACATTAGCGGTCATATAGGGTTTCGGAAAGTGCGTGTGAACACACGAGTGGTAACTACTGTTGTAAGAGGAATCTACCAAAAGCGACCATGCAAGTTTGAAACATGTCTTTTGAAGACGTAAATCGTTCGTTTGTTCGGTTTGTCTGTTTGTGGGTGGTACGCGGTACTCATGTCTAAGCGGGTCTTCAAGGTTTCTTGTAAAACTAGAGGCGAAACGAGTAATTCGATACGGGATATTTGACAAAGATACTCCGTGTTGGAATAGAATCTCTTAAGATATGTTTGAACAAGTCAGTTAGGGTTCGAGAAATGTTCGTTAGGACTATTCACCCTCGTGGCGAATACTAATATAATATGAGGAATTTCTCTATCCATGGAGAAATGTCACAAGGAGTTTCCTTAAACGGAAATGCGAGCGATAAAGATAGGAGTGAAATGAGGACTGAGAATAGGATGAGCTTACATCTCGAGGTTGCCATAACGCGCCTCTAGTTGTCGAAAATTGAAGTCTGGAAGAGAAACAAGATAGTACACGTAGTTGTATAGTTCGGGGTTGAATAATAGTTGGCCGATTATCAGAAACACAAGGACGTTAAGTCAAAGAAGAGTGAAGTATCGTTGGATTGTGTGTTATCTTAAATTCCAGTAATATCAGACAGTAACGGTGAAATAACAGAGGTATGTGTGTGGTACGTGATGACGAGAAAGTTGATCGGATCTACAGTTTAATATTCGAATTCTTCGTGCAAAATAACGAATTTTAGTTACGTTAATTTTGAGTCGAGAGAGTATGCCTTTCGGCGTTCATGTAGAAATATTTCCATGTTTGAGTTCCATCTGTTGCTATACGATTTTAACTAGAAATGTTGGTGTGAAGAATCACGCTCAAGGTTCGAACACGGAGAGGTTTAAAGTTTTCCCTTAGTGAGTTAACGAGTGTAAAAGTCGGGTAACACGAGAAAAGTCAGAAATGAATCTTCGGTGATAACAGGCGAGATCTAAGATTTTACGAATACAAGTCTGAGTTGGGAGAGTTTCCTGATTACATGTGGCTTGATTTCGAGATTGATTGTAATGCCTTGACCATTAACATCATGGTCTAGAAAATTGGACTTCGTTCAACAGAAATTCTCACTCGGAGAATTTGGTATAAAGTTGCTCTTTTCTCAAAAGTTCGAGCGTAAGATGGTGATGTTGTTCGTTTTCCTTCTTTACTTAAATAAGTTAAGATGTCATCTATAAATACGATAACAGATTAGTCTATATGAATTTGCATACGCGGTTCAAGAGGTTTATGGATACGGGCGAGCCCTAAATAAATCAAACGGTACTAAGAGAGTTTTACAACTAACGTTGCGAGTTCGGAAAGTGGCTTAGGAGACATCGTCTCACTTAACCCCCAATTGATGATAACCGGAACGGAGGTCGATTTGGAACATACGGGATTCGTGCAAATAATCATAAGGTCATGGATGCGAGGGAGAGGGTATCGGTTTCCAACCGAAAATTACTCAGTTCACAATAATCTATACAAGATGATGGGGAAACATTTTTTTTTTTTTTTTTTTTTTTTTTTTTTTTTACGAATAGGTTCCGAGCTCCCTAGTTCTATAGGTGTCAAGTCAAAAGTCTTAACGTATATCCTCTAATAAAATTTATAGGCACACAATATTTTCCGTCGGTCACTTAAATCGTCTAAGTAGTATCTGGGGGAAAGAGGTGGAATATAAAGAGCACGAGTCAAATCCTTGGTTATAAAACGTCTAACGGTACTCGAATCGAATAAGTATGAAACATACGGTTTGTTGTGAGGAAACATACCCGTGACTAGTCCATCATCGTCTCGGGCATCCTAGGTGTCGATGTCGTAAGTTCAACGGCGCGCGTTGGTTTTTGCTTTATTCTTTGGGCATTCATTCCTAAAATGACCCGATTGGCCGCATTTGTAGCAAATACTCGGCTTTGGTGCGTCGGGCCCCTTTTGAGTGACGGGGGCGGTACTTCCACAATACTTGGCAATATGACCACTACCTTGGCACCGATGGCAAATTAGCTTGCCACATTCACCAAAATGATGCTTGTGGCATTTGTTGCAAAAAGGTCGTGTCCCGGCATAACTTTTCTTGCCGACGGGGGTGAGAGGTTCCTTGGAAAGGTTGTTGTTGTAGTTACTCGATTGGGGGGCTTCCCATTTTCTTTTGTTGTCACCCGACTCATCCTCGGCTTTAGGTGCCGGCACTTCAATCTCGTCTACCGTTTCGATCAATTGACGGGCCATATTCAGGGCCTCTTGGTGATTACTGGGTCTGGATGACATTACTCCTTGTTTGATGCTCTTGGGAAGACCATCCATGTAAAGTTCAACCCTTAGAGGTTCGGGGGTGACGAGGTTTGGGCACATCAAGGATAGCTCAGAAAATCGTTGATTATATGCCTTTAGGTCATTCCCGACCGCTTTTAAAGTTCTTAGTTCGTGTTCGAGCTTACAGGTCTCTTCGCGCGGGAAGTATTCGGTGATCATCTTTTTCTTTAAGTCGGCCCATGAGAGTGTGTGGGCTTCATCGATACCCACCGACAGCACATACGTATTCCACCATGTGAGGGCGATACCGGCAAAAGTGTGGGTGGAATATTTGACTTTGTCTTGGTCCCGACAACCGCTTATGCTAAAAACGGCTTCTGTTTGCTCAAACCATCGGGTGAGCACAACCGGTCCTCCGGTCCCATCGAAGGTGTGAGGTTTGCACCCCATGAAAGTTTTGTAGGAGCAACTCTCGTTTGAATTACCGGCTCCATGGTTGTTGTGGTTGTGGTTGTTATTGATGTCGGAGGAGATACTAGCCATAGCCGCACCTATGGCGGTGGCTATCATGCGTTGAAAAGCTTGTTCGGAAGTTTCATTACGTGGCCCGCGACGGGGAGGCATTGTTCCTTCAAGACACAAGAATATCGTTGATTAGTATTCTCAATAATACTAATCATGATATGGAATGATGATGTAGAGAAAATTTTCCTTGACTCGCCTTAAATTCTTTATGTCATAATGTCGGAATGTCCATATGAATCACCGTAATATAATCCCGGAAATTATATTACCCTGATTCTCATGTGCATTTAACATTACTTCATAAAGTCAAGGTGGCGCGTCAACAAAATTTATCAACGTAAGATCAAGATCGAATACGAGTTAGATATGATAGAAGAGTTCGAGTATAAATGCACAAATAGTCAAGTAATTCCTACTTCTGTCTATATGCCGGTTGTAGTCTAGATTCACCTATGTACCCTATGACTCGGGGTGGACACAAATGAACTCTAAATCCCTACAACCAAGGCTCTGATACCACTTGTAGCGACCCCGACAAATCGTCAAGTGACGGCGTCGACTACGTGGGTCCCATTACCTGGTCATAAGTCTTTATGACAATGTTTGACCAAAATATGTCGCCCTCATATTCAAATAAAGATTGTTTTCAAAGTTTACAAGAATTGTTCAACCAAAAGTTAAGTTACAAGGTTATAAGTACATTTGAAATCTAGGCGACACGGTTTAAAGTAAAGTCAAAAGACGCTCCAAGTAATGCATGTATACTCGACATCCAATGCAAGTATCAAATAGTGAGCGGAAGCATGTATCACATATCGTGCAAGACCTGAGAAAAACATAGAGAAATCTGTCAACGAAAACGTTGGTGAAATCATAGGTTTAGTAAGTATTAAACGTTGTTTTTGAACCACAAGATTTTGTATTTCCATAACGTAGATTATCCAAATCATTTGCATTCCAAAAGTGTTGTTATACGCGAGCACTCAATTATCAAAACTTAACCAACGTTACCCCATCACACAGTGCTAGAACCCGCACTAAAACACAAAAATATATTTCATCCGCATAACGGTAGCGAACCGTCCGAATGAGGGTTTGTTAAACCCGTATGGCCACACAATATAAGTTCTCGCTTACACCCTGCAAGTGTAACTAATGATAATCGAATTGAGGCATTTTTGTTCTAACTCGCACGTGGAATGTTTGTTTTCACACTTGTGTTCAAAACATAAAAGTAAGTAGTACGAGATGTAACAAAGTATATGTTTTCTCAGCCCACGATTTAAAAGTATAAAAGTTGTTGAAAAGGTGGGACTATGATCTCACCTCGAGTGCACGAGTATAAAGGTACTTCAACAAGTAAACGTGTGCATGAAAGTTGCTTAGCCTTGACCTAAACAAATAAGTTATATCAATTAACCGGTTACGACACAAGGTCGGGTGAAATGTGTTCAATTAGTCCTATGGCTCAATACGACTCGATTAAATATAGCATGTGAATCACGTTGTCAAGTTTCATACAAGAAACAAGTATAAAAGCATGTTAGAATGATTGTATAAAAGTTTGGTTAAGTTTGACTAAAAGTCAAACTTGGTCAAAGTCAACGAAAAAGTCAACGCGTTCGGGTCGGGTCCCGAACTATTTTTCTATGCTAAATATTCATATACAAGTATATTAGAACAAGTTTCATGTGAATCGGAGGTCCGTAGGTCATCAAACATTTCACGTGAAATGGGACGAGGAGGTCAGAATCTGACCAGGCACATCTGCGCGCCGCGCGGGGATGGGGCGCGCCGCGCCACCATCTGTGCAGGTCTGTTTCTGTTTTTCACAAGTATGCACGAGCTAAAAACCAAATAACCACATTTTATGATCCGTAAACAATTAGAACATGTATCTTATATCATCGGAAAGGTAATTTGACGAGGAAAACACCTAGACACATTTCATCAAGCAATTCAACACTTACAACAACCCAAAACCGCATTAAACGTTCATAATCAAAGTTTCAAGTTCTAAAAACACATTTCATGATTCGGGCAACCAATTTACATGTATGATATGCCGTTTCGAAGGTAATCAAACACACATTGCAACTAAACACTTATCAACAACAATTCATAGCATTTGATGCACCAAAAGTTCATATAAAGCTTATCAACCCTAATCCAAAATCACCAAAATCACTAATCAAGTTTATGAAGTTTTACAAATCAACCTACGCATCAAAACGAAGCTAGTGATACTAGTAACACAATTAAAACATGAACTTTAACAATCAAACAACATTTAATCTTCCAAAATGCAAGATTAAGCAAACCCATTTCAAATGTTCAAACTAGTTACTCAAAACAACAAATCGAGCAAGTAAATCATATATTCATGCTAGACACGAGCCATAGACACTAACTAACACCATTTCAAATCAAAAACACGAATTTAGAGAAATCTAGAGTTTTAGAAATGTTACCCAAAATCGATGAAGTTAGTATCAAATCGTAGAGAATGAAGAGAGGATCACGAAAATGTAATTTGTTTTGTTGTAAGCCTCCTAGATCGAATTTAGATGATGATTTTATGAAGTTGGGGTTTGTGTGTGTGTTCTTGCTAGAGAGAAAGAGAGAGAGAGGGAGATGGTTGAATGGTGGTGATTGGGGTGGACTAGTTGACCTAGTCAACTAGTTTGCCCCGTGTCAATTTTAGTCCCTCGAGTTTAGAAGCGGGTGCGGGATTTAACCGATCGAATATTTTTAAAACGCAAGTTAACGAGAGATGTTATAATTAAATAACGAGAATATTATGAACGTTCGTCAACGGAGTCGACGAATTTAAATACGAAAGATATTATTTAAAAAAAAAAAAACGGTGTTAAAATAAATTTAACGGAAAAACGCGGGATGTTACAATACTTGTTTATGTGGTTAGGGCATAGTGTTTATATGGGTTTCTTGTGTGTGTTGTTGTGTGCTTGTATGTAAGACCCGAATATTTTATTGTACATATGTGTGTATAAGTTATTCAAGTTGTGGAGTTTAGGTTGTATTTAATTAAAAGGCAAAAGAAGCTGAACTGGGCATTTGGCGCGCCGCGCGACCTTATGGCGCGCCTCGCCATTACGGGCTGACAGCTCACTTTGTTTTTAATCAAGATATTTTGAGGGCATTTTGGTAAAACCACGTATGGTCCGACTTTAAGGCTTGGATCAGTTGTTTAGAGTGTCATTTACTCCATATTCACCCACCTTATCATCTTCCAATCAATTCTAGAGAGAGAGTTAGATTCTAGAGTGAGAGAGCTCAAATTAAGGAAGAAGAAGCTAGAATCGGGTCAAAGTGCAAGCACTAAAGTTGTTCATCTGCTTATTTGCTACGTTTTGATAGTTGTGGTAAGCCCTAAACCTAACTTCCTTGTTTTAATTGTTAAAGAGTTAGGGTTTGTGTGAGTGATGAACAATAAGACCCATTTGTTAGTGAATTGGGTGTTTTGGGTGAATTTGGGTTATGTTGACTCAAAGATGACTAACTAGGGTTTTTCAAGTATTAATTATTGTTAATAAACCTTAATTAGCTAGTAAATTGCTAGAACACCAATATTTATGTAAATGGGTGTTAAGTGGGTTAGTGGATGACCTGAAATTGGGGTGTTGACATTAAATTGGTCAAATGGGTCAAAATGGACCTAAATTAGTTAATGATTGAGATTAATGCTTAAACCTAATGTTAAAAGGTGTTTTAAGACCTAACTTAGCTAATGCTAGGGTTTTTGGTGTGAGTTGACCCAATTTTAGGGTTAGGTGTCCAAATGGGTCGAAATGACCTAGTAATGGTGAGTGTTTGAACAGAAAATTGATTATATATATACACTTTGTAATAGGTGCGTTACCTTGAAGTTTCAAGCTTGGTTTATTGATTCACCGAAGACGTAAGGTGAGTGGAATAATTATATGTGTAGGTATATAATGTATCTATTTGTTGTAGCGTGAAATGTGTAGTATCGAGGTGCTAAGACACCACGTTTCACGTGATGAGTGAAGCATCGAGGTGTTAAGATGCCACTCGGGGTGAAGCATCGAGGTGTTAAGGTGCCACCTAGGGGTGTAGTGTCGAGGTGTTAAGACACCACTCCGTAAAATAATGAGTGAAGCATCGAGGTGTTAAGATGCCACTCGAGGTGAAGTGCCGAGGTGTTAAGGTGCCACCCTAGGGTTAGTGATACGAGGTGTTAAGTACCCTAACGGATGTTATGAACACCGATGGCGTTTTTGCGAGCGCCATTCCCTTGTACGATTGGTTAACCATGGTTATTTGTGTTGTAAGTGTAAGCATAATATATTATTCGAATTATATTACATGCGTTGCATATGCTAGCTTGTGGTATTGGAGATTTCTAGCTTGTATTCGAGATTATAAGCTAATTGTGTTACTAGCATGTATGCGGAGTTTGAGTAAGTGATTTGCAAGTAAGTGTATTATATATGTATGTGTATAATTATTGCATTCACTAAGCTTTGCTTACCCTTTAGTTGTTTACCTTTTTATAGGTTCGGTTGTGGACAAGGGTAAGGGCATCATCTTGGATTAAAGATCCCGTCGTTGTTAGAGAATGCTTTTGGGATTTTTAGCTTTTGGAGTTTGACCGAGACTTGGGTAGTTTAATCCCAAACACCATGCTCGTAGTGTAGTTTGGTACTTAAACTTTTTGATGATCGAAACTCATATTTTGAATTAAACTCGTAAAACGGCCGATGTGGGCCCCGCTTCGTAAAACTCATTTTATTAATGGAATGTGTTAGTTTTACATATTTGAATATGTTGGTAAAAGCATTTTGTCTAATTATGTCGGAAAGTGGCCAATCTTTTTAGCATTTCAAGACTTTTTGGACAGACCAGAATGGCGCGCCGCGCGGCCTTCTGGCGCGCCGCGCCATATGCTGTTCCAGCAAAAAAAAATTTTTTTTGATATTTTTCGCGGGTTCGTTTGTGTTTTGGTTTGGGTCGTTACATTGTATGTACTGTATGTGTAGGTATGCTTGTCTTTTCGTGTACGTATGAATGTATTGATGTATGTTATGTGTGGAAGTATGCATGTATGTTTACGCAGGCATGCATTTATATATGTATGTTTATGTTTATGTAGGTATGATTATGTACGTTTGTATAGAAGTATGTTTATGGATGTTGTATGCGCGTTTATGTATGTTGGTATGCTTATATATGTGGGTATGTATGTTTATGCATGTATGTAGGTTTATATATGTATGTGTATGGATGTATATTTTTTTGTATGTGCATCTAAATATGTTTATATGTGTCTATACTTGTCTATCGTTATTTTGGTGTAACATTGCTTGCGCCTTCCATGTGCTCCGTACGGCACACTCAGGTATGCATCGCTTTATGTTTTTAGTATTGTTTCAGTTCTGGCCGGAGGTCCACCGAAAGCAATCTCTCTACTCTCGAGTACAGAGAGGGACGACTTTCTTCGAACACGGGTCTTGCCTGTGGACGGAGAAATGACTTCTCTTCTACTATAGGGTAGAGGTAGGATTGTCTACATCTCACCTCCCCATACCTCGCACTTACGGGATTGGGTATTGTTGTTGTTGTTGTTGTTGTCGTTGTTGTTGTTGTTGTCGTTGTTGTTGTTGTTGTTGTTGTTGTTGTTGTTGTTGTTGTTGTTGTTGTTGTTGTTGTGTTATATAATTATTAGTGGTATTGTATTCACAAACTTACTAATTTTAGTCCACAATCCTATAATTAATAATTAATGATAAGAGCACGAGGTGTCCGTGTCGATTTTTCAGTGTCAATTTCAGTGTCCATTTTTGACACTGAAATTGACTGACAGTGTGTAAGGTGGAGGTGTTCACAATGTCCATTTCAGTTTCAATTTCAGTGTCCATTTTTTTTTAAATTGATTTTTAAATATTGTATTTAACTAATCGTATATTTGCAACCCTCGTTAAAATAATCGTCCATCAAACGATCATGTGCTTCATAATGATTTCGACGTATATAACGACATGAGTTAACTTCTTCTTCACCGGATAAATTTTCAAGTACGTTTAGTATATAGTTTGTGAACGAGTCGCCGGAAGTACTCAAAGAAGACGACATATTTTGGGAAAAAAAGATAAAAAAATTGATGAATAAAGATAAAATGTGGTGAAAGGTGAATAATGAGTGTGTGTGTTAAATGAGAAAATGTAGTGTTATTTATAGAGTAAAAAAATAATAATACCAAAACTAGCCGTTTTTAAATTTTCAATGTTTTCAGCCACAAACGCCACCGTTGAATTTTGGAGGTCGGAAATTGACGGCGGGATCGACGCCGTGCCGGTGTCGACCGACCATCGATCCCGACGTCAATTTAGGGGGGACAGTCGATTTTGTAGTGGACACCGAGTGCTCTAATATCAAATGTAATATTCCTTTGACATTCGAAGTTTAAAATATTTTTTAAATTTAACTGATATATTATACCATATTAAAACATTTGGAATTATAAAGAGAGTGACATGTGGCAACATAACGTGTAACGACCCAAAACATGATACCAGAAAACAAGTTTTTTTTTTTTTTATAAATTAAACAACATTTCCTGTCCCAGACCATATGTGAGGCACGCATAGGAAATCGCGGCGCGCTCTAAAACGTAAAACAAGATCAGAACTTGACAACTGGGCTGACTACCAAACTCTGGCCATTTGCGCGGCGCACACTAGAGCTGGAAAGAAACTGCAGCCCGTTTTAACAATAAACACCTTTTTCGCCCAAACCGAGATTCATAAGTAGCCCAACCTAATACCACTACTTTCGAAACATTTAATAAAAGTGTTTAGACAACAAAATGGGTATAACGACTCTTGGGACTCCAACGAACCGTTACATACAATAAAGTAGCGATTTCGACCCAAATAAGATTAATTTCCAAACAAACTACTAGCATGATGTTTGGGAATAAACTGAAATGTCCCGTTCTTATTGATTAAAAACGTTCCATATTAATTGATTTCGTTGCGAGGTTTTGACCTCTATATGAGACATTTTTCAAAGACTGCATTCATTTTAAAACAAACCATAACCTTTATTTCATCAATAAAGGTTTAAAAAGCTTTACGTAGATTATCAAATAATGATAATCTAAAATATCCTGTTTACACACGACCATTACATAATGGTTTACAATACAAATATGTTACAACAAAATAAGTTTCTTGAATGCAGTTTTTACACAATATCATACAAGCATGGACTCCAAATCTCGTCCTTATTTAAGTATGCGACAGCGGAAGCTCTTAATAATTACCTGAGAATAAACATGCTTAAAACGTCAACAAAAATGTTGGTGAGTTATAGGTTTAACCTATATATATATCAAATCATAATAATAGACCACAAGATTTCATATTTCAATACACATCCCATACATAGAGATAAAAATCATTCATATGGTGAACACCTGGTAACCGACATTAACAAGATGCATATATAAGAATATCCCCATCATTCCGGGACACCCTTCGGATATGATATAAATTTCGAAGTACTAAAGCATCCGGTACTTTGGATGGGGTTTGTTAGGCCCAATAGATCTATCTTTAGGATTCGCGTCAATTAGGGTGTCTGTTCCCTAATTCTTATATTACCAGACTTAATAAAAAGGGGCATATTTGATTTCGATAATTCAACCATAGAATGTAGTTTCACGTACTTGTGTCTATTTTGTAAATCATTTATAAAACCTGCATGTATTCTCATCCCAAAAATATTAGATTTTAAAAGTGGGACTATAACTCACTTTCATAGATTTTTACTTCGTCGGGAAGTAAGACTTGGCCACTGGTTGATTCACGAACCTATAACAATATATACATATATATCAAAGTATGTTCAAAATACATTTATAACACTTTTAATATATTTTGATGTTTTAAGTTTATTAAGTCAGCTGTCCTCGTTAGTAACCTACAACTAGTTGTCCACAATTAGATGTACAGAAATAAATCGATAAATATTATCTTGAATCAATCCACGACCCAGTGTATACGTATCTCAGTATTGATCACAACTCAAACTATATATATTTTGGAATCAACCTCAACCCTGTATAGCTAATTCCAACATTCACATATAGAGTGTCTATGGTTGTTCCGAAATATATATAGATGTGTCGACATGATAGGTCGAAACATTGTATACGTGTCTATGGTATCTCAAGATTACATAATATACAATACAAGTTGATTAAGTTATGGTTGGAATAGATTTGTTACCAATTTTCACGTAGCTAAAATGAGAAAAATTATCCAATCTTGTTTTACCCATAACTTCTTCATTTTAAATCCGTTTTGAGTGAATCAAATTGCTATGGTTTCATATTGAACTCTATTTTATGAATCTAAACAGAAAAAGTATAGGTTTATAGTCGGAAAAATAAGTTACAAGTCGTTTTTGTAAAGGTAGTCATTTCAGTCGAAAGAACGACGTCTAGATGACCATTTTAGAAAACATACTTCCACTTTGAGTTTAACCATAATTTTTGGATATAGTTTCATGTTCATAATAAAAATCATTTTCTCAGAATAACAACTTTTAAATAAAAGTTTATCATAGTTTTTAATTAACTAACCCAAAACAGCCCGCGGTGTTGCTATGACGGCTTAAATCCGGTTTTACGGTGTTTTTCGTGTTTCCAGGTTTTAAATCATTAAGTTAGCATATCATATAGATATAGAACATGTGTTTAGTTAATTTTAAAAGTCAAGTTAGAAGGATTAACTTTTGTTTGCGAACAAGTTTAGAATTAACTAAACTATGTTCTAGTGATTACGAGTTTAAACCTTCGAATAAGATAGTTTTATATATATGAATCAAATGATGTTATGAACATCATTACTACCTCAAGTTTAGTAGGTAAACCTACTGGAAGTGATAAGAAATGATCTAGCTTCAAAGGATCTTGGATGGCTTGAAAGTTCTTGAAGTAGGATCATGACACAAAAACAAGTTCAAGTAAGATTTTTACTCGAATTAAGATAGTTTATAGTTATAGAAATTGAATCAAAGTTTGAATATGAATATTACCTTGAATAAGAAAGATAACCTACTGTATATAACAAAGGTTTCTTGATCTTAGATGATTACTTGGAATGGATTAGAAAGCTTGGAAGTAAATTAGTAAACTTGAAGGGATTTTTGAAGTGTTCTTGAAGTGTTCTTCCTATGATGATTATAGCTTGATTCTTGAAGTGATTTTTGATGAAGATGATGATTAACTACTGGAAAAATACGTTCATAATAGTGTGGGTGTGTTGAGAGAGAATTAGAAAGAGAATTGGAAGTGAAATGGAGTGAATGATGAGTGGTAATTGGTGAGTGGTGAGTGGGGTTAAAAGGAGTTCTAGTTAGTTGACTAGCTCATGGTAGAAGTTAAAATTGATTAGTCATACATGACATAATCAAGAGTGGAATCCCATGCTAGTTCCTATTGGTATATACCCATAGTAAGTACGTTTTGAAGCTGTGTATAATACGGGTAAAAATACGACTATAATTCTTGATGAAAGAAATGAATGGGAAAGTAACTGTAACCATTTTCGTTAAGTATGAGTGTTTTGATATATGTCTTGAAGTCTTCTAAAAGTATTTTAATACATCTAAATACACTACATGTATATACATTTTAACTGAGTCGTTAAGTCACCGTTAGTCGTTACATGTAAGTGTTGTTTTGAAACCTTTAAGTTAACGATCTCAATTAATGTTGTTAACCCATTGTTTATTATATCTAATGAGATGTTAAATTATTATATTATCATGATATTATGATATATTAATATATCTTAATATGATATATATACATTTAAATGTCGTTACAACGATAATCGTTACATATATGTCTCGTTTCGAAATCCTTAAGTTAGTAGTCTTGTTTATATGTATATAACTCATTGTTAATATACTTATGGAGATACTTACTTATCATAATCTCATGTTAACCATATGTATATCCATATATATATCGTCATGTCGTTTTTACAAGTTTTAACGTTCGTGAATCGCCGGTCAACTTGGGTGGTCAATTGTCTATATGAAACATATTTCAATTAATCAAGTCTTAACAAGTTTGATTGCTTAACATATTGGAAACATTTAATCATGTAAATATCAATCTCAATTAATATATATAAACATGGAAAAGTTCGGGTCACTACAGTACCTACCCGTTAAATAAATTTCGTCCCGAAATTTTAAGCTGTTGAAGGTGTTGACGAATCTTCTGGAAATAGATGTGGGTATTTCTTCTTCATCTGATCTTCACGCTCCCAGGTGAACTCGGGTCCTCTACGAGCATTCCATCTAACCTTAACAATTGGTATCTTGTTTTGCTTAAGTCTTTTAACCTCACGATCCATTATTTCGACGGGTTCTTCGATGAATTGAAGTTTTTCGTTGATTTGGATTTCATCTAACGGAATAGTGAGATCTTCTTTAGCAAAACATTTCTTCAAATTCGAGACATGGAAAGTGTTATGTACAGCCGCGAGTTATTGAGGTAACTCAAGTCGGTAAGCTACTGGTCCGACACGATCAATAATCTTGAATGGTCCAATATACCTTGGATTTAATTTCCCTCGTTTACCAAATCGAACAACGCCTTTCCAAGGTGCAACTTTAAGCATGACCATCTCTCCAATTTCAAATTCTATATCTTTTCTTTTAATGTCAGCGTAGCTCTTTTGTCGACTTTGGGCGGTTTTCAATCGTTGTTGAATTTGGATGATCTTCTCGGTAGTTTCTTGTATAATCTCCGGACCCGTAATCTGTCTATCCCCCACTTCACTCCAACAAATCGGAGACCTGCACTTTCTACCATAAAGTGCTTCAAATGGCGCCATCTCAATGCTTGAATGGTAGCTGTTGTTGTAGGAAAATTCTGCTAACGGTAGATGTCGATCCCAACTGTTTCCGAAATCAATAACACATTCTCGTAGCATGTCTTCAAGCGTTTGTATCGTCCTTTCACTCTGCCCATCAGTTTGTGGATGATAGGTAGTACTCATGTCTAGACGAGTTCCTAATGCTTGCTGTAATGTCTGCCAGAATCTTGAAATAAATCTGCCATCCCTATCAGAGATAATAGAGATTGGTATTCCATGTCTAGAGACGACTTCCTTCAAATACAGTCGTGCTAACTTCTCCATCTTGTCATCTTCTCTTATTGGCAAGAAGTGTGCTGATTTGGTGAGACGATCAACTATTACCCAAATAGTATCAAAACCACTTGCAGTCCTTGGCAATTTAGTGATGAAATCCATGGTAATGTTTTCCCATTTCCATTCTGGGATTTCGGGTTGTTGAAGTAGACCTGATGGTTTCTGATGCTCAGCTTTGAACTTAGAACACGTCAAAAATTCTCCTACGTATTTAGCAACATCGGCTTTCATACCCGGCCACCAAAAATGTTTCTTGAGATCCTTGTACATCTTCCCCGTTCCAGGATGTATTGAGTATCTGGTTTTATGAGCTTCTCTAAGTACCATTTCTCTCATATCTCCAAATTTTGGTACCCAAATCCTTTCAGCCCTATACCGGGTTCCGTCTTCCCGAATATTAAGATGCTTCTCCGATCCTTTGGGTATTTCATCCTTTAAATTTCCCTCTTTTAAAACTCCTTGTTGCGCCTCCTCTATTTGAGTAGTAAGGTTATTATGAATCATTATATTCATAGATTTTACTCGAATGGGTTCTCTGTCCTTCCTGCTCAAGGCATCGGCTACCACATTTGCCTTCCCCGGGTGGTAACGAATCTCAAAGTCTTAATCATTCAACAATTCAATCCACCTACGCTGCCTCATATTCAGTTGTTTCTGATTAAATATGTGTTGAAGACTTTTGTGGTCGGTCTATATAATACTTTTGACCCCATATAAGTAGTGCCTCCAAGTCTTTAATGCAAAAACAACCGCGCCTAATTACAAATCATGCGTCGTATAATTTTGTTCGTGAATCTTCAATTGTCTAGACGCATAAGCAATCACCTTCGTTCGTTGCATTAATACACAACCGAGACCTTGCTTTGATGCGTCACAATAAATCACAAAATCATCATTCCCTTCAGGCAATGACAATATAGGTGCCGTAGTTAGCTTTTTCTTCAATAACTGAAACGCTTTCTCTTGTTCATCATTCCATTCAAATTTCTTCCCTTTATGCGTTAATGCAGTCAAGGGTTTTGCTATTCTGGAAAAGTCTTGGATGAACCTTCTGTAGTAACCGGCTAGTCCTAAAAACTGGCGTATGTGTTTCGGAGTTTTCGGGGTTTCCCACTTTTCAACAGTTTCTATCTTTGCCGGATCCACCTTAATACCTTCTTTGTTCACTATGTGACCGAGGAATTGAACTTCTTCCAACCAAAATGCACACTTTGAAAACTTAGCGTACAATTCTTCCTTCCTCAATACTTCTAACACCTTTCTCAAATGTTCACCGTGTTCTTGGTCATTCTTTGAGTAAATAAGTATGTCATCAATGAAAACAATGACAAACTTGTCAAGGTATGGTCCACACACTCGGTTCATAAGGTCCATGAACACAGCTGGTGCATTAGTTAAACCAAACGGCATGACCATAAACTCGTAATGACCGTAACGTGTTCTGAAAGCAGTCTTTGGAATATCATCTTCTTTCACCCGCATTTGATGATACCCGGAACGTAAGTCAATCTTTGAATAAACAGACGAGCCTTGTAGTTGATCAAATAAGTCGTCGATTCTCGGTAGTGGGTAGCGGTTCTTGATGGTAAGTTTGTTCAACTCTCGGTAGTCGATACACAACCTGAATGTACCATCTTTCTTCTTGACAAACAAAACAGGAGCTCCCCACGGTGATGTGCTTGGTCGAATGAAACCACGCTCTAAAAGTTCTTGTAATTGGCTTTGCAGTTCTTTCATCTCACTGGGTGCGAGTCTGTAAGGAGCACGAGCTATTGGTGCAGCTCCTGGTACAAGATCTATTTGAAATTCAACGGATCGATGTGGGGGTAATCCCGGTAATTCTTTCGGAAATACATCGGGAAATTCTTTTGCGACGGGAACATCATTGATGCTCTTTTCTTCAGTTTGTACTTTCTCGACGTGTGCTAGAACAGTATAGCAACCTTTTCTTATTAGTTTTTGTGCCTTCAAATTACTAATAAGATGTAGCTTCGTGTTGCCCTTTTCTCCGTACACCATTAAGGGTTTTCCTTTTTCTCGTATAATGCGAATTGCATTTTTGTAACAAACGATCTCTGCTTTCACTTCTTTCAACCAGTCCATACCGATTATCACATCAAAACTCCCTAACTCTACTGGTATCAAATCAATCTTAAATGTTTCGCTAACCAGTTTAATTTCTCGATTCCGACATATATTATCTGCTGAAATTAATTTACCATTTGCTAATTCGAGTAAAAATTTACTATCCAAAGGCGTCAATGGACAACTTAATTTAGCACAAAAATCTCTACTCATATAGCTTCTATCCGCACCCGAATCAAATAAAACGTAAGTAGATTTATTGTCAATAAGAAACGTACCCGTAACAAGCTCCGGGTCTTCCTGTGCCTCTTCCGCATTAATATTGAAAACTCTTCCGCGGCCTTGTCCATTCGTGTTCTCCTGGTTCGGGCAATTTCTAATAATGTGGCCCGGTTTTCCACATTTATAACAAACTACATTTGCATAACTTGCTCCGACACTACTTTCTCCGCCATTACTCGTTCCGACACCATTTGTTCCTTTCGTTCTATTAACCCCTGGTCCGTAGACCTCACACTTCGCCGCGCTATGACCATTTCTTTTACACTTGTTGCAAAATTTGGTGCAGAACCCCGAGTGATACTTTTCACACCTTTGGCATAGCTGCTTCTGATTATTGTTGTTGTTGCGGTTATTATTGTTGTTGGGATGGTTGTTGTAGTTGTTGCTGTTGTTGTTGTTGTTTTTGTTGTTGGGCCGTTTGTTGTAGTTGCGATTGATGTTGCGATTGTTGGGATAATTGTTGCGATTATTGTTGTAATTGCTGTTGTTGTTGTATTGGTGATTCTTATCACCGTTTTCCTCCCACTTTCTTTTGACTTGCTTCACATTGGCCTCTTCAGCAGTCTGTTCTTTAATCCTTTCTTTAATCTGGTTCACTAGTTTGTGAGCCATTCTACATGCCTGTTGTATGGAGGCGGGCTCGTGTGAACTTATATCTTCTTGGATTCTTTCCGGTAATCCTTTCACAAACGCGTCGATCTTCTCTTCCTCATCTTCGAATGCTCCCGGACACAATAGGCACAATTCTGTGAATCGTCTTTCGTACGTGGTAATATCAAATCCTTGGGTTCGTAACCCTCTAAGTTCTGTCTTGAGCTTATTGACCTCGGTTCTGGGACGGTACTTCTCGTTCATCAAGTGCTTGAATGCTAACCACGGTAGTGCGTACGCATCGTCTTGTCCCACTTGCTCTAGATAGGTATTCCACCATGTTAACGCAGAACCTGTGAAGGTATGCGTAGCGTACTTCACTTTGTCCTCTTCAGTACACTTACTTATGGCAAACACCGATTCGACCTTCTCGGTCCACCGTTTCAATCCGATCGGTCCTTCGGTTCCATCAAATTCCAAAGGTTTGCAGGCAGTGAATTCTTTTTAGGTGCATCCTACACGATTTCCTGTACTGCTAGATCCAAGGTTATTGTTGGTATGTAGCGCAGCCTGTACTGCGGATATATTTGAAGCTAGAAAAGTACGGAATTCCTCTTCATTCATATTCACGGTTTGTCGAGTAGTCGGTGCCATTTCCTTCAAAATAGTCAAATGGAACAAGTTAATCATACAGAATATTAAGAGTAGTTAATAGTATTTCGTAGCATAATATGAACTCATTTATAAAAGCTTTTTCTTCATATTAGCGTTTTATAAGTTTAAATTCGGGTAGTACCTACCCGTTAAGTTCATACTTAGTAGCTAATATACAATTCAACTACTACAATTCTATATGAAAAACTGATTATAATAATATTTCGCGTTCAAACTTTTACACAATATTTTACAAACTTACAATACCGCTTATTTTACATATAGCATGAAATATAGCACACAATAAATTTGATACAAGATGGTTGTGAAGATAATTCTAGCTAGTACACAAGTCGTTCAGCAAAGGCAATAAAGACACGTAATTCATACGTCCAGAAACAAGTCATGCATTCTGGTTTTACTAGGATTACTTCCCATCCTTGGTCTTGTGGAACATAACCGTTATGGCCGTTGATAAGACAGCGTGTTGTAACGTCGTCAAAGGGACGAGGGTTACGTAATGTCCAACAGTCACGTAACAATCTAAAAACCTCATTTCTTACCCCAATTACCGACTCCGTCACTTGTGGGAACGTTTTGTTTAATAGTTGTAGCCCAATGTTCTTGTTCTCACTTTGGTGAGAAGCGAACATTACTAATCCGTAAGCATAACATGCTTCTTTATGTTGCATGTTAGCCTCTTTTTCTAAATCACGAAGTCCAATATTCGGATATATTGAGTCAAAATAATTTCTTAACCCATTGCGTAAAATAGCATTTGGGTTCCCCGCAATATATGCGTCAAAGTAAACACATCGTAACTTATGGATTTCCCAATGTAATATCCCCCATCTTTCGAACGAAAGCCTTTTATAAACCAAGGCATTCTTGGAACGTTCTTCGAATGTCTTACAAACTGATCTCGCCTTAAATAGTTGTGCCGAAGAATTCTGACCGACTCTAGACAAGATTTCATCAATCATGTCTCCGGGTAGGTCTCTTAAAATATTGGGTTGTCTATCCATTTTGTGTTTTTATTCTGTAAAATAGACAAGAGTTAGATTCATAAAAAAAATACTTATTAATACAAGCAATTTTTACATATATCATAAAGCATAAGCACACTATATTACATATATTACACCACACAAATACAACTATCTTATTCCGACTCGCTTGTTTCTTCTTCATCGGTTTTGGTTCATTTTGCCAAGTTTCTAGGGATATATGATGTTCCCCTAATACGAGCCGTAATTTTCCACATTGGTTTAGAAAAACCTGGTGGTTTAGAGGTTCCCGGGTCATTGTTACAACTTAAGGACTTCGGGGGTTGACGATACATATAAAGTTCATCGGGGTTGGAATTAGATTTCTCTATTTTTATGCCCTTTCCCTTATTATTTTCTTTTGCCTTTTTAAATTCAGTTGGGGTAATTTCTATAACATCATCGGAATTCTCGTCGGAATCCGATTCATCGGAGAATTGGTAATCCTCCCAATATTTTGCTTCCTTGGCGGAAACACCATTGACCATAATTAACCTTGGTTGGTTGGTTGATGATTTTCTTTTACTTAACCGTTTTATTATTTCCCCCACCGGTTCTATTTCTTCATCCGGTTCCGATTCTTCTTCTGGTTCCGACTCTTCTTCCGGTTCCTCTTCGGGAACTTGTGAATCAGTCCACGAATCATTCCAATTTACATTTGACTCTTCATTATTATTAGGTGAGTCAATGGGACTTGTTCTAGAGGTAGACATCTATCACATAATATCAAACGCGTTAAGAGATTAATATATCACATAATATTCACATGTTAAAAATAAATAGTTTCCAACAAAATTTGTTAAGCAATCATTTTTCAAGTAAACACGGTCGAAGTCCAGACTCACTAATGCATCCTAACAAACTCGATAAGACACACTAATGCAAAATTCTGGTTCTCTAAGACCAACGCTCTGATACCAACTGAAATGTCCCGTTCTTATTGATTAAAAACGTTCCATATTAATTGATTTCGTTGCGAGGTTTTGACCTCTATATGAGACATTTTTCAAAGACTGCATTCATTTTAAAACAAACCATAACCTTTATTTCATCAATAAAGGTTTAAAAAGCTTTACGTAGATTATCAAATAATGATAATCTAAAATATCCTGTTTACACACGTCCATTACATAATGGTTTACAATACAAATATGTTACAACAAAATAAGTTTCTTGAATGCAGTTTTTACACAATATCATACAAGCATGGACTCCAAATCTCGTCCTTATTTAAGTATGCGACAGCGGAAGCTCTTAATAATTACCTGAGAATAAACATGCTTAAAACGTCAACAAAAATATTGGTGAGTTATAGGTTTAACCTATATATATATCAAATCATAATAATAGACCACAAGATTTCATATTTCAATACACATCCCATACATAGAGATAAAAATCATTCATATGGTGAACACCTGGTAACCGACATTAACATGATGCATATATAAGAATATCCCCATCATTCCGGGACACCCTTCGGATATGATATAAATTTCGAAGTACTAAAGCATCCGGTACTTTGGATGGGGTTTGTTAGGCCCAATAGATCTATCTTTAGGATTCGCGTCAATTAGGGTGTCTGTTCCCTAATTCTTAGATTACCAGACTTAATAAAAAGGGGCATATTCGATTTCGATAATTCAACCAAAGAATGTAGTTTCACGTACTTGTGTCTATTTTGTAAATCATTTATAAAACCTGCATGTATTCTCATCCCAAAAATATTAGATTTTAAAAGTGGGACTATAACTCACTTTCACAGATTTTTACTTCGTCGGGAAGTAAGACTTGGCCACTGGTTGATTCACGAACCTATAACAATATATACATATATATCAAAGTATGTTCAAAATACATTTATAACACTTTTAATATATTTTGATGTTTTAAGTTTATTAAGTCAGCTGTCCTCGTTAGTAACCTACAACTAGTTGTCCACAGTTAGATGTACAGAAATAAATCGATAAATATTATCTTGAATCAATCCACGACCCAGTGTATACGTATCTCAGTATTGATCACAACTCAAACTATATATATTTTGGAATCAACCTCAACCCTGTATAGCTAACTCCAACATTCACATATAGAGTGTCTATGGTTGTTCCGAAATATATATAGATGTGTCGACATGATAGGTCGAAACATTGTATACGTGTCTATGGTATCTCAAGATTACATAATATACAATACAAGTTAATTAAGTTATGGTTGGAATAGATTTGTTACCAATTTTCACGTAGCTAAAATGAGAAAAATTATCCAATCTTGTTTTACCCATAACTTCTTCATTTTAAATCCGTTTTGAGTGAATCAAATTGCTATGGTTTCATATTGAACTCTATTTTATGAATCTAAACAGAAAAAGTATAGGTTTATAGTCGGAAAAATAAGTTACAAGTCGTTTTTGTAAAGGTAGTCATTTCAGTCGAAAGAACGACGTCTAGATGACCATTTTAGAAAACATACTTCCACTTTGAGTTTAACCATAATTTTTGGATATAGTTTCATGTTCATAATAAAAATTATTTTCTCAGAATAACAACTTTTAAATCAAAGTTTATCATAGTTTTTAATTAACTAACCCAAAACAGCCCGCGGTGTTGCTATGACGGCGTAAATCCGGTTTTACGGTGTTTTTCGTGTTTCCAGGTTTTAAATCATTAAGTTAGCATATCATATAGATATAGAACATGTGTTTAGTTAATTTTAAAAGTCAAGTTAGAAGGATTAACTTTTGTTTGCGAACAAGTTTAGAATTAACTAAACTATGTTCTAGTGATTACGAGTTTAAACCTTCGAATAAGATAGTTTTATATATATGAATCAAATGATGTTATGAACATCATTACTACCTAAAGTTTAGTAGGTAAACCTACTGGAAGTGATAAGAAATGATCTAGCTTCAAAGGATCTTGGATGGCTTGAAAGTTCTTGAAGTAGGATCATGACACAAAAACAAGTTCAAGTAAGATTTTTACTCGAATTAAGATAGTTTATAGTTATAGAAATTGAATCAAAGTTTGAATATGAATATTACCTTGAATAAGAAAGATAACCTACTATATATAACAAAGGTTTCTTGATCTTAGATGATTACTTGGAATGGATTAGAAAGCTTGGAAGTAAATTAGTAAACTTGAAGGGATTTTTGAAGTGTTCTTGAAGTGTTCTTCCTATGATGATTATAGCTTGATTCTTGAAGTGATTTTTGATGAAGATGATGATTAACTACTGGAAAAGTACATTCATAATATTGTGGGTGTGTTGAGAGAGAATTAGAAAGAGAATTGGAAGTGAAATGGAGTGAATGATGAGTGGTAATTGGTGAGTGGTGAGTGGGGTTAAAAGGAGTTCTAGTTAGTTGACTAGCTCATGGTAGAAGTTAAAATTAATTAGTCATACATGACATAATCAAGAGTGGAATCCCATGCTAGTTCCTATTGGTATATACCCATAGTAAGTACGTTTTGAAGCTGTGTATAATACGGGTAAAAATACGACTAGAATTCTTGATGAAAGAAAAGAATGGGAAAGTAACTGTAACCATTTTCGTTAAGTATGAGTGTTTTGATATATGTCTTGAAGTTTTCCAAAAGTATTTTAATACATCTAAATACACTACATGTATATACATTTTAACTGAGTCGTTAAGTCATCGTTAGTCGTTACATGTAAGTGTTGTTTTGAAACCTTTAAGTTAACGATCTCAATTAATGTTGTTAACCCATTGTTTATTATATCTAATGAGATGTTAAATTATTATATTATCATGATATTATGATATATTAATATATCTTAATATGATATATATACATTTAAATGTCGTTACAACGATAATCGTTACATATATGTCTCGTTTCGAAATCCTTAAGGTAGTAGTCTTGTTTATATGTATATAACTCATTGTTAATATACTTATGGAGATACTTACTTATCATAATCTCATGTTAACCATATGTATATCCATATATATATCGTCATGTCGTTTTTACAAGTTTTAACGTTCGTGAATCGCCGGTCAACTTGGGTGGTCAATTGTCTATATGAAACATATTTCAATTAATCAAGTCTTAACAAGTTTGATTGCTTAACATATTGGAAACATTTAATCATGTAAACATCAATCTCAATTAATATATATAAACATGGAAAAGTTCGGGTCACTACATAAACTACCCAATCCTAGGTCGAATCCAAAAGTAATCCAAGCAAGCAACAAAAGGGAAATCATCTAAATCCCGAGCATACCCTTGCCACGTCCGCCTCCGAACCTAAAAATGTAAACAACGAGAGAGTAAGCTAATTGCTTAGTGAATGCAATACTTATACGCATACATAAATAATTCAATCACTTGCATACACCTACACAAACAACGCATACCATTAGCAAACACAATAAATGTATAATCAAAAGTGCAATGCTAATAAAACTCACACAACCCAATATACACAATGTCGACATTTGACTCGATGGTGGTCGACGAAGAGCGGTAGGTCAAATTCATTAACCGCTGATATTACTCAAATTAGTCATATCTTTAGTCGTAATATCGCGTCCTATTGTTGTTTATTTCATATGTAAACATAGTAAATCCTTTTGCATTTCATAGTATTGTAATATAGTCTAGAATCATTGTAAACTTGAAGAAATATGAAGATTATGTATGATAACAGCTCAGAGATCGAAAACAAGACCAGAAACCCAAAGACAGAAGAGTGCGCTCAGCGCACCACAAAGGGTGCGCTCAGCGAACATTGCATAAATTTGATCAGAGGATTTCTTGGCCAAAACCAAAGTGCGCCAAGCACACATTTTGATGGTGCACGCCGCGCACAGTAGTGTACTCAGCGCACCCATACGCGCACTTTTAACAGAAAAGCAGATTTGAACGTGCGTTGTCGAGCTGTAAAGTAAAAAGTGAAGTAGGTGAGAGTGCGCTCAGCGCACCCTTACTGTGCGCACCACGCACAGTGCTTTTCACCAACTGATCTGCTTATTTAATTCCATTTCCAGTTTCATTTCAAGGGTACCAGTTTCCTTTCTGTTCAGAGACAAAAACATACGATTCAAAGCAGTTCTTGGGCTTATCAAAGTGCATCTAAGCACTCAAATCATTGAAGAATCCAAGACCATTCAAGAGCTTCATCTAAGATTACTCCTAAAAGGTTAATCTTGTATTTACAATGAATTCTATCTTTGTTACTGTAGTGTTTAAGTTTTCAAGCATGATTGTTGGCTAGTCCATTTTATGTTCATCTAGATAAATAACCGAGATGTTGAATGTTTACTATTGATTGATTGTTATTATGTACGATAGTTTGATGTTTGAATACAAGAACCATTCTTGTTAAGTTTAATCCTTTCGATTCAACTAGTTGATATGTTCATTTGATTAAGAAACATCATCTTGTTAAGTTAATGTATTGATTTACACCTAGTGACATGTGTTTATCCGTCTTTTACCAAAAGGGATAAGTTGAGTTCAAATGGTTAATTTACATAAGAATGTAAGAATGACTCTTGTAGATACTTTGGAATAGCATGTGTAATTTTCTAGAAGAATGACCAATTCCTTAGAATCTGTTATACACACTTTCAACTACCTAGTTCCATCAATTAACATGTGTTAGTGATTTGCCTTATCTAGTGACATTTATAGGGATCTTATTATAACACTTAGTTAATTATTTGGGTTGGGTGAATTGAGCATTTAACCGGACCAAGGGAATGAACTAAGTTAAACCTTTAGTTGATATAGGAGTGGATCATGTACAACACACCATTGACTTGATCATTCTTCAAGTATTCAAACTAGTTGAATTAGTTGATTACAAATAGGAGGTCTTAGATGACAAGAACATCACTTGCATCGTGTAATCCCGTTTGAGTGTTTGCGCAAGACTACTCTTGGTGAACCAATTAATTATTTCTCGTACATAACCAATGAATCCGATCTTAATTCTAAATAACATTCAACATTGAGGGTAAAAAGTCTAGATGAGCATATTTCTTTAAATTGATATCAAAACTATCTTTCTGTTTTCATAAACATAAAATACCAAAAATATTGTCTTTTTAATCTTATTCATCACTTGATTCGCCTATCGTAAAAGGGCAAATCAAAATATATCTTGTACTTGTAATTTTCTTAGTTAATCACAATTTAGTCTATAATCCTAATTTGATTTAGATACTGTCCTTGGAATGATACACGGATTTTACCATTTACTATACTACTACACGATCGAGTCCACTGCCCGTTAGTGTGTAGCAATCTCTAATCGGTATTTTTCCATACTATTTTATACAACAATTCATATACCACGTTTTGCACATCAAGTTTTTGGCGCCGCTGCCGGGGACAGTTTTGTGTCAAAATAGAATTGTTAACTAATTTGTATTAAGTAGTTTCTTAATTATTTTAAATTATTAACAGTCTTTGATTTTAATTTTGTAGAATTGGTGCATTTAATATTTTTGTTAGTTGTGTGATTGGCAGATTTTAGGTTGGATATGCCACATACCCGAAGTTCAGATTCTCCATTACTTACACCGCTCACAGAACCTGATAGGAAGCTTGGTAGAATCCCAAAAGAATTACTTGAACTTTTTGAATCTTCATCAAAGCAAGAAACTTTTGATTCATAATCAAGTACAACTAAGCCAAGATATTCTGAATTTGAACCAGTTCATCCTCCAAATTTTGAAAAGGAAGGAGAAGCAAGACAAGTGGTACCAAGACAATCAATGGTGGCCAAGATGAAGGAAACCCGAACCGGACAAGGAAGTGCAATTACTCCGCCCATAGGTGAAGAAAATTTTTAAATAAAAGGACCTATTCTCCAAATGATTAACAACCGATGTCAATTTGGTGGTGGTACGAATGAAGATGCAAACGAACATATTCGTCTTTCTAAAGAGATATGTCTTCTTTTCAAACTAAAACCAGACACTGACCAGGCCATATTTTTAAGACTTTTTCCATGGACACTCCACGAGGAAGCATGAAGTTGGTTAGATTCATTGGCCGAGGCTACGATAGAAACTTGGAATGGTATATTGGAAAAAATTCTTAAGAAATATTTTCCAGCTTCTAAGTCCGCGAGACTCCAACAAGAAATTACCCAATTTTGTCAAAAGCTGATGGAAACCTTGTACGAAGCATGGAATCAATTTTCCAAAATGCTAAGAGGTTGTCCGAACCATGGTTTGGATACCTTCCAAAAAGTTCAAATCTTTTACAAGGGTTGTGATGTTGCAACCCGAATTTCCATTGATCAAGCGGCCGGAGGTTCACTCATGGACAAAACCGAGCAAGAGGCTTATGAGATAATCGAGAAACTAGCCGATTATTATCATGAGTGGCATCAAGAACGACCAATTACTCGTAATGCTCAAGTCCAAAGCGCCGGTGCTTATGATGACCTTAGTTCCCTAAGTGTGAAAATAGACGGTGTTGCTCGAACCATGGACAAAATCACCAAAGAAATTCATAGTATGAAAGTAGGTTATGAATACTGTGGTGGTCTCCATTTAGGAAAAGATTGTGATGCCGGTTTAACAATGGCTCAAAAAGAAGAAGTGGCTTTCATAAGCCAAAGAAATAATAATCAATTTCAAGGAAGAGCCCAATTTAACCGAAACTTCAACAACCCTTACAACCCTCAAGGTCAAAATTCCAATTACCAACAAGGGTCAAGTAGTGGGTTCCAACAACAAACTCCAGATTTTTATCAAAAACCCCAACAGGAAGAGAAAAAGTCAAATTTGAAGAGTATGTTGGAAAAGTTGATTGCATCACAAACTCAGCTTGTTACAAACATAAACCAAACGAACGAGAAAAACGAACATCAGTTTAGAAACCAACAAGCCTCAATTCAGAATTTGGAGAAGCAAATGAATGGGTTAGCTAGTTTACTTTGTGAGAGAAAACCAGGGAGTTTACCGGGCAATACTAATAAGAAACCCCGAAATGAGCACGCCAATGTTATCACCACACGGAGTGGTCTAACATATGAAGCTCCAAGAATGCCCGAAGATTCTGATTTCAGTGTTCCGTTGAACAAAAATGATGAACCGGTTAAGGAGCCAGAATAAGTGGTTAAGAAGGAAGAACGGGAAAAACCCGTAGTGAAGCCATATCAACCACCGCTCCCATACCCAAGGAAACAACAAGAAAGGCTCTAAGCCGAAAGGTCAAAATTTTTAGATATTTTTAAACAAATTAACATAAATATGCCTTTCATTGATGTGATTTCAGGTATGCCCAAGTATGCTAAGTTCTTAAAAGACTTACTTACTAATCTGAAGAAAATGGAGGAACTTTCATCCGTCACCATGAATACTAATTGTTCCACAATTTTGATGAACAAAATACCAAAGAAGTTAGCAGATCCTGGTAGTTTTACCATACCATGTCTCCTAGGAGATTTGGAATGCATTAAAGCATTAGCGGATTTAGGGGCTAGCATTAATTTGATGCCTTATTCATTATATGTTAAGCTAGACCCCGGGGTGCTAAAACCAACCCGAATGGAAATTCAACTAGCAGACCGCTCTGTTAAATTCTCTCGTGGAATTTTAGAGAATATGTTAGTAAAAGTGGGTACCCTAGTATTTTCGGCCGATTTTGTAATTTTGGACATGGAAGAGGACACACGTGTGCCTCTTATATTGGGTCGACCTTTCCTCAATACCGCTAGAGCTATGATAGATGTTCATGGGCAGAAATTGACCCTTAGCATTGAGGATATTAAGGTTACCTTTTCCGTTGACCATGCCTTGCAATACCCTGAGTCTACTGATGATTAATGTTATTATTTGCAAACCGTAGACACGTATTCAGAATTATTGAAGGAATTTCCAGAATTGCAAGGTTCGGGAGAATGCATTTTGGCAGAAGGTAATGAAGAGAACATGGTGGAAGAAGTGGAGATGTTGACCACCTTGATGGCTAACGGTTATGAGCCAAATGATGAAGAATACAGAAAGTTAGATTTAAAAAATGAGTACCGATGTAAGACATCGATTGAAGAACCTCCTGTTTTGGAACTGAAGCCACTTCCAAGTCACTTGGAATATTCTTACCTTCAAGAGGATTCTACTCTCCCGGTTATCATTTCATCCGAACTCTCTGTAAGTGAGAAGTCTAAACTTGTTTCCATGTTAAAAGCCCATAAACCGGCTCTAGCATGGAAAATTCATGACATCAAGGGTATAAGTCCCTCTTATTGTACACATAAGATTTTAATGGAAGATAACTATAAGCCATGTGTACAAAGACAAAGGCGACTGAACCCTAATATGCAAGAAGTCGTTAAAAAGGAGATTGTCAAACTCCTTGATGCGGGTCTTATTTACCCAATTTCGGATAGTCCTTGGGTGAGTCTGGTCCAATGTGTACCCAAAAAGGGTGGCATGACCGTTATCACCAACGAAAACGATCAATTAATTTCCACTAGGACTGTCACGGGTTGGAGGGTATGTATTGATTACAGAAAATTAAATGATGCTACCCGAAAAGACCATTTTCCCCTTCCTTACATTGATCAAATGTTGGAAAGGTTAGCAGGAAAGAACTTTTATTATTTTCTTGACGGTTTCTTGGGATATTTCCAAATCCCTATAGCACCCGAGGACAAAGAGAAAACCACCTTTACATGCCCTTATGGTACTTTCTCCTATCGACGTATGCCCTTTGGCTTATGCAATGCTCCTGCTACCTTTCAAAGGTGTATGGTAGCTATTTTTCATGATATGATTGAAGACTTTATGGAAGTATTCATGGATGACTTTTCAGTCTTCGGTGATTCTTTTGACTCATGTCTTAATAATCTTGAGCGTATGTTGATAAGGTGTGAAGAATCTAATCTTGTGCTTAACTAGGAAAAATGCCATTTCATGGTAAGAGAGGGCATTGTTTTAGGTCATAAAATTTCTTGTGAGGGATTGGAGGTGGATAGAGCTAAAGTGGAAGTCATAGCCAAATTACCACCACCGACAAATGTGAAAGGTGTAAGAAGTTTTCTGGGGCACGCCGGTTTTTATCGACTGTTCATTAAAGATTTTTCTAAAATTGCAACCCCGATGAACAAACTTCTTGAGAAAGATGCTCCATTTGTCTTTACGAACGAGTGTCTTAACGCCTTTAACCTCCTTAAAGCAAAGCTCACACAATCACCCATTCTCATATCGCCGAATTGGTCAATTCCATTCGAACTTATGTGTGATGCTAGTGACTTTGCTATTGGTGCCGTCTTGGGGCAAAGAATTGAAAAACATTTCAAGCCCATTTATTATGCTAGTAAGACATTGCAAGGAGCCCAACTTAATTACACTACCACCGAGAAGGAACTCATGGCAATTGTCTTTTCGTTTGATAAATTCCGATCCTATTTGGTACTGGCAAAGACGGTTTTCTATACAGACCATTCAGCATTATAGTACTTGCTTGCTAAGCAAGATGCTAAACCCCGGTTAATACGTTGGGTCTTGCTTTTGCAAGAATTCGACATTGATATTAAAGATAAAAAGGGGGCCGAAAACCTAGCTGCCGATCACCTTTCTCGCCTTGAGAACCCGAATCTTGAGGTTCTCCATGAGACTGTTATCCAAGATAACTTTCCGGATGAAAATCTCATGAAAATTGAGAAAATTGATGATCCTTGGTTTTTTGACATAGCCAACTATCTTGCGGGTGGATTCCTAGAAACCGGTATGTCACATAAAAAACAAAAGAAAATTTTCAGTGACTTGAAATACTATTTTTGGGAAAACCTGTATCTCTTTAAACGGTGTCCCGATGGGATAATCTGTAGATGTGTCTCTGGGGAAGAATGCAATCAAATTCTTCTCCAATGTCATCTTGGTCCCACTGGTGGACATTTCGGACCCCAAATCACGAGGAGAAAAGTCTATGAGGCCGGTTTTTATTGGCCTACCATCTTTAAAGATGCCCACCGTATATGTAAATTATGCGATTCTTGCCAAAGGGCAGGAAAGATTAGTCAAAGAGACGAAATGCCTCAAAACATAATCCAAGTTTGTGAGGTTTTCGATATTTGGGGCATTGATTTCATGGGACCATTCCCAAAATCTCATTCCAACCAATACATACTCGTTGCCATTGACTACATATCAAAATGGGTTGAGGCAAAGGCTCTCCCCACAAACGATGCACAAGTTGTTGTAACTTTTTTTAAAGAGCTTTTTGCCCGGTTCGGTACCCCGAAGGCTTTAATTAGTGATCGTGGTACCCATTTTTGCAACACTCAATTAGAAAAAGTGTTAAAATGATATGGGATAACCCATAAAATTTCTACGTCTTATCACCCACAAACAAGTGGGCAAGTTGAAAATACGAATCGGGCACTTAAAAGGATTCTTGAGAAAACGGTTGGGTCCAATCCTAAGGCGTGGTCAACGAAGCTTGACGATGCTTTGTGGGCATTTAGAACCGCCTACAAAACTCCTATTGGAACCACACCTTACCGCCTAGTCTATGGGAAGGCATGTCATCTCCCTTTGGAGATAGAGCACAAATCACATTGGGCTCTTAAGACTTGTAATCTAAATCTTGAAGACGCGGGAAACCTTCGTTTAAACCAACTAATGAGTTGGATGAGTTGAGACATAACGCCTATGAAAACTCACTCATATACAAGGAAAAGACCAAAGTCTGGCACGATAACCGTCTTAAGAATCCGAAAGATTTTAAAGAGGGTGATCGCTTTTTGTTATTTAACTCATGATTTAAACTTTTCCCTGGAAAACTCAAGTCCCGATGGATGGGACCATTTGTTGTTAACTAGGTTTTTCCATATGGAACGGTGGAATTACGGAATGCGAAGGGTGATACGTTTAAGGTAAACGGACACAGGGTCAAACTATATGTTCACGAACCCATGAACATTGAAGATGAGGTGAAACTCATTTTCAACCCCAAAGCTACCTAAGTTTGGGGAAAGAGTCGGGTGAAGCGACTCGTTTTTAAAACCTTCACAAATGTTAAAAATAGGTTTTTGTGTGAATTACATGATTTTGAGTGATTTTAATTTTTGTTGAATTCCATTACGTTCACCAATCTGTTACCAACCTCCCTGTACTGACCAAATGCGAAAAACAGCTGAAAAACAACTGTGCGTGCCGCGCACCCCTCATATGTGCACTCAGCGCACTTTGTAAAAACTTGGTCAGAAGAATTTTTAGCTTGGAGCACTAGTGCGCGCCGCGCACCCCAAAGTGTGCGCTTGGCGCACTCTCAATTTTTGCTCGGATCTGTTTCAATTTTTTGTAGGGTCCACGATTTTATCTCCTCTTTTACACCACACACTCGATTTTCATCCATTCCTCACCCAAAATTGCAGATCTTTTTCTCTCTTATTCTAAAACACTTCAAAACCCTAATTTAAATTCTTCTAAATCTAACCAAGTCTTCTCAATTCAAAGCCTAAATCAAGATACCTAGGGTATGTTCATATGATTCCACTTAATTATCTTTTCAATACTTCGATTTCATGCTTAATTTTTTGGATTGCTTAAGAAATTTATGTGGGTTTTCTTGAATTGATAATTGTTATATACATTAACATGCTTTAGGTTGTTATAATTGCCTTGTATGCCTTGAAATCATATTACATTGTGTTTTTAGGGTATATACATGATTCTAGGGTTTATGTAGAATTTAAATCCGAATTTTGGCTTTAAATTTGGTTGAATTTGGTTCCTAGCAAAGTGTTTATGAATGTTTGAGATAATTTATGTACTTCATAAGTATGTATCACATTTTGAGCATAACATGGTTCATGTTTTGGAAATCTAACATATTTAGGTTCTTAATTGATATAAATACTTGAAAATTGTTAAGTTTCTATTACTTTGTGTCTAATGTGATAGTTTGAGGGATGAGAATGATATGAGGTTCATGTTCAAATTTGGCTTCTAGAATGCTAGACTAGTTATATTAATCTTGGATCTTTTGAGAAAATGTTTACATGAATGATTAACATGATTATGTGCTATATGTATTTTTGAACATATACTTGATTTATAATGAACTCACACTAATGCATACTATTGTCTATGCGCCTCTTTTGTTTTGGTGTATGTTTTATGTGTGCAGTACAACTTTAGATCAAGGGGAAATCAATGACAAGAAGAACCTTCACACCAGTACCGAGAAGCACAAGATTCTTCAGATGAACAAAATTCTCCACCAAATGAACGACAACCTTCACCTGAAGGATCACCGGATCAAAATGATCCAAGGGTTTGGTTAGCTTATGTCCGGGATCATCCGGATTACGCAAGTGCATATAATTGGGTAGCGAACAAATCATGTGATGCCACTTGGTATTTTGACCCGGCTCCATTGGTAGAAGCAAGGGAATATGATAGAGTGTCGAGAATATTGGAGGTTAAATACCGGCTTTTAACTGGCAGGTTAATAACAATCAGGGCATGGGAAAGAATTATGGGATTCAGTGATGTCATATACCCGGAATTATGCAAAGAATTCATAGCATCTTTACGTTTTGATCTCATTATGGACCCGACAAATCAAAATTTCATGAGATTTCGTTTAGGTGGGATCGATCGGGCACTTAGTCAAATTGAGTTGGCCCGAATATTTGATCTGTATATCGAACTAGATGATGACCAACTCAATGCTTATTTACGGTCAGCCGAGTATTATGACGATTCTTATGATCCACGCCCGTTTTGGAACGATATGAGCGACACTCAATTCTCCTCTAGCCGAAGCAAGTTCACCGATATAAATGATAAAGACAAAAGAATGCTTCATCGACTAGTTGCATGTACGTTTAATGCAAGAAAACATGGCACAAATAAGGTAACATGTCAAGATGTTTTTCTTGTAGACAAAATCTACAACCAAAGTAGTGTAGACATTCCATCTACTTTGGCGGATTATCTTGATAATTTTCGGGGAGACAGAGGGTTGAATCAGATTGTTGGTGGGCATTACATCACCCAGATTGCCAGGCATTTTGGTGTCGATTTCTCTCGGTTGATTCCAAACAGTACAACAATGAAGCCTTTAAGCAAGACTTATTATCTGAATGCAGAATTTTTGAGTTATAATAATCATCAAAGGCTTATTCCATTTGTTCCGAGGGTAAACGAACCACCACGTGCCCATGATCATGAAGCGGGTGGTAGCGGTGTTGGAAGAGATGATGCGGAGGAAGAGGTTCACATGGAAGAACCTAAAACTGAAGAAGAGTTACCACAAGCTCAAAGGCGAAGGCGCAGGCGGACACAAAGGTCAAGGGAAGAAGAGTTGGAGGAAGTAATTTCCGGTTTTCATGATATGAGGGTAGGTTATCAACACAGGGATAACCAATATGAGGAACAAAGGCAACAATTTAACCAATTTTATGAAGAACAACGCGAGCATAATAGGGCGGTAAGGTATGACCAAAGGTGGGGGAATTACAGGGGCGATTGGCTTCGCCATAATGTTAGTTTATATATGCAAAACCCACAAGAATATTATGCTACTTCCTACCAACATCCGACCTATTACCACACATCAAACCGAATTCCTAGTCCTCCGTTATATGAGGAACAGGCAGCCATGCAAGATGCACAAAGACGCTTTGAGGAGCAATACCCGCAGGGAAGACCTAGGAATGATGGTTCGGGCACCTACTCCAGCTGGCCTTTTGGTAACTTCTTTAGTGACAATTAAAGGGCTCATGTGCCCTATTTGGTAATATTTGGTAACATTTGGTAATTTTTCAGAATTGTTTCTTTTAAGACAATGGTGTGTAATAATTAGAATATTTATGTTGTACGCTTGACGTTTGTGGTGGTTGTGTTACATAAACCACTTTTATCTATTTTATTTTGTGTGTTTGTTTATTTCTTATTGTTAAGGTTTAGTGATGCTGGCATTAAGTTCAGCGAAGTACAATCAATTTGGAATTTGTGATAGAGATCAAGGAATGAACGATGTTCTTATGCTGGCATTAAGTTCAGCGCCATCGCTCACCTACATTTCACGATCTCTGGCTTTAGGCCAAGGTTTTTCGAACTCTTTTCACACTAATGCCCTCGTGAATTTTTAAATTATTTCTGATTTTAAGTAATGAGGGCCTTACTTAATCTTACGTGTGGGGGAGGGGGTAATTCTCTCGGATATGCAATACAACTTGGCTTATTGTCGCATTTTATAAAAAAATTTAAATTTTAGAACTAAAAGTATTAGCAAAAAAGCCAAGTGTGGGGATGTTACTAATCCTTTCGAATTATTATCACAAATTTTTGCAAAGTTAAAACGATTAAAGTACTTTTGGCTTGGAAATAAAAGAAATAAAAGTCACTGAACGAAAAGGATGAATCAAGTCCATCCCTTAAGGAAGTAAAGTCTTCCAAAATGACACATTTGCTAACTTATGTTAGAAGATGTAGTCCAGAACAGCTGTGTAACATCCCGCGTTTTTCCGTTAAATTTATTTTTAACACCGTCTTTTTCTTTTAAATAATACCTTTCGTTATTTAAATTCGTAGTTTCCGTTGACTAACGTTCATAATAATTCCGTCATTTAATTATAACATCTCTCGTTAACTTGCGTTTTAAAAATATTCGATCGGTTAAATCCCGCACCCGCTTTGAAACTCGAGGGACCGGAGTTGCCAAATGGGCAAACTAGTTGACTAGGTCAACTAGTCAACCCATTTCATCCATTCCATCATCTCCCTCATCCCTTTTCTCTCCATCTCAAGAACACACACACAAACCCATTCCATTCATTCATCATCTAAATTCAATCTTGGAAGCTCACAACAAATCCGATTACATATTTGGAATCCTCTCTTCATCCTCTACAATTTGATACCAACTTCATCTCATTTGGGTAACTTTCTAAAATCACTAGATTTTGTGTTCTTGATGTTTTTAACTTATAAAAGTGCTAATTAGTGTCTATGGCTCAAGTCTAACATGAATATATGATTTATATGCTCGATCTCGTTGTTTTAGTGTAACTAGCATGAACTTGAATTTTGGTGTGTTGTTCTTGAATTTTGGATGATCATATGTTGTTAGATTGTTAAAGTGCATGTTTTAAAAGTGTTACTAGTATCATTAGCTTCATTTTGATGTATAGGTTGATTAAGGAAACTCCAAAAACATGATTATTGATTTTGAGATGTTTGACTAGGGTTTGATAGTTCTTGACATGAATTTTTGGATGCTTGAATGCCATGGAATGTTAATTATTAGTGTTTAGTTGTAATGTATGTTTCATTACCTTCAAAACGGCATATTATATGTATGAATTGGTTTCCCGAAACTCAAATTGCATTTGAAGAACTTGAAACCTTAAAAATGAACGTTTAATGATCACTTGATGAGTTTTCGGCTATTATAAATGATGTTTTTTTTGGTGAAACATGTTTAGTTGTGTTCCTTGTCAAAAGAGCTTTCCAACGGTATAAGATACGTCTTCTAGTTGTTTACGGTTTGAGTTTTGCGTTTGTTTGAAAATTGACCAAGTCTTGAACAAGTGAAACAGGCCTGGGACCAGGCCACGGCCATTGTCGCGGCGCGACAGGCCTGGCCGCGGTGCGGTATAAGCCGTGCCCAACTTCTGTCTCCAATGTCCGTTTCACGTGAAATGTTTGCCATGTTTTAGACTTCCAATTCGCATGCAACTTGTCCTAACATGCTTATATATGAATAACTAGCATAGAAAATTTGTCCGAGACCCGACCCGAACATGTTGACTTTTTCGTTGACTTTGACCCGACCAAGTTTGACTTTTTGTCAAACTTAATCAATTAATTATGCAATCTTCCTAACATGCTTTTATACTTGTATCTTGCATGAAACTTGACAATTTGTTTCACATGCTACATAATCGAGTCGTGTCGAGCCATAGGACTAATTGAACAACTTTGACCCTTCGTGACTACCGTTATTGATACAACCTATTTGTTTAGGTCGAGACTAGCGTTGTTCTTTACGCACGTTACTTGTTGAAGTACTTATTTACTCTTGCAATCAAAGGTGAGATCATAGTCCCACTTTTACTCTTTTTGAACTTACATTTGGGATGAGAAAACATAAACATTTCTTTACTAAGTGAACACAAGTACAGGAAAACAAACATTCTACATACGAGTTTAGAACAAAATCCTCAATTCGATTATCATTAGTTACACTTGCCGGGTGTAAGCGAGAACTTATGTTGTATGGATCCATATGGGTTTGACAAACCCTCATTCAAACGGTTCGCTACCGTTTATGAATGAAATATATTTTCGAGAATCAGTGTTTGTTCTAGCACTAAGTGATGGGGTATACAATGGAAGGAATGTTAAGCTTTGATAATTGGGTGCTCGTGAAACAAACTTTTGGAATGTATTACTATTATTTCATTGATGCAAATTTTGTGGTTCACTTGTACTTACTTACTTAAACCTATGATTTCACCAACGTTTTCGTTGACAGATTTCTATGTTTTTCTCAGGTCTTGCACGATATGTGAAACATGCTTCCGCTTACTATTTGATACTTGCATCCGATGTTGAGTATACATGCATTTCATGGAGCGTCTTTTGACTTTACTTTAAACCGTGTCGCCTAGATTTCAATCGTATCTATAACATTGTAACTTAACTTTTGGTTGAACAATTCTTGTAAACTTTGAAACAATCCTTATTTTGAAATGAAGGCGACATATTTTGGTCAAACGTTATCTTAAAGACTTATAATCAGGTAATGGGACCCACGTAGCCGACGCCGTCACTTGACGATTTGTCGGGGTCGCTACAGGTGGTATCAGAGCCTTGGTTGTAGGGATTTAGAGTTCATTTGTGTTCACCCCGAGTCATAGGGTACATAGGTGAATCTAGACTACAACCGGCATATAGACTGAAGTAGGAATTATTTGACTAATTGTGCATTTATACTCGAACTCTTCTATCATATCTAACTCGTATTCGATCTTGATCTTACGTTGATAAATTTTGTTGGTGCGCCACCTTGACTTTATGAAGTAATGTTAAATGCACATGAGAATCAGGGTAATATAATTTCCGGGATTATATTACGGTGATTCACATGGACGTTCCGACATTATGACATAGAGAATTTAAGGCGAGTCAAGGAAAATTTTCTCTCTATCCTTATTCCATGCCACGGTTAGTATTGTTGAAAATACTAACCAACGATATTCTTGTCTCATGAAGGAACAATGGCTCACCAAGGTTAACACAATACTCCTCTCGAAACTCTAGAACAAGCTCTTCAACGAATGATAACCACCGCCGTGGGTACGGCCGTGGCCGATCACTTTTCTAACAACAACAATCATGGAGCCGGTAATTCAATCGAAGGTTGCTCCTACAAGAACTTCATGAAGTACAATCCTCCCACTTTCGATGGAACCGGGGGACCGGTTACTCTCACCCGATGGTTTGAACAAGTGGAGACCGTTTTTAACACAAGCGGTTGTCGAGACCAAGATAAGGTCAAGTTTTCCACCCTCACTTTCACCGGTATTGCTCTCTCATGGTGGAACACGTATGTACAATTAGTGGGAAGCGATGAAGCCCACACACTCTCTTGGACCGAATTAAAAGAAAGAATGATCACCGAATACTTCCCGCGCGACGAGACTCGAAGGCTCGAACAGGGTCTAAGGAATTTAAAAACGGCCGGAAATGACCTCAAGGCTTATAATCAACGGTTTACCGAACTAGTCTCGATGTGTCCAATTCTCATGACTCCCGAATCCCTAAGAGTCGAACTTTACATGGATGGCCTCCCTAAGAGCATTCAACACAAGGTAATGACATCTCAACCCACTAACCTACAAGAGGCTTTAACAATGGCCCGCCAAGCCTTAGAAACGGTGAATGAAATGGAAGCACCGGCACCAATGGTCGAGAACCACCCGAGTAACAACAAAAGAACATGGGAAGCCTCTCAATCAAGCAACCACAACAATAACAACAACCCCGCCAAGAAGCCTTTTACCTCCAACGACAAGAAAGGCTATGCCGGAAAACTGCCTTTTTGTGACGAATGCCACAAGCATCACTTTGAAGGATGTGGCAGGTTTCGCCACCGGCGCCAAGGACCCGTCGCTCGAAAGATGCCCAACGCACACAGAACGGGTGCTTGCTTCGAATGTGGCCAACTGGGTCATTTTAGGAATGTGTGCCCAAATAAGAAAATCAACCCCAACGCACGCCGTTGAACCTTCGACATCGACACCAAGGATGCCCGGAACGACGATGGACTAGTAACGGGTACGTTTCTTCACAACAAACCGTATATTTCATACTTGTTCGATTCGATTACCGCTAGACGTTTTATAACCAAGGATTTAACTCATGCTCTTTATATTCCACCTCTTTCCCCCAGATACTACTTAGACGATTTAAGTGACCGACGGAAAAATATTGTGTGCCTATAAATTTTATTGGAGGAAATACGTTAAGACTTTTGACTTGACACATATAGAACTAGGGAGCTCGGAACCTATTCGTTAAAAAAAAAAAAAAAAAAAAAAGGGGTTTCCCCATCATCTTGTATAGATTATTGTGAACTGAGTAATTTTCGGTTGGAAACCGATACCCTCTCCCTCGCATCCATGACCTCATGATTATTTGCACGAATCCCGTATGTTCCAAATCGACCTCCGTTCCGGTTATCATCAATTGGGGGTTAAGTGAGACGATGTCTCCTAAGCCACTTTCCGAACTCGCAACGTTAGTTGTAAATCTCTCTTAGTACCGCTTGATTTATTTAGGGCTCGCCCGTATCCATAAACCTCTTGAACCGCGTATGCAAATTCATATAGACTAATCTGTTATCGTATTTATAGATGACATCTTAACTTATTTAAGTAAAGAAGGAAAACGAACAACATCACCATCTTACGCTCGAACTTTTGAGAAAAGAGCAACTTTATACCAAATTCTCCGAGTGAGAATTTCTGTTGAACGAAGTCCAATTTTCTAGACCATGAAGTTAATGGTCAAGGCATTACAATCAATCTCGAAATCAAGCCACATGTAATCAGGAAACTCTCCCAACTCAGACTTGTATTCGTAAAAATCTTAGATCTCACCGGTTGTTACCGAAGATTCATTTCTGACTTTTCTCGTATTACACGACTTTAATCTCTCCGCGATCGAACCTTGAGCGTGATTCTTCACACCAACATTTCTAGCTAAATTCGTACAACACCAGATGGGACTCAAATATGGAAATATTTCTACTTGGACGCCGAAAGGCATACTCCCTCGACTCGAAATCAACGGGACGGAAATTCGTTATTTTGCACGAAGAATTCGAATACTAAATTATGGATCCGATCAATATTCTTGTCATCACGTACCACACTACATACCTCTGTTATTTCACCGTTACCGTCTGATATTACTGGAAATTAAGATAACACACAATCCAACGATACTTCACTCTTCTTTGACTTAACGCCCTTGTGTTTCTGATAATCGGTCAACTATTATTCAACCCCGAACTATACAACTACGTGTACTACCTCGTTTCTCTTTCAGACTTCAACTTTTGACAACTAGAGGCACGTTATAGCAACCTCGAGATGTAAACTCATCCTATTCTAAGTCCTCATTTCACTACTATCTTTACCGTTCGCATTTCCGTTTAAAGAAACTCCTTGTAACATTTCTCCATGGAGAGAGAAACTCCTCATATTACATAAGTATTCGCCACGAGGGTGAATAGTCCTAACGAACATTTTTCGAACCCTAACTAACTTGTTCAAACGTATCTTAAGAGATTCTATTCCAACACGGTGTATCTTTGTCAATTATTCTGTATCGAAATACTCGTTTCACTTCTAGTTTTACAAGAAACCTTGGGAACCCGCTTAGACATGAGTACCGCGTACCACCCACAAACTGACGAACCGAGCAAACGAACGATTTACGTCTTGGAAAGACATCTCACAAACTCGTATTGTCACCTTTAGTAGATCACTCTTACAACAGTAGTTACCACTCGTGTGTTCACGCGCACTTTTCGAAACCTTATATGACCGCTAATGTCATACCCCTGTTCATTTAACCAAAGCATCAACCACCGAAATCTGAACTCCATCAAGAAACAACAATTGAGATCGTTCAAGTCCGAGAAGGGATCGAGACAACCCATTGTCGCCAGAAGAGTTATACCAAACTTAGAGGAGAACCTCACAAATCCCAGTGTGTAACCGTGTAGTATTGAGAACCCGCACCTTGGAAGGGTGTAATCCGTTTCGGGAATCAGGGAAAGTTAAACCCGCGACATGTTAACCCTTTTGAAACCTTGGGGCGTATTGGAACCGCTCCCTACCGTTTAGAACTTCCGACTCAATTAAGTTTCCGTTTACCCTACATTTCGTGTAACAAACTTAGAAACGTGTCCTGCGGAACAGGAACGTGCAATCCTGCTGGATACATCAACTATCGATGACAAACTTCTCTTCATAGGAAAACCAGTTGAAACTGGGGATCGTAAAAACCGAACCTTAATGCAACGTAAAACCCTGACTATCCAAATTCATGAGAACCCTCAAGAACGTACTTTCACTTATTCATAGCATTGACAACGTAAAGTCTCGAGTAAGAGATATCGACTACTACTTCCAACTAAATTTCGGGACGAAATTTCTTTTGAGTTGTGGATAATGTAACATCCCGCGTTTTTCCGTTAAATTTATTTTTAACACCGTCTTTTTCTTTTAAATAATACCTTTCGTTATTTAAATTCGTAGTTTCCGTTGACTAACGTTCATAATAATTCCGTCATTTAATTATAACATCTCTCGTTAACTTGCGTTTTAAAAATATTCGATCGGTTAAATCCCGCACCCGCTTTGAAACTCGAGGGACCGGAGTTGCCAAATGGGCAAACTAGTTGACTAGGTCAACTAGTCAACCCATTTCATCCATTCCATCATCTCCCTCATCCCTTTTCTCTCCATCTCAAGAACACACACACAAACCCATTCCATTCATTCATCATCTAAATTCAATCTTGGAAGCTCACAACAAATCCGATTACATATTTGGAATCCTCTCTTCATCCTCTACAATTTGATACCAACTTCATCTCATTTGGGTAACTTTCTAAAATCACTAGATTTTGTGTTCTTGATGTTTTTAACTTATAAAAGTGCTAATTAGTGTCTATGGCTCAAGTCTAACATGAATATATGATTTATATGCTCGATCTCGTTGTTTTAGTGTAACTAGCATGAACTTGAATTTTGGTGTGTTGTTCTTGAATTTTGGATGATCATATGTTGTTAGATTGTTAAAGTGCATGTTTTAAAAGTGTTACTAGTATCATTAGCTTCATTTTGATGTATAGGTTGATTAAGGAAACTCCAAAAACATGATTATTGAATTTGAGATGTTTGACTAGGGTTTGATAGTTCTTGACATGAATTTTTGGATGCTTGAATGCCATGGAATGTTAATTATTAGTGTTTAGTTGTAATGTATGTTTCATTACCTTCAAAACGGCATATTATATGTGTGAATTGGTTTCCCGAAACTCAAATTGCATTTGAAGAACTTGAAACCTTAAAAATGAACGTTTAATGATCACTTGATGATTTTTCGGCTATTATAAATGATGTTTTTGTTTGGTGAAACATGTTTAGTTGTGTTCCTTGTCAAAAGAGCTTTCCAACGGTATAAGATACGTCTTCTAGTTGTTTACGGTTTGAGTTTTGCGTTTGTTTGAAAATTGACCAAGTCTTGAACAAGTGAAACAGGCCTGGGACCAGGCCACGGCCATTGTCGCGGCGCGACAGGCCTGGCCGCGGCGCGGCATAAGCCGTGCCCAGCTTCTGTCTCCAATGTCCATTTCACGTGAAATGTTTGCCATGTTTTAGACTTCCAATTCGCATGCAACTTGTCCTAACATGCTTATATATGAATAACTAGCATAGAAAATTTGTCCGAGACCCGACCCGAACATGTTGACTTTTTCGTTGACTTTGACCCGACCAAGTTTGACTTTTTGTCAAACTTAATCAATTAATTATGCAATCTTCCTAACATGCTTTTATACTTGTATCTTGCATGAAACTTGACAATTTGTTTCACATGCTACATAATCGAGTCGTGTCGAGCCATAGGACTAATTGAACAACTTTGACCCTTCGTGACTACCGTTATTGATACAACCTATTTGTTTAGGTCGAGACTAGCGTTGTTCTTTACGCACGTTACTTGTTGAAGTACTTATTTACTCTTGCAATCAAAGGTGAGATCATAGTCCCACTTTTACTCTTTTTGAACTTACATTTGGGATGAGAAAACATAAACATTTCTTTACTAAGTGAACACAAGTACAGGAAAACAAACATTCTACATACGAGTTTAGAACAAAATCCTCAATTCGATTATCATTAGTTACACTTGCCGGGTGTAAGCGAGAACTTATGTTGTATGGATCCATATGGGTTTGACAAACCCTCATTCAAACGGTTCGCTACCGTTTACGAATGAAATATATTTTCGAGAATCAGTGTTTGTTCTAGCACTAAGTGATGGGGTATACAATGGAAGGAATGTTAAGCTTTGATAATTGGGTGCTCGTGAAACAAACTTTTGGAATGTATTACTATTATTTCATTGATGCAAATTTTGTGGTTCACTTGTACTTACTTACTTAAACCTATGATTTCACCAACGTTTTCGTTGACAGATTTCTATGTTTTTCTCAGGTCTTGCACGATATGTGAAACATGCTTCCGCTTACTATTTGATACTTGCATCCGATGTCGAGTATACATGCATTTCATGGAGCGTCTTTTGACTTTACTTTAAACCGTGTCGCCTAGATTTTAATCGTATCTATAACATTGTAACTTAACTTTTGGTTGAACAATTCTTGTAAACTTTGAAACAATCCTTATTTTGAAATGAAGGCGACATATTTTGGTCAAACGTTATCTTAAAGACTTATAATCAGGTAATGGGACCCACGTAGCCGACGCCGTCACTTGACGATTTGTCGGGGTCGCTACAAGCTGTAGGTTGACGAAAAAACTTGAAAAGTCATCTCTATCATCGGCTGGAAATCCACCTCACCTCAGCATCAAACAGGGTTTTTGGTGATCAGACTTATCATAACCATGAGATGGATCTGTCTCGTACAATGGAGGGGCACATTGCAAATTAGCTTTTAAGACTAATGAATCTAATCCCCAGATGGATGATCTCTGTAAAGATCAACCGCATCTATATTTGACCGCGGTCAACATACATATGCCATAACAAATTGAGGTGTGCAAACTCATAGTTCACCGATGATATTTGGACACGATATAAGTTTCTTCTAAAACTTATGCTATTTTATGAACTATATTGTGTAAAACCATTTTTAGGACATTCGGTTTCAAGTTCCATGATACTTCAATCATGGGGGCGGATAGCTTACTAATCACCGACTGAGACTACGGTTTTCAGTTACCCTCGACCGGAATTTGAGGTTAAAACTAGAAAACGTGTCTAGTTTAAAAACTAGCATTGACATTTTTAAAATTTTAAAATGTTTTCTCAAAGATCTAATTTTCCCTAAGGATCCAAACTTTTAAAAGAACTTTCGCCAAAGTTCGTCTCTCCCAAATAATCCAAATGTGTGCGTGTGTTTCATAAATTGTGTGTGTATCTAAACGAGTGTGTATTCCAATGATGTAAACTTGTGTACTATATCGTGTGAGTGTGTATTCCATTTGTGTTTTATGGGTTTCATATAGTGTGAGTTTGTGTGTGTTTTGCCTGATTCGTGTGATTCGTGTAATTTGTACTTCAAATAATGCGTGTGATTCATTGATGTTTGTGTTTTGTATATGAATGATTAGAACAATACTTGCTTGAGGACAAGCAAGAGTTAAGTATGGGGGATTTTGATATTACTCAAATTAGTCATATCTTTAGTCGTAATATCGCGTCCTATTGTTGTTTATTTCATATGTAAACATAGTAAATCCGTTTGTATTTCATAGTATTGTAATATAGTCTAGAATCATTGTAAACTTGAAGAAATATGAAGATATATATATATATATATATATATATATATATATATATATATATATATATATATGATAACAGCTCAGAGATCGAAAACAAGACCAGAAACCCAAAGACAGAAGAGTACGCTCAGCGCACCACAAAGGGTGCGCTCAGCGCACATTGCATAAATTTGATCAGAGGATTTCTTGGCCAAAACCAAAGTGTGCCAAACGCACATTTTGATGGTGCGCGCCACGCACAGTAGTGCACTCAGCACACCCATACGCGCACTTTTAACAGAAAAGCAGATTTGAACGTGCGTTGTCGAGCTGTAAAGTAAAAAGTGAAGTAGGTGAGAGTGCGCTCAGTGCACCCTTACTGTGCATGCCGCGCACAGTGCTTTTCACCAACTGATCAGCTTATTTAATTCCATTTCCAGTTTCATTTCAAGGGTACCAGTTTCCTTTCTGTTTAGAGACGAAAACATATGATTCAAAGCAGTTCTTGGGCTTATCAAAGTGCATCTAAGCACTTAAATCATTGAAGAATCCAAGACCATTCAAGAGCTTCATCCAAGATTACTCCTAAAAGGTTAATCTTGTATTTATAATGAATTCTATCTTTGTTACTGTTGTGTTTAAGTTTACAAGCATGATTGTTGGCTAGTCCATTTTATGTTAATCTAGATAAATAACCGAGATGTTGAATGTTTACTATTGATTGATTGTTATTATGTACGATAGTTTGATGTTTGAATACAAAAACCATCCTTGTTAAGTTTAATCCTTTCAATTCAACTAGTTGATATGTTCATTTCATTAAGAAGCATCATCTTGTTAAGTTAATGTATTGATTTACACCTAGTGACATGTGTTTATCCGTCTTTTACCAAAAGGGATAAGTTGAGTTCAAATGGTTAATTTACATAAGAATGTAAGAATGACTCTTGTAGATACTTTAGAATAGCTTAATTTGTATGTGTAATTGTCTAGGAGAATGACCAATTCCTTAGAATCTGTTATACACACTTTCAACTACCTAGTTACATCAATTAACATGTGTTAGTGATTTGCCTTATCTAGTGACGTTTATAGGGTTCTTATTATAACACTTAGTTAATTATTTGGGTTGGGTGAATTGAGCATTTAACCGGACCAAGGGAATGAACTAAGTTAAACCTTTAGTTGATATAGGAGTGGATCATGTACAATACCCCATTGACTTGATCATTCTTTAAGTCTTCAAACTAGTTGAATTAGTTGATTACAAATAGGAGGTCTTAGATGACAAGAACATCACTTGCGTCGTGTAATCCCGTTTGAGTGTTTGCGCAAGACTACTCTTGGTGAACCAATTAATTAGTTCTCGTACATAACCAATCAATCCTATCTTAATTCTAAATAACATTCAACATTGAGGATAAAAAGTCTAGATGAGCATATTTCTTTAATTTGATATCAAAACTATCTTTCTGTTTTCATAAACATAAAATACCAAAAATATTGTCTTTTTAATCTTATTCATCACTTGATTCGCCTATCGTAAAAGGGCAAACCAAAATATATCTTGTACTTGTAATTTTCTTAGTTAATCACAATTTAGTCTATAATCCTAATTTGATTTAAATACTGTCCTTGGAACGATACACGGATTTTACCATTTACTATACTACTACACGATCGGGTACACTGCCCGTTAGTGTGTAGCAATCTCTAATCGGTATTTTTCCATACTATTTTATACAACAATTCATATACCACGTTTTGCACATCAACAGCTCACCACTACGCACCATGAGGCCGATGAAAAGTGCAACCAAACCATTAACACTTACTTCATTCACAAGGATGGCCGACGAAAAATGAAACCGCTTACCATAAGTGGTCAACGAAGAGCGAATCCTTACGATTAACACTTACCACTTACCCCAACTCACACATGTGACCGACAAAGAGCGATATGTCAAACGTTAACCGCCCACCACATGCCCCCATTCCCAATTGTGGTCAACAAAGAGTCAATCCTTTCGGATATCACTCACCACATAAGGCAAACCAAATATAGTCAACGAAGAGCTATCCATACAGATATCACTCACTATATTTTCCCAACCCAATTGTGGCCCACGAAAAGCGTATCCTACCGGATAACACTTGCCACGTTGCACGCAAGCAACCAAATTATATACATACACATATAAATATTCCACTCACCTCGGTTACAAGAAAGGCAACTCCCGCTTGAGCTCCTAATCGTCCAAATATAAATCACCTAAGTAATTGACAAACAAATAAACTAAATACTCTAGCTTATGCCCAAAACATCGTATGTGCAATTTCGACCCATTTGCACTTACTTTCATTTGACTAATTCAAATCTCGCCCAATCACCCATAATCATAATTAACCAGTGATTATGTTCTAACACCACATTATACACAATGTTTCATCAGCAAAACACGTACTTGCATCATTTTGACACCAAACCCATTTTGACCTTATCTCAAGTCAAAACACCAATTTTGCAAGCTTACACCCTTAATCACGTATAACCTAAGTTAACTAGTGATTTTAACACTCAAAACATGATTATCAACTAATCAATTTCATCATCCAACCCAAAACCACTAACAATGGTCATCAACACCATTTACTAGCTTAATCACCCATTTACCAACTAGTGGGTTTTACTCAAGAACACCTAAGTCAAAACCCGAAACATGAAAAACAATCAAACTATGAAAACTCAGAGTTAGAACTTACCACAATAACTAAAACGTAGCTATGAGTGAGATGAACAACTTTAAACTCGGACCTTTGATAGATTAAAGGTTCTTCATCCTTTTCTCAAGCTTTCTCACTCTTCTCTCTCTAGAACTTGAGGTTGAAGATGAGAGGATAAGGTTGGTGAGGATAAGGTAGAATGAGCTCAACCTTGCCCATTTGTGGCTTAAAACCGGCCACGAAAGTGTAATTATCAAAATGCCCTTTTTAATTTCTTTAAATAAAACGAACCAGTCTGCCAGCTGGTTATGCGCGACGCGCGTCCCTTTGCGCAGCGTTTCTGCTGAAACGAAATCCGGGTCTTACAAATCTCCCCCACTTAAATTGGATCACGTCCCCGTGATCCTCGTCATTTAACCAACAGGACCCACACTCTACGGTCCTCCGACATACGTCCAAACTCGATGTCCACAACAGTTTCCATCAATTCGAAGTCTTTACACAACTCATTTATGTGACTTTACTCAAAATCACCATTCCGATGTAAATCATCATCTGCGATTTACCAAATTCATCAATCCGAGTACTAAGTCTCACTTCATTCCCAAACCGGAACGAACTCATGCCTCGTCGCACGACATATACATGCTTACATTCCAAATCTCGTACCGAGTTAGAAATCCCTTTAGCTTACCCTTATTATGTACATCGCTAAAGTAATAACACACCAATAATATGGCCAACAAACAACACAATGGAGCCGACGAAAAGCGGTAGATCAAACATTAACCACTTACCACTACGTAACAAGAGGCCGACAAAAAGCGCATCCTTACTGATCACACTTACCTCTCCTCACACATGGCCAAACAAAAGCGAATCCCAACGGAAAATGCTTGTCACACTCCGATAAGTAGCCAACGAAAAATGAATCCTAACGGATAACACTTACTACTTATCACACTCCAATTGTGGGCATCGAAAAGTGAATCCTCACAATTGGATAGCACTTGCCACAATACATACAAACAAGCCAAGTATATACGCATACTTAGAATCATTCCACTCAACTTGGAAATCTCTGCACACGAATCATACGTATGCACAAACACCGCTATCACGATCGCGCAAGACATAACCTATATCACGCATAGGTTCCAGAATACAATTCTCTAAAAGAGAAATTGTCACACCATCCCTCAACTACGGGACCTTACCTTACTCATTGAGCACTCCCATTTATCTCTTAATGAGCTTAACCACATTACTACCTCGAGTAGTAATTTACATCCAAAGAAAAAAAATACAATTTTAACCTCAATTGTACTCCACCACAAATTGACCAACTTAGGTCCCGACTCTTAATTTCCTATTTTACCACGAGCATCATCCGAGATTCCACACTAGAACCTCCTCGTGCGGAAGTATAACTCCCCCACTTGGAACTATGTTCCATAACCACATCGCCATGGTATTACTATCCCGTAAACTTCACCACTTTCGATATACGCGGCCAACCTCTCCATCGATCGTAGTCCTCAAATTCTTAAGAATTCATTTCAAGCACTACAAGTTGACGTTCGTAATCACCCATTGGCGTCATTTAAGCCACGACATAAAGTAAACACATTACGCATCTCATACATCAATATAAGGCTACTCGTAAGGTAGACTTTTCTAACAATTGGGTCCACCCGACCCATCACAACCTTTTGTTCTAACCTGGAGCATACGAAGGAATTCAACCTATCCTTCATCACTTCAAACGAAGAGTTCACCACAAATTACACAAGCTTTATTCTTGAAATCCTCCGATGGCCATAGCTTGTCAAATTTCCACTTAGTCACTAACGTACCTAAGGGTTTCTCTCCGGTACCCTAAGTACAATGTAACCACAACATCACCGGAATCGTCTATTACGCTCACATGTATGAAAGAGGCACCTGACATCGCGTCACATAGACTCCACTACCAACCTTCATCAAGACAAAAATGCTCGACTTTGAGGTTTCCATTCGTCCGATGTCATCCATCTCACAACTAAAGTGACTTAAGTCATATATGCCCGACAAACGACACAAAACGAATACGCATTACCAAACAACACCAAAGCCTATTCCCATGGCTTGGTAAGAATCTCTTACTCAATGCTAAGGAATGCTTGGAAGCACCAAGTCTTACGCCCTTCGTCCACCAACCCGACCATCATCGTATGGTAATTTCATAAGGAACGCTACCATCCGTTACACTACGCACTAACACAATGCATCAAACCAAAATCATAAATACGTTTCAATAGAAGTATCGAAAAGTACCTGAACATCGTCATTTGGTCCTCATGCATCATCACTAATCATCACATAGTTGTGTACCCTGGAATCACCAACCAATTCAGGACACTCTGACTTTCGGTGTCTCTCCTTTCGGCAATTAAAACATGTAACCTTGTTAGAAGTCGCATTCGTACATTCACGCTACAAATGACCCTGTTGTCTGCAATTATAATACGTGGGTATAAAACCACCAGTACCACTCTTCTTCACGCTTCCGCCACCCTTGGAAGTACTCTTACCTTTCTTGTTCGAATGCATCGTAGTTTCGAACTTTCGCTTACTAACATCGGAACCACTTCCCTTCGGAACGATTGTCTCAAAACCCTTCGCCACTTCAAACAACTTCACAAAAGAGTCCACCGACCCTCTACTAATTTTGTTCTTCAAATCATCATTCAAAGCTCGATAAAAATCTTCTATCAACATATGATCATTCCCGACATACTCCGAGAAAAAGTGGGTTTTCGATAAGAAAGTGGACTTTAAAGTGTTCAAATCCATCGACTCTTGCTTTAAAGCACGCAACTCATCCTTGAGTCTCGAAATATCGGCCGGAGTTCGGTACTCCATACGGAATTCCGACTTGAACTCATCCCAAGTCAAACTCATACCTCCTCACAGTAAAGTTGAATTTTTGCATCCCACCACCACTTTGCATCATCTCTTAACATGCTGCTTCCGTACCTCGTTTTCTTATCGAGAGGGCATTCACTAGTACGGAAGGCCCCATCCATATCGGAGACCCAACGAGCACTCTTGAGTAGGTCTCGTTCACCATCGAAGGTGGGAGGTTGGACATCCTTGAAATTCTTATAGTGAAAGTCTCGCCTTCCAACATTATCGTCGTGAACAATAGCCTTAACTTGTTCCTTGATTAGATCGGTTACTTGCTCGTCGACCGACTCTAAGAACATCTTCTTAACGTCTGCTAGAAAGGACGCATGATGCCTTTGTATAATGGCCTCAACCTTGACCGTGAACTCGGAGTCTTCGCCTTGATCGTCATTATCATGTCCGTTCCTCGTCTTCATTCTAAGAAATGAACTCGATTAGGAACGCGACACGAATAAATTACATACATCGCCACGATCTTTATTCACAATCCATTTATATAACCATCCGTACACTCTATATAGTTTAATACTTGTTGTACATCACTCGCTTGACTTGGTTTGCAACTGTAATAATGGTCGCGAATCATTATTACGACCACACGCCTTGCAAAGCTCATAATCACAACAACCATCTCACTAGATGTTCAACACAAAATAACAGGGTTAGTAACAACATAAACAACACATAGCTAGTTCACCTACACTCTAAGGCACTAGCTAACACCCGAACCCACCCGTAATCCTACAAGTCCCGCAACAAATAAGCACACACAAAAGTCTAAGTCTAGGCAACTATCTCAAGTCACCTAAATCCCTTAGACCATGCTCTGATATCACTTGTAACGACCCAAAACATTATACCAGAAAACACGCTTTTTTTATAAATTAAACAACATTTCCTGTCCCAGACCATACGCGCGGCGCGCATAGGAAAGCATGGCGCGCTATAAAGCGTAAAACAAGATCGGAACTTGATAACTCGGCTGACTACCAAACTCTAGCCATTTGCGCGGTAAGCATTGGCCTGCGCGGCGCGCATTAGAGCTGGAAAGAAACTGCAGCCCGTTTTAACAATAAGCTCCTTTTTCACCCAAAATGAGATTCATAAGTATCCCAACCTAATTCCACTACTTTCGTAACATTTAATAAAAGTGTTTAGACGACAAAATGGGTACAACGACCCTTGGGACTACAACGACCCGTTTCATACAATAAAGTAGCGATTTCGACCCAAATAAGTTTAATTGCCAAACAAACTACGAGCATGATGTTTGGGGATAAACTACCCAATCCTAGGTCAAATCCAAAAGTAATCCAAGCAAGCAACAAAAGGGAAATCATCTAAATCTCGAGCATACCCTTGCCACATCCGCCTCGGAACCTAAAAATGTAAACATCGAGAGGGTAAGCTAATTGCTTAGTGAATGCAATACTTATACTCGTACATACATAATTTAATCACTTGCATACACCTATACAAACAACGCATACCATTAGCAAACACAATAAACGAATAATTAAACGTGCAATGCTAATAAAACTCACACAACCCAATATACACAATGTCGACATTCGACTCGATGGTGGCCGACGAAGAGCGGTAGGTCAAATTCAGTAACTGCTCACCACTACGCACCATGAGGCCGACGAAAAGTGTAACCGAACCGTTAACACTTACCTCATTCACAAGGATAGCCGACGAAAAGCGAAACCGCTTACCATAAGTGGCCAACGAAAAGCGAATCATCACGATTAACACTCACCACTTACCCCAACTCACACATGTGGCTGACGAAGAGCGATAGGTCAAACGTTAACCGCCCACCACATGCCCCCATTCCCAATTGTGGTCGACAAAGAGTCAATCCTTCCGGATATCACTCACCACATAAGGCAAACCAAATATAGTTAACGAAGAGCTATTGATATGCCCGAATCGGACGGTTTATTTATGCGGTGTCGTTAGGTTCCAAAACATCAATTTAGGATATCAACAGAAGAAGTTGATTGTTTAATTTATATATGCTGGGCCTAAATCTATTATTCCTTCCTATGGGTTAGCAAGGGCAAATATGACCTAGGGTCGTTCCTTGAGCGGTCGAATTTGAAACGGAGCTTATTCAGATAATTTAGTAATTAAGATTGGGTTTGTACATAATTTAGTATCCAAGACTAGTGGCTAGGTACACCTTGTGTGGAGAGGCATGATCCTTTTGGTCCCAATAAATTGGCGACTGTTCAGAAAATCCAACAACCAAGTCCAACCGATTTATTCTAGACACCACTTTTATCCATAATATCAAATTGTGTAAAGGCAATAGTTGGGTTGAATAGTTTATATGATTGTAATTAAGATATTAAAGCAATATAATTAAAATAAGCTAGCTAGCATGCAACAGCTAAGGACAGAGAAGACGTGGTTAACCATGATTTAAGATAATGTAGTGTCAAGATGATTGCGAGACACTCATTGGATAGATATACCTCAGTGTGAACACTAGATTCCCTACTAAGCGATTTCTCGATTAGCATGTTACGAGGAACAAGGCTTTGAAGATTCTGATCGGATGGGCTATGCTCAACTTCCGACGCTTTATCCGGTTTAAGAATATAAGGGGCCCATCTTGGATGCAGTGCATACCTTGGGCGCACGAATAAAGTAGGATAGTCATATACTTATAGAATATCCAACCTTTCTTAACACCTTAGTGTATCACCCAAGTGAGTGGTTATGATTGTGTTTCGAATCCCTTTCTGTCAATGGTTTGGTAAAATCTAAGGGTTTGTAGATAAATTAGAACATCTGATAGTTCTCAGTCATCCTTAAAGATTTATAAGCTTAGTTTGTATTGTAGTGCATAAAATTTCCATTTATGACTTAAACCAGCCCTTACTTAAATCTACCCAATAAATCCCTTAGTTATCCACCATGTACTAGACTTATAGTGGTTTCATAGCTTCTAACCTTGACCTTGCTCAAGTGATCCTATAGTACATCAACACTGTACTCTACTATTGCAACAGTATTTCCTCGAGTCTTATACTCTTGACCAATGTCTTGATCTGGTCCTAAGGTAATTCCCGATGTACTTTCTAGTATTTACAACGGGTTCATACCTTGACCAATGTATAAACACAGATAATTAATTACCTTATAATTGTCGACTTTATAAAAGGTTTTAATCACGTTTATTGGTGGAAGGACGATAATAACGAGGTTTAATATCATAGACAGAAAGCGAGTACAGAAAGGATAATCATCCCTAACTAACATTATTAAATCATGGCAAACAATCAAGCAATTACTCACACATCATGGCAACAAGCATTTCTAATATTAATAAATCACAAACATCGAACAAGAATATGATAATAAATTAATAAAAGAAAGGATAGATATTACCGAATAATGTCGGCTGAATAACACTTGTATTTCTTCATAATATCCATAGCGTTACAATGCTTGATAGCTTCTACTACTAACTACATATTATTCTCCTATTGATCACTAGAGAGCGACAATAGAGAGATAATTATTTTCCTAATCTCTGTACTTTTCTCTCTCTAGAATCTAGAGAGAGAAAGTAGAGAGATAACTAATCTCCTATAGATCACTAGAGAGCGACTATAGAGAGATATTTATTGAAAGAAGTGAAGAAGGTGTGTGTTGAAATGGTGGGATGAAGTCCCCATTTATAGGAAATGCATGGTGGCAAAATTGTAATTAATTTGCTGAAAAAAACCCCTGGTAGGGGGTTTGGCAGGTAGGATTTTTGGCTGGCAAACGGCTGGCAGGCCGTTTGCCAGGCCCGTTTGCAAGGGCAAGCCGTTTTGTGTGTTCGTTTTCCAAGGCCGGATGGCAAGCTGTTTTACATAATGGCAAGCCGTTTGGCCTGCCTGTTCCCTGGATCGTAACTTGATTTCTTGTCTTTCACTGTTTTCGCTCTAGAATGTTCATTTTAGCTCCGATTGTCTTGATTCTTTTTGCATCGTCTTCGTAATTACTCTATCTACAAGTTTTGAACTTTATGCTTTTGAGACTCAATATCGGGGGTAAAAACGTGACTTTTTAGCCGATATCAAATATCCCACACTTAGACTTTGCTTGTCTTCAAGCAAACTTTTCTTTTATTTTGAGTTCAAGGATGCTTCTGTGGTTTTCGTTCTATTATTCAAGTGGCTTGTTATTTATTATTAGAGCAAGATCAGACAAACCATCTTTTAAAAGGGTAGAAACTATCTCTGCAAGCATGAGGGGAGGTTACATGACTTTGGCTTCCTTTCACGGGTCACTCAAATCACTCAAGTGTTTGGGGTTCCCTATCAATCTATGAAATAAATTCGCTCATAGACAGTCATGTTGCAAGTATTGTCATAGGATTGTCCAAGAATCAAATCTCCACCGGTAAGATAAGGGCGGCACTGATATTCTCCCTAATCATTCTTTCAAGAGGAAGAGCGGGTTTAAAGGTTGGTTTGTGGAGAAAAGCGAAGGTTTTGATATGGCGAAAAGGGTGATTTTCGAATCATTGAAATTTATAGAGATTCGATAGATTTCGGTTTCATGATGATATACATTTTCTAGGAAAGATGGTACTCTATTTTGTTGAAAAGTTCCTTTAGAGGGTGCTGATTTTCAGCGAAGACTTTGCTTCTTTTCTGCAATCCTCCTGGGTCACAATCTTCATTTTTTTGGTGGATTTATGCTTTTATTTGAAGACTTTTCTCTTCTTTATTTTTGAGACTTTGCTCAACAATTTTTTTTTTTGCATATCCCATCTTCATAACTTTGTCTATTTCTTCTTGTGCCCAGAGAGAAAGGTATTTCACCAGAAATAGGTCTTTTTGACCTATTAAAAACAGTCTGGAATTTCAGAATTTTTTGACAAGTGTTTGAAGTAAACTTGGTCGATCTATCTCTTTTGAATTTCTGGATTTTGGAAATGAGAAAGAAAATAGGGTGGAAAGGGTAACGTATTTGATAGTGAATTTGGGGTGAGTATTTTCTGATTCATCAACTCTTTGGTGTGAGTTGGTCGATTTAAATGCGTGGAGTGGAAACGAAAACGGATGGTTTTGTCTTCTCTATTCAGAATGATTTCGAAAGGAATATCGCACCTACATCACGTATGACGCTTACTAACCATTGGTCTCGAAATGTATGTCAAGGTCAAGTTCTAACTCTAAATGCTAACATAGGCACTCTCAACGAAAAAGATTGTGAAGCATTAAAAATAAATGCTTATTGGTCCATTTTTGGGGTGCCTCACAACAATTATATTGGGTCGATAATGCCTAGTCATGCAATGCTCTTTTGGAAAATTGGTTCATCCTTAAGAAGATTTATGTCCTCATTTGTCTTAATTTTAGAACAAACAAGCTTGATTTTCGAAAGTACTTTTTCAGAAAGTATCATTTAGTCAAAAATTTTGAAAAATTTACGTTGAGGACAAAAAATGTAAATAGTAGGTATACTCGAAAAGCTTAGTAATATTTTAATTTAAGAACAATTTCCGAGCATCCATAGCTAATTACGGTGTACTACACCGCTATCCCACACTTAGAGGAACATTGTCCCTAATGTTCATTTTTAGATTTTAGGGAGCTAAAATCCCATACTTAGAGTTTGAACATGTCGGAAAATGTATCTAAGCTCAATATTGGGTTGGAATCCCACACTTAGTGATAAGCTTAGGATATGGTATAGTTTAAGGATATAATAAAACAAAATAAATGAAGCAAAAGAAACGAATTACTCCCATTGGGTGCGGCTGTGAGCTGAGGATCTGAAGGTAGACTGAGTCGGAACCATCTTTGGGCGGATTCGAATCGGTCTTCTTGAAGTGTACTCGAGCTCATTAGGGCGTTCTCATCCTCCATTCAACATCCACCAATAACTTGCAATGAAATAGTCAACGGGTTTCTTTGTCGTTTCATCATTATTCAAAGAATCTCCATCACAAGTGTCAATAACTGTCTATTACTTGTAAAAATAGAAAACATTAATCCCATACAGGTGATTAAGCTTTAGGCCATAGACTCACTGATTTTCATTTTGATGAAAAAGTTATTTGAAAAGTTGAGGGTTTTAGGTTTCTGAAAATTCAACAAATCAGTGTATCACTAAAAATCTTAATCCCACACTTAAAGTGTTGATTGCCTTTAATTTTAAGACTTTTGAAATAATGTAAATATTGCAATTAAGTTCATGACAAGTATAAAAACTTTGAAGTCTCATTTTAAGTTTCACTTTCTCACTTATTCAATTAACCTAATTATCCTAATCTAATTACTACTAAAGCTATAGAAAAATAAACGCACACGTGTTGCCTCCCGAGAAGCGCTTGTTTTTGTTCGAGTCACGAGCCAGACTCTAGCCTTATTTCTCAGGAAATCTAGGCGGCTCCCTTGCATCCATCAGTACATACAAGAGGTAATACTGGAACATACCGATGAGATTGAAGCGAACATGGAATAAGGTATGTCCAATGAAAGGAGAAGGTGGTTTGAAGTTAATGCTTTGTTTAACTTGAGGTATAACAAAGCTACCAACTTCTTTTACCTCCTTGATTGGTGCGGGTTGGTCAAAGAAGTCCTCATCACTCCATGATCTGTATGTCATTATGTATTTGAGTGATGGTTTATAGGGTAGCCCTGACGCAAAACCCGTTTTTCTTCTTTGTGACTTCAGGTTGGTCGTAATGTTGTACTCTAAGGATGGAGGTGGGACGATGTCCATTGATGTCTCCAATGTGGTAGCAAACATTAACAACTACTTCAATGCTAGAATTCTCCATCTCCTTCTTCTCATCCGGGCTCTCCATTTCAATTTCTTCATCCACCTCCTCGTCACTCTGGTCGGGAGCTTCAAGTATAATTGGTTCAGAGAGTTCTTCAAGAACGAAGTCCTCTCCAGTCATTAAAATATCAAAATAAGGTGGGAGTGAAGATTGGGTTGGTGTGGAGTGGTTATTCTTCTTGTCTTCTACTTCTATCTTCTTCTCGTCATTCTCGAAATTTGTTTCACGAAAGATGACTTCATTAGTGGATATGGTATTTACTTCGGCGTTCCCATCAAAAGGACATACAGACTCATTGATCGTGAAAGTGACTTCTTCTCCATGGGCTCTCAAGGTGATAGTCCGGGAATAAACGTCAACGATTGCTTTGGCTGTATTCATCAAAGGCCTTCCTATAATGATAGGAGTTTTCATGTCTTCTTTATAGTACATAACCACAAAGTCAGTCGGAAAGAGGAATTTGTCGACCTTAACCATGACGTTCTCAGCTATTCCCTTTGGATATCTAGTGGATTGGTCAGCTAGCTGGATGCTCATTTTGGTAGGGTTAAGGTTTCCAATTTCGAGTTTCTGGAACAGAGAGTAGGGCATGAGATTGATTCTGGCACCAAGGTCAGCGAGAGAATAGAAAGTACCAGATTGGTAGATAGAACAAGGAAGGGTAAATCGTCCGGTATCCCCTAGTTTTTCAGGAAGAGTATTTAAGATAATGGCTGAACAATCTGCGTTCAATGGGACATTGGGCAATTTGGGTACCTTATCCTTGGTTGATAGGAGTTTCCTAAAATACTTCTTACTATGAAGATTTTTAGACACAGTGTCCAAAAATTTATCGTCAAGCTTGAAAGATTTCATCTTGTTATGTCTTTGCTTGAGACGGCCCGGGAATGGAATGGGTATTTTCCTAGTAGGTTTAGGTGATGACTCAATGAGTACTACTGAACGGGTATTAGTTAGTTTCTTCTCCTTAGAAGAAACTGAAGGTTGGCTATGTGCCACCTTTGAGTCATTTTTAGGACAACATAGAGAAGCAAGACGTTGATTTAGCTGGCTTATTTGATTTTTAAGACTACTCAAGTGATTAGTCATGACTAAGTCAACTACGTCTTGTCTTGCAGTGATCATGTGGATGATTCGCAGTAGGACATCGTCTGGACTTGTCTCTGGTGGGGTAGTGGGGTTGGTAGGTTGGTTGTGCGGATGAGCTAGGATCTTATCGGAGTAGACAACAAAGTCCTCACATTCAGCCTCGTATACCTTGGCCAGATGTGGGTTAGTACAATTCTAGCACAATTGCACTTGAGAGACATGTTACGGGAGTTTCTTTAACTCACCGACTTCTTTGGTGAGGTTTTCTATTTGGTCCGAGAGAAATTTGATGGTTTTATTTTTGATAGGATCGGAGGCGGAAAGCGATGTTGCTGATGAAAGGTGCTCTTCCGTGTTCCAATCGTGATGGTGTATAGTCATCTCCTCGATCAATGTCCTTGCCTCGTCTGCGGTGAAGTTCATGAAGTTACCTTGAGAAACAACATCAAGAGTAGACTTATTGTTCTGTTTCAGACCTTTGTAGAAGGTCAAAATTTGATCATAGCTATCAAGACGGTGGTTCGGGCATCTTCGAAGCAAATGTTTGAATCTTTCCCGTGCAGTGTAGAGTGATTCATCGTATGGTTGTTGAAAGTTTACGATATCATTTCTAAGTCTGATTTGTTTTGATGGGGGAAAGTACTTAATTAAGAAAGTTGTTGTCATTTCCTCCCATGAGGTGATAGAGTTGGGTTCTAACCCCTCGAACCAAGCTTTTGCATGAAGAGTTAAGGAATAGGGAATAGACACAGACGAACTACATCTTTTTCAACCCCGTTTTGCTTATATGAGTTGTATAAGGAGAGGAATCTATCTAAGTGAGAGTTGGGATCATCAGTTGGTAAGCCGTGGAATTGACAATGGTTCTGAATGAGTTTTATGATGCTATGCTTAAGAACAAAAGACGCTCCGTTAACCTCTTGATAGAGTATTGGTCCTCCTCGTCCTTCTAACGAGGGTTTGGTGATGTCAGCGAGAGTGATGCGTGTGGCCATCATCGAACTATCAGCATGTAAGTGTGGATCTCGTCGGATGGGTACAATGTATGATATCGGATAGAAGAAAGGATGTGTCAGAAGAATTCTTAGCGGTCTAAGTAGGTTAAACCATCCTAAAGGATCACTAATAAGGAAGTCCATTTTAAACTTTAATTAATCTAAATTAAGCTAATATTATCTAACCTAACTACGGTAAACTACTAACTAATCTAAACATTCTCCAAATCATACTACCGCTCCCCGGTAGTGGCACCAAAAATTAATTACTACCATGATATGCCCAAATCGGACAGTTTATTTATGCGGTGTCGTTAGGTCGCAAAACGTCAATTTAGGATATCAACTGTTGAAGTTGATTGTTTAATTTATATATGCTGGGCCTAAATCTATTATTCCTTCCTATGGGTTAGCAAGGGCAAATATGACCTAGGGTCATTCCTTGAGCGGTCGAATTTGAAACGGAGCTTATTCAGATAATTTAGTAATTAAGATTGGGTTTGTACACAATTTAGTATCCAAGACTAGTGGCCAGGTACACCTTGTGTGGAGAGGCATGATCCTTTTGGTCCCAATAAATTGGCGACTGTTTGGAAAATCCAACAACCAAGTCCAACCGGTTTATTCTAGAAACCACTTTTATCCAGAATATCAAATTGTGTAAAGGCAATAGTTGGGTTGAATAGTTTATATAATTGTAATTAAGATATTAAAGCAATATAATTAAAATAAGCTAGCTAGCATGCAACTGCTAAGGACAGAGAAGACGTGGTTCACCATGATTTAAGATAATGTAGTGTCAAGATGATTGCGAGACACTCATTGGATAGATATACCTCAGTGTGAACACTAGATTCCCTACTAAGCGATTTCTCGATTAGCATGTTACGATGAACTAGGCTTTGAAGATTCTGATCGGATGGGTTATGCTCAACTTCCGACGCTTTATCCGGTTTAAGAATATAAGCAGTCCATCTTGGATGCAGTGCATACCTTGGGCACACGAATAAAGTAGGATAGTCATATACTTATAGAATATCCAACCTTTCTTAACACCTTAGTGTATCACCCAAGTGAGTGGTTATGATTGTGTTTCGAATCCCTTTCTGTCAATGATTTGGTAAAATCTAAGGGTTGGTAGATAAATTAGAACATCTGATAGTTCTCAGTCATCCTTAAAGATTTATAAGCTTAGTTTGTATTGTAGTGCATAAAATTCCCATTTATGACTTAAACCAGCCCTTACTTAAATCTACTCAATAAATCCCTTAGTTATCCACCATGTACTAGACTTATAGTGGTTCCATAGCTTCTAACCTTGACCATGCTCAAGTGATCCTATAGTACATCAACACTGTACTCTACTGTTGCAACAGTATTTCCTCGAGTCTTATACTCTTGACCAATGTCTTGATCTGGTCCTACGGTAATTCCCCATGTACTTTATAGTATTTCCAATGGGTTCATACCTTGACCAATGTATAAACACAGATAATTAATTACCTTATAATTGTCGACTTTATAAAAGGTTTTAATCACGTTTATTGGTGGAAGGACGATAATAACGAGGTTTAATATCATAGACAGAAAGCGAGTACGAAATGATAATCATCCCTAACTAACATTATTAAATCATGGCAAACAATCAAGCAATTACTCACACATCATGACAACAAGCATTTCTAATATTAATAAATCACAAACATCCAACAAGAATATTATAATAAATTAATAAAAGAAAGGATAGATATTACCGAATAATGTCAGCAGAATAACACTTGTATTTCTTCATAATATCCATAACGTTACAATGCTTGATAGCTTCTACTACTAACTACATACTATTCTCCTATTGTCACTAGAGAGCGACAATAGAGAGATAATTATTTTCCTAATCTCTGTACTTTTCTCTCTCTAGAATCTAGAGAGAGAACTAATCTCCTATAGATCACTAGAGAGCGACTATAGAGAGATATTTAGAGAGAGAAGTGAAGAAGGTGTGTGTTGAAATGGTGGGATGAAGTCCCCATTTATAGGAAATGCATGGTGGCAAAATTGTAATTAATTTGCTGAAAAAAACCCCTGGCAGGCCATTTGGCAGGGGGTTTGGTAGGGGGTTTGGCAGGTAGGATTTTTGGCTGGCAAACGGCTGGCAGGCCGTTTGGCAGGCCGTTTGCCAGGCCCGTTTGCAAGGGAAAGCCGTTTTGTGTGCCCATTTCCCAAGGCCAGATGGCAAGCCATTTTACATACTGGCAGGTCGTTTGGCAAGCCGTTTAGCCTGCCTGTTCCCTGGATCGTAACTTGATTTCTTGTCTTTCACCGTTTTCACTCTAGAATTTTCGTTTTAGCTCCGATTCTCTTGATTCTTTTTGCATCGTCTTCGTAATTACTTTATCTACAAATTTAACCGAAAAAGCAATTATTTTGTCTATAAAGTTTTGAACTTTATGCTTTTGGGACTCTATATCGGGGGTAAAATCGTGACTTTTTAGCCGATATCAGCTATCCATACGGATATCACTCACTATATTTTCCCAACCCAATTGTGGCCCACGAAAAAGCGTATCCTACCGGATAACACTTGCCACATTGCACGCAAGCAACCAAATTATATACATACACGTATAAATATTCTACTCACCTCGGTTATAAGAAAGGCAACTCCCGCTTGAGCTCCTAATCGTCCAAATGTAAATCACCTAAGTAATTCACAAACAAATAAGCTACACACTCTAGCTTATACCCAAAACACCGTATGTGCAATTTCGACCCATTTGCACTTACTTTCATTTGACTAAGTCAAATCTGGCCAAATACCCATAATCATAATTAAGTAGTGATTATGTTCTAACACCACGTTATACACAATGTTTCATCATCGAAACACGTACTTGCATCATTTTGACACCAAACCCATTTGACCAAATCTCAAGTCAAAACACCAATTTTGCAAGCTTACACCCTTAATCACTTATAACCTAAGTTAACTAGTGATTTTAACACTCAAAACATGATTATCAACTAATCAATTTCATCATCCAACCCAAAACCACCAACAATGGTCATCAACACCATTTACTAGCTTAATCACCCATTTAACAACTAGTGAGTTTTACTCAAGAACACCCAAGTCAAAACCCCAATTATGAATAACAATAAAACTATGAAAACTCGGAGTTAGAACTTACCACAACAACTAAAATGTAGCTAGGAGCAAGATGAACAACTTTAAAACTCGGACCTTTGATCGATTAAAGATTCTTCCTCCTTTTCTCAAGCTTTTTCACTCTTCTCTCTCTCTAAAACTTGAGGTTGAAGATGAGAGGATAAGGTTAGTGAGGATAAGGTTGAATAAGCTCAACCTTGCCCATTTGTGGCCTAAAACTGGCCACCAAAGTGTAATTACCAAAATGCCCTTTTTAATTTCTTTAAATAAAACGAACCAGTCGGCCAGCTGGTTATGCGCGGCACACGTCCCTTTGCGCGACACGTGTTTCTGCTGAAACTAAATCCGGGTCTTACATAACGTGGCAGAATTAACCAGAGGGTGACACATATGATTATTTTTACGTGCTTTATTTTATATATATATATATATATATATATATATATATATATATATATATATATATATATATATATATATATATATATATGTGTGTGTGTGTGTGTGTGTGTGTGTGTATATATATATATATATATGTATATATATGTGTATATATATGTGTGTATATATATATATATATATATATATATATATATATATATATATATATATAAATATAATACTATTTTGTTTTAATCAAGAGGAAAGCATTTTTTTGGGTGAAGTAATTTTTTTTTTTTCATTTTTTGAATTATTTTTCAAACATTAGGATCACATGAAAATATGAACATTTAAAAAGACACTTTGTGATAAATGTTATTATTTTGACGGGAAAATGCTCGAGGAAATTAATGATATCATACATCATGATGAATGTTTTAATTAGAATTTTTCTAAAGGTTTATAAATTAAAGTTTAGAAATTAGGGTTTAGAAATTAGAAACTAAGGCTTAGGGTTTAAAACACGAACGGTTTAGAGTTTAGGGTTCTGGGTTTAGGGTTTTGAGTTTAGGGATTAAAACCAAAACATTAAACACTAAACACTAAACCCTAAACTCTAAATCGGGTTAAATTTAAAAACCAATAAAACTTCACATAAGATGAAAAAGAAAACAATGAAAAAAACTCTAATTAAAATATTAATCATGATGCATGTTATCATATTTTCTTCGAATATTTTCCCGCAAAAATAATAACATTCATCACAAAGTGTCATTTTTAAATGTTCATATTTTCTTGTAATCTTAATATTTGAAAAAAAATTCAAAAAAAAAAAAAACATAAAAAATAAAAATAAAAAATTTACTTCCCCTTCCCCCAAAAAAGTGCTTCCCTCTTGATGATAACCCTATGTATGTTTGTATGTATGTATGTATGTATGTATGTATGTATGTATGTATGTATGTATGTATGTATGTATGTATGTATGTATGTATGTATGTATGTATGTATGTGTATATATATATGTATGTGTGTGTGTGTGAGTGAGTCCGTGCGTGTCTGTGTCAAATTATTTAAAAATATATTATTTTATAGCAACTTTGATCTCTAATAACAAATAATTACATAAACTTTCGTTCTAACAATCTTTCAATACGTAATGGTCAGGCAACAATAAGTACGTATGCAGGACCCTTTAAATCGGACAATCCAGCAACCTACCCATTAAGGATTCATAGACACTATCCTTCAAGAAACATCGATAAACCAATATTAAATTCAAATATTCATTTTTACGCATCCCAGGCAGCAGCGCCAAAACTTTGACGTGTTTAAAGTGTGTGTTTGTTGTGCTTCGCTTTATCTCAACTTTTAAATTTATATTATCTCAATTACATTCCCTTTAACACCTTTACGAGCAACAAACCTCGATCAAGGTAGTATAGCAATTAGTAAGTTAAGGATCATCTCAAGAGACGCGGAAGCATTAACTAGTTGTTGTTTATCTTTAGTCTATCTCCCATAATGAAATAAACTTATTGATTTACATTATATTGTTATTTATTTATCAGATATTATCTCTTAGGAAAGAGACAATTTAAGATATACATGGCCAAGGCTTTTTATGAGACTATTTAATGAAAGATAGAATGAAGATTTAATTAAATTCAAATACTATTAAAAAAGCTGGTTAACTAGACTTTAGATTCATTAACGATTATTATGGCATTTAATTGGTTCAACATAAATTGATAATCAATAAAATAACAATTAAAGACTAATTGTTATTCCTATGAGCATAGTAAAACTAATTATCATATAAGTTCAATCACTAGTTCTTAATCATCGTTAACTTGTGATGAGGAAACCTATCAACTAAGTGGGCATACAGAGTTAATATCTTGATTTTATATAGTTCATATAATTGCATAATAAATGTCATCTTGGTTTTGTGATGAAAACTAAGACAACATTTAAAAAGATTGACAAACAGATAAGCTAATAAATTTAATTAGATTCAACATTATTGATGTTATAATATTTACTCTTAAACAGATTCTCATGCAATTGGATATACAAACTCACAAAAACAAAAGTTCTTTTAATCAAGCCTAATAAATTAATTACTATATAAGTGTAATTAATAATCATCTATAAATTACTACTATTAACTCTTGTTCCTAGAAAGAGCCGATTATGCATCAAGGATTGTAAGGGAGGTGTTTTATATAAGAGGGCTATATATAGAACACCAAGCCTCCTTTATTCACTAGCTTAGCCACTGCATTATAAAGAGTTCATGAGAGCCGTGAAGTATACTTTGACTAGTTGACCATTTTTCTCTAGCTTTATGTGGTTTTAGGTCGACATTCATCGTATTCCTTCAATTGTTATCTAAGCCACACCTTCAACGAAACGAAGGAGATCCTTTGAATATCGATGAATGTTTTCCCTCCACATTCAAAGCTTCATACACACACATTCAAACCTTCATCGCCAAACCTTCATATCTTCATCATCTTCGAATTGAAGATCATGAAATTTTTTCAAAAAATTCTCAATTTTTTTGTCCGAATCCTATTATCTAATTCATCTCACATTCGGATATAGCAAATTAATCCGATTCACATCACTGTTTGAAATTAAAAATAAAATTCATATCACTTAAACTGATCTAAATTTCTAAATCACATTCAAAATTATCACAAATATAATCTGATTATATCATTTCCTATTCAGATTCAAACACATGAAGATATATCATTTTCATTATCATTTATTTCTATAGTACAGTGATCGTATGCATATGCTTAAGATCAAATTTTAAAATTCCTTGATGATGTTATTTAGATTAAATTGAGCAAAGATTAGTGATCCTACATCAAATCCTAAACTTCTTCGATCTTAATTTTAGAGTAACAGCAACAGATTAGAGTGATTCAATCTCGAATTCATCGTTCTTCATTATCTCAAGTCGTTGGGGTCCTCAGAGTAATTTGGTCCATCTCAACTCTAATTACACAGAGATTCAGGTTTCTGGATTATCGCTTAAGCTTCGTGTATCTCACAGATCTAATATTCTCGAAGTCAAAGCTTGTGTTCGTTTAGTCAACAAATCAATTACGACTGTTCTGTAAATTTCATGTTTATTTGATGAATTTCGAGTGATCTATGAACGATTTGCAACAAGTTTCGTGTTGAATTCATCTCCTAAAACACAATAGATCGTGTGTTTGATTTTAGTGTTCTTCATTCGAAATTGGTGTTGTTCATGATCAATTCTGCAAAATAAAGATGTTCTGGATCAAACTAGTTCTCAAAAGATGTTAGACGCAACATCTAGAATCATTTTCATATGAATTGCAGCTTTAATTGATGGTTTTAAATGTTCACTCATTTTTAAATACTTACGCAGGATGATACTGGAGCAGATACAGTTTCGATGATTATGTTCTTCATAATTGGACATCAGAAACACTTACTTTGATTGTGTCCATACTCGATTCATACTTCAAAGAATTGACGGAGTTACGATGAAGAAGATACATGAATGGTTGCAGATTCAACTAGCATCTAATTCGCACATCAGATGCAAGTTATCAATTATATTCGGACGATGGAAGAACATGTTCATATGATATTCGCACGCTACTCTAATTCGTACACCTCAATTGCTAAGTGGACTAAGTGTGAGAAGCCCACACACTGTCCGAATTAGACTTCTATGTTTACTGTACGAAGCTGACATGATTCGGGCCTGTTAAGCAGTTAGTGGGTTGTCCGAATCTCTAAGGCTTTGTTCCAGAGTTTTGTTTTGGAGAGAAAGATATAGAAGTGAAAGGGAACTAAAAATAATTGGTGTTCCAGAGTTCATAACAGAGATGAAGGGGAAGGAAGCTGATGGATTATTATGGTCTATTTTCCTTTCAATCTTTCCTTCCAATTTGAAAAGATTCAACTCCCTCTACTTTCATTCCCTTTCACTTCATTTCATTTCCTTCATAATTAAACTAGGGAACACACCTAAGGCTCAACATGTGTCCGAATCTCACATCTTAATGGACTATTAACATGGATCTGAATTCTTTAAGCCCAACATGGTTTCAGTCCACGTGCGAATCTAACGAATTTACTCATTCAGTCCATGTCAAAATCTAGGACTTTGCATGACAAGTCCCTGTCGGAATCTGGACCTCCTGTGCAAAATTTTTGAGATAGTGCAAAGTTAATAGAAAGGTAACTTTCCTAGTTATCTTTCTGACGGACTAGTAGAAATCAACTAACGGAAGCTGACGGAGTTTAACAAACCTAACTTCATGTAACATCCCATTTTTCATCATACGTGTTAGAGGTACGTGATTGATCTTTAGAATGTTCATACTTGGTTGTATAATAGTATAAATATGATTGTACGATGAGTGTATGAAGTGTACCAAGCGTGTACGTGTTGATTGTTCGAATGTCGAAGAAAACTGGACGTTGTTTGAGTTACAAGTTGTGTACATACCTTTTTGACCCCAAATAAAGTTTGAGTTGATATTTCAAAACCTTATCATTAGAAAGGAAATATTATTACGTTTCCAACGATATTTGATTCATCAAAAATGGAGTTACGGTCAAAAAGTTATGGCCAAAACAAGATGTTGAAGTTCGGATGAAATAGGCCATTGTTACGGCGCGACCGGAATGGCCACGGCACGACAATTGACTATTTTGAGGGTTAGAAAGCTTGAAAATGTGATCTAAAATCACCCTTTAGGCCACGGCGCGGAGGGTTTACTCCGCGACGCGACAATAGGCACGATCTGATGCTTTTCAGCCTTTTAATGAGTTAAATGAAGAGCAAAGTGGGTATTTCACATGTGGACGGGTTTTTAGCTATAAAACTGATCCCAATCTTATACAAACCTCATTTTCTTCATTCTCCTTCCCTCCCACTCACACACCAAACCCTAGAGAGAGAGAGTAAAGGGTTTAGAGAGAAAGCTCGAATCGGGGAAGAAGAAGAGTGTTTTGGGTCGGGTCACAAGAGTTAAAGTTGTTCTCCTCGTTCAAGGCTACGTTGTGGTAGTGATGGTAAGTTCTAACTCTAAAATTCATCTTTATGATTTGATATTCAAGTTAGGGTTTTGAACTTTTTAGTTGTAAAACCCATTTAGATAATGAAGTGGGTTTATGGAAACTAGTTATTTTTGATACATGGCGGTTTTGGGTTGATTGACGTTTTAGCCATGATTAGGCTTTGGTTTTGGGTGTAATCACTTAGTTTAGTAATTATGGAAGTATTGAAACACATTTGGGCTTATTTGGTTGAATAATTTTGAATTGGGTCAAAATTAGGGTTTATGTGTCAAATTGGATAAGTTAAGGGTTTAACACTTGTGATTTGGTTTAATTGGTGTATTAGGGCCATTTTCACTTGTGTTAGTGATTATTGGTTAGTTTGGGCATTTTTATGACTTTGGTTAAAATGGGTAAATTGATTTAGGTCAAAATTGACAATGATACGAGTTTGAGTCAAATGATTGTTTAAATACTAGTGTTAAGTGTTAAAAGGCGTGTTTGGATGTAATTTAATTGTTGGAAATGATTTCGGGTTAAAAATGGCATTTTAACCATAAAGTCAAACTTGGTCAACCATGAAACGGGTTTTTGGGTAATATACGAGATAGTATGCTTTTAATGGCTAAAGTTGATGTATTTGGGTATTTCGGGAATGCGGGAACTAGTCTCATTAGTTTTGGACCTTCGGGTGTCGTTGAATGTATAAAAAGGTGTATGTTGCACTTAGGTGTCTAAATGGGTGGATTGTAGAGGTAGGTATAAACCCTTGGTTAAGGGCGTTTGAGTCAAATTGTCTTAAAGGGAATGTGTGTTGAATATGTGTATACCTATATGCGTATTATAGGTAAAGGTTTGCTCAGTTGCATTGGAGGCGATTTACATACATGACTTGTGCGGGCTTTTCAAGGTGAGTGGAATAATTATACGTGTATGTATATAATGTGTTTATTTGTGTAGGATGGATATGTGTTGTCCATGCCACCCATGAGTTAGTGATATATGTTGTTGTACACTAACGATTTTTATAAACGGATATGTGTTGTCGTTGAAAGGACCCGTCCAAATCCATCCGGACGAAGTCCATATCGATTATAAACGATTCACAATAGTTGATTACATCGCGAGGTTTTTGACCTCTATATGATACATTTTACAAACATTGCATTCGTTTTTGAAGAGACAATCTTTCATTACATCGAAAGTTGACGGCGTGCATACCATTTTATAATATATCTAACTATAAATGACTTAATAATAATCTTGATGAACTCAACGACTCGAATGCAACGTCTTTTGAAATATGTAATGAATGACTCCAAGTAATATCTTTAAAATGAGCAATTGCACAGCGGAAGACTTCTTTCATACCTGAGAATAAACATGCTTTCAAGTGTCAACCAAAAGGTTGGTGAGTTCATTAGTTTAACATAAATAATCATTTCATAATTTTAATAGACCACAAGATTTCATACTTCCATTTCTCGTAAACATACGTCCCATGCATAGAGACAAAAATATCATTCATATGGATTGAACACCTGGTAACTGACATTCACAATATGCATATAAGAATATCCCCATCATTCTGGGATCCTCCTTCGGACATGATATAAATTTCGAAGTACTAAAGCATCCGGTACTTTGGATGGGGCTTGTTGGGCCCGATAGATCTATCTTTAGAGTTCGCGTCAATTAGGGTGTCTGTTTCCTAATTCTTATATTACCAGACTTAATAAAAAGGGGCATATTCGATTTCAATCATTCAACCATATAATGTAGTTTCGATTACTTGTGTCTATTTCGTAAAACATTTATAAAAGCGCATGCATTCTCAGTCCAAAAATGTAAAGAGTAAAAGGGAATCAAATGAACTCACCTAATGTATTTTGTAGTAAAAATACATATAACGACATTGAACAACTGAACAATGCAAGGTTGGCCTCGGATTCACGAACCTATATCGTTTATATACTTATTAACACATATAATTAACATTTAATAATAATCAAATCTGTTTGTATATAATAATTATATAATACTTATTTAAAATAGTACTGTAATGTTTATATAGTTTTTATCTATGTATTTGATATATATTTATATAAATAACTTTTGGTTTTTAAAATAATGACTTTGCTAATTCTAAAATATTGTTAGTAATAATAATAATGGTTAGTTTTAATAATGACAGTACTAATTTTGATAATAATACTAGTCATTTTATTTATTTATAGTAATAATAATAATGATAATAATACTATATTAACATAATAATCCTTATACTAATGATACTTTTGATGATACTCTTAAAAATAAATTTTTTAATTACAATGATAACTTTAATAATAATGTTACTTTTAATAATAATAATAGTTTTTAATGATAGCGGTAATAATGATTATAAATATGATAACAATACTAATGATAATAGTAATAATAACAATAATATACATATACATCATACTTAATAATAATAATAATAATAATAATAATAATAATAATAATAATAATAATAATAATAATAATAATAATAATAATAATAATAATATTAATATTTGTAACTATAATCCTAATAATAAATTATTCTTATTACATATAGAAAAAAAATAATAGTTATAATTATAATAATAATAATAACAATAAAAAAAATAGCAATAAAAATAATAATAATAATAATAAGGTTTATACCTAAAAGGATGAGGAAATAAACAAAAATGGCGCTTTCATGTCTCGAACCCGCGACCTCTAGATTAATTCTCCTCAAGCTTAACCATCTATCTGCCTATGATGTTTCTCAATACTTGATTCCTTATAACTCTTATTCCTTTGCCTATTTCTTTTTCATGTTAACAGAAAAAAAATATGTCACAGCCATGAGTCGAACCCAAGACCTCCTGGTTATCAAACACAACACTAAACCAACTGCTCTACCCGTTCATTTCTGGTTTAGTTCACGACTTAAATATATATAACCGATAGTTTCTGTTTCCTTCCTCTTATCAATTCACATTTCATCTATCATCATCATCCTTATTCGTTAGTCATCATCACCATTAACTTACTGTAACACCACTATTATCAACACCCTTCTTTGTATTAGGAACAATAAGCTTCGTTGGTGGTTCTTGAAAAATGTCGATCAATCTCTATCAACCATAAAGAGTACGGTTTTGGGTTTACACTGAATCAGAAGTTGCTAAGGCCCAGGTACAATATAATAACTACTTAATCCAGCAGCCCATTTAGTGAAAACCGAAACCCAACTTCCATCTATTAAGCACAGCATCGGTATATATATTTATATCGCATCAGTGGCTTGTTTGAGTTATAATGGTCGGCCACAAGTTTCCACCTAATCCCACATGTACTTAAAAAAACGCTGTATAATCATCTTGATTACTTTAAATAAAATAAAAAGAAACGTTCCTTAAAGTGATTTGGTCGGCCAATTGAAATTGTAGACTGCTCCACTTGCATAACATACTCCGTAATATGCTGTAATATGAGATATGAGATGTTTTATCCAAGTTGATAACTTTAATAAAGTTAAAGTTCATCACTCTTTTCTAATTCATTATAAAGCCTGAAAGAAAAATCAGTACACAAGTAATGGCAGTCGTGATTTGCAACGAAGAAAAAGTAGAGAGAGAGGGAGATTAAGTGTGAGAGAGAGAAGGGAAAGAGTGGCGATTAGGGTGGTTAATGTTTGTTGTATTCGAACGCGAAACAGAAAACTTTAATCTGTATAGCAACAGTTTGCACGCAGGTTGTTGATGGGTTGCCGTCGTGGTGATGTGTTCTCGAAGAAGAAAAGGAGAGAGAGAAGGGTGATGGTTGTTCATAGTGCTAATCATGTATCAAGTACGTGCGTAATTTATATCTAGCTATATGATTATATATAGAGGATAGATGATGATCAAAGTGTTTTAGAAGTGGTGAGTCGGAGGTTGGTTTGTTGAGTAGATTATGATAAACACATGTGGGTGTTGTAGGGTTGACGATGGTGATCGAGCTATGAATCATGAAACGAGAAGGTGTGGGATGTTACATGTTTTTCTGTTTTTCATTCTTGAATTTGCAGGAGATGTAGTGATATATTATGATAGTGTTCGAATATCTTAAGCTATAGTGTTGTAACTCGATTAAGACGTGTAACCAAAAATCTGTACGAAGATATCAAATAGAAGAATATCAATTTAAAATTAGAAAGTGGTTAAACTGATTTTGTTTGCATTTGTTTGAATGGAATCAAGTTGTACTGGATTGCAGACAAGAAATCAAATTAACCACAGCTTGAAAGTGATTTACAACAGAATACATATGCTTTAAATTCATGTATGTAATTTCGTATATATATATTTACTTATATATCTAAATCTCGTTATCTATGAATCTGATTATATCCAATTTGTATAAGTCTGATTACCTCTGTATATGTATTTATATATGTAATTATATATAATTTAAATCTAGTTATTATTAATAATTAACAATATATTAATGGTAATAATAATATTTATATAATAAGAATGCTAATATTAATATTAATAAATGATAATAATAAAATGATAATATTAATATCATTGCTAAATATGATAGGTTATATATTTCAAGTAGGAACACAATTAATAATCTGTTTAATAACACGGATATGATAATAATAATACTATTTATAATAATAATAATGATAATAATAGCAACAAATTAAATATATCAAATTTTATATCATTATTACATGTGTAGTAATATTAATAATACTGGTATTATTAATATCATTAATATTAATAATAATAGTGAAGTAATAATAATATTAATATTGGTATAACAACTATATTTTTAACTCATAATTACGTTGTATATATTAATATCACACATTGTTAAATATTATAACATTTAATAATTTATATATTACATATATTAAATATTGAATATTTATACATTTTATATTTATTATAGACTTTTCATGAATAATAATTATGTATGTATATATATATATATATATATATATATACATACTTAGATTCATTTACTAATAATTTTACTATCTAACATATTATTTTATTTTACCTATTTATTAATATATCTATATATGCATTTAATTACAAATAGTTGTTCGTGAATCGTCGGGAATGGTCAAAGTCAAATGCATTCAGAGAAATAGTTCCAACATTATGAGACTCAGTTTAATAGACTTTGCTTATCGTGTCGAAATCATATAAGATTAAGTTTAAATTTGGTCGGAAATTTCCGGGTCATCACAGTACCTACCCGTTAAAGAAATTTCATCCCGAAATTTGAGTGAGGTCGTCATGGTTAACAGTAAATATCTTTTCCTGACGAATATGAGCTGATAAATAGAGTTTTATCATTATTGAATAATACAGATAAAATAATTCGATTTCTCGAAGAGTACGAGTGAAGCTATCATAAAAGATTGAAATGAGTAATTGCAGGTTTGTCTTAACTGGTGACGTAGTTAGGATTGAATTTAGAAAATAAGGCGCGTCTTAACTTTCGACATTGCCTTGGTTGATTTCCGGAATTCAAGGGATTTAAAGAAAATCTTGAAGTTCTATAAGATCTGATTCTTCGGGATTTATGGAAATTAAGATCTCTTTAATTAAATACGGTGATCTGCCCCGATTACTACGTCTGATATTTCCTTTATAAATTTACCTTTTCCATTCCATTTATTTTCACCATTTCTATACTCAATTCCCAAATTCAAAAGATTTATGAAAATGCTCAACCCTGTTCTGATCCTTGTTCTTATTCTAACTATCGCAATGATCGTTCTTCTTTTCCAACTCCCACCTGAAGAATCTGTTTATTTCTATTATGCTCTAGGGATTATTGTATTTATAATCCTCCCGTGTCTTTATATTGCTATACGTACTGATATCCACGGTTTGTAATTTCAGTGTTGTCGTTGGGCTTTATATTTCCTCTTATATTTTGGATCTCTTTGCCTTTTTATTATTCTCCCGACCTTTAGTAAAGCGAGTAATGGTCCAGAATTCGTAAGTATGGAATTTTGGATAAACATTATGTTATAAATAAGAAAGAAGGTATTAGCACGATTTTATTTGTCAAATTATCAGAATCACTGAGTATAGAACTATCAAGAATATATATTTTTGATATGTTCAGAAGTTACGCAGAATGAAAGAATTATGTCACATGGCACGTGTTGACGTTATGATATGTGAATCATCACGTCTCATTAGAAACTCATCATGACTTACTGTAATATAATCACATTGATCAAGTGTCATTATATTATACTAACTCATGCATCAGTTCCCAACATTACTTCAATAACATTCATATTTTAAGCTCAAAAGTTTACAGAATATAGAAACTAACAGTTTCTATATGATGTAACACTGATAGCACTAATAGATTAATGATTTCAGATAAGAGTAGTTACGAAAATATCTTCAGAGATATGGAGGATATTTATAATGAAAGATACGATGATATCTTGGAATTTCTAAGATCAGAGGATGATGAAGAATATTGTCCGTAAGGGTTTAGAGTAAGGAGCAAGATATTCGCTCAAGACTTCAGCAGACATTGATTCATTTGGACTCTTTGAAGTCAAACTTATTCTTTGCGATTTGTCCACGGCTTCCTTCATAGTTTCGCATAATTCGCTTTTCGGTACTAAATTTTCTATTGAATGTTTCCAATATAATGATACACATGAAGCAAGAAGAGGTATATAATTTCGGACTAGAATATTTATGAAAATATCCTCAGAAATATCGAAGATATTGATGATGATATTTTGGAATTTCTAAGTTCGATGGTTGATGGAGAAAGATTTTTCCGCAAGATTTTAACATCACTTCGGAGCAAGATATTCTCTAAAGATTTCAACGGATCCAAAATTATCTGGATTCTTTGAATATAGGGTATGGTCCTTGTATTTGTCCTTGGTCTCCTTCATGGTTAACTATTTCCGTTTTCTAGTTCCAACGTTTCGGAACTTTTCCAACATATTATTCTTTATCATCAAATTTTCGATGACTAAGGTAGTTTACGGTTGCCTATAGTTTCTGCTGCTTCATTCAGCTTTTTCAACATTCAGAGTATCGATTCGTAAACTGGGTGCTTTTCAAAATTGCAAAGTGGAAAGATCATAATTCTAAGAGATAAGGGTTATATGTATAATTATAACTGTTGATGTAGTAACGTTGCGAGATTCGAAATACTGATTGAAGATTCTTGGTAATTGATATGGCAATTCTCATTATAAGATGTGGATGAGTATAAGGTTTTAATGAACAAATATAATGGTTCTTCGGAGAAGCTTAAGTCAATGAGTAATGAAGTTACTGCTAAGTTTTCTGATAGTGTGATAGGGTGTAAACGGTTCTTCGGTAACGATGACGAAAGGCAGACTTATAATTCAAGGTTATAATAAGACTAATCCGTCTGAAAAAATTGAAGTTGACTCGTTGGAGCTGTGATAAAATTGACTACTTGAACAGGAGTTGCAAAGTTATTTTCGGTAATAATAACGTCAAAGGAACTAGCACAGATACTTGTTAAACGTTTACTCAGGTTCCGAGTGTTTTTCAGGTGCATAACTATATGCGTAAATCTTTTCTTCTGTAGATAAAGTTCGGTTGGTTCATCCTCTCGATTGAGGTGTTTTCAAGAATCATGAAGGGTTTGAACGCAGATTGGAATCGTCAAGATTCGAATGAGGTTTAAGATGAAATCAAGTGGCAAACTTGAAGAATTGTTTAGTTTCATATGTTATGATCAATATTTTAATTCATTTTAATTATCCAATGTTATTAGTCCACAATCGATAGTCCACGGTTGACAGTCCAATAATTCATATATAATTTAATATATAATATTCGAATTAATTAATACGTATCGTGACCCGTGTACATGTCTCAGACTCGATCACAACTCAAAGTATATATATTATTATCGAATCAACCTCAACCCTGTATAGAGAACTCGATCATTACTGCATATAGAGTGTCTATGGTGATTCCAAATAATATATATAGATGCGTCGATATGATATGTCAAAACCTTGTATACGTGTCTCGATATTTAAAGTGCGTAAAATAAATAACAGAAATTAAATAACGATAAATAAAGTGCGTAAAGTAAATAACAGAAATTAAATGACGATAAATAAAATTGCGAGAATGTAAATTGCGATAATTAAATTGCGATAAATAAAATGTAAATAGTTAGCTAGGAACAATTAGCTAGGAACAGTTAGCGTGGATTCTTAACAAAATTTCTCATAGTTAATTTGTTTGTTTCTAACAAATTATATTTTGTCAAATGTTTTCTTCATTATGCCACTTGTTGAATTCTGATACATCAAAATCCAAATATGAAATTGGATGAAAATGGTTATTCTGCGATGAACGAATTCGTATATCTATGGATGTAAGTAGGATAGTGAATGACTGTTGAATCAGATTCGAAGATTGTACAGTGTAACTTATTAATGTGAAATCTAAATATTCCTCGGGTATTACCTACCCGTTAAAATATTTTCACCATTAACAGTTTGTACGAAAGAATTTTTAATTACAATCTTTATAAAAATATATAAATATATATTTTCTTCAGATGTAATCATGGATTTAATGAGTCAATATGATGTTAAACTCATTTGATTTACCGTTAGAACAAGAATATATAATCTCTAAAACATTAGAGATTACATAATCGTCATATAGAACGAAGATAAATGATATAGAACGTCATATAGAACGATGATTATGCTCGAGATATAGGATGAGATGTTGAGGCATGGATTGTTGATGGTACTGGTGCTGTTACTGGTGGTACTGTTGGTGCCGGTGATGTTGTTGAAGCTGGTACATTTTGCACCATATTCTCCAGAGCCACTACTCGAGCGCAAAGATCATTGACTTCTTCTATTACACCGGAATGATTGTCGGTTCGGACGAGCAGATGAATGAGGTTTAGAATTTTAGATAGAATATAATCATGGCGAGATATTCAGAAAATGAGGGTGAAAATGGTGTTTCGGACTTGTTCACTGGTAAGTGCTTCGGGTTCTTCGTCAAGAGACAAATTCGGTTGGTGAAAAGAATTGCCTTCTTCGCGTCTCCATTGATTAAGTCAACTACGAACTCATCAGATAAATAAGGGATGAATGATTGGTCGATTAATTCTAGTGACGCATGCTTTTGGAGCTCAGGTGGATATCCATGTCGAAATAGCTGTCAGAATAACTATCGGAATAGCTATCGGAATCTGAGGGACTCGAACTGGTTGAGGGATTCATCTCGTACGATCAGATGAAGGATTTTTGATAAGAAATAGATTATAGGATATAGATTAGTACCCTGCAATACATAATTTACATATGCATATATAATACTAAAATCCCTTAAGTTACGAAGGAATCTACAGAATACGACAGGCAAAGTTTACAGTAACAGGTACGCTAAGATATGGATTAGCAGATACTCTAAGATATGAATTTATCTATACACTGTCTATGCAATAGAGGCAGTAAGACGTGTATAGAATTTAAGGATGATAAGCAATTAATTTTCGACACTAAATAATAAGCAAAACTTTTGACATGCAGACATGGTCGAAGTCCAGACTCACTAATGCATCCTAACGACTATCAGTTAGACTCACTAATGCAAGACCTGGTTCGCTAAGACCACCGCTCTGATACCAACTGAAAGGACCCGTCCAAATCCATCCGGACGAAGTCCATATCGATTATAAACGATTCACAATAGTTGATTACATCGCGAGGTTTTTGACCTCTATATGATACATTTTACAAACATTGCATTCGTTTTTGAAGAGACAATCTTTCATTACATCGAAAGTTGACGGCGTGCATACCATTTTATAATATATCTAACTATAAATGACTTAATAATAATCTTGATGAACTCAACGACTCGAATGCAACGTCTTTTGAAATATGTAATGAATGACTCTAAGTAATATCTTTAAAATGAGCAATTGCACAGCGGAAGACTTCTTTCATACCTGAGAATAAACATGCTTTCAAGTGTCAACCAAAAGGTTGGTGAGTTCATTAGTTTAACATAAATAATCATTTCATAATTTTAATAGACCACAAGATTTCATACTTCCATTTCTCGTAAACATACGTCCCATGCATAGAGACAAAAATATCATTCATATGGATTGAACACCTGGTAACTGACATTCACAATATGCATATAAGAATATCCCCATCATTCCGGGATCCTCCTTCGGACATGATATAAATTTCGAAGTACTAAAGCATCCGGTACTTTGGATGGGGCTTGTTGGGCCCGATAGATCTATCTTTAGAGTTCGCGTCAATTAGGGTGTCTGTTCCCTAATTCTTAGATTACCAGACTTAATAAAAAGGGGCATATTTAATTTCGATCATTCAACCATATAATGTAGTTTCGATTACTTGTGTCTATTTCGTAAAACATTTATAAAAGCGCATGCATTCTCAGTCTAAAAATGTAAAGAGTAAAAGGGAATCAAATGAACTCACCTAATGTATTTTGTAGTAAAAATACATATAACGACATTGAACAACTGAACAATGCAAGGTTGGCCTCGGATTCACGAACCTATATCGTTTATATACTTATTAACACATATAATTAACATTTAATAATAATCAAATCTGTTTGTATATAATAATTATATAATACTTATTTAAAATAGTACTGTAATGTTTATATAGTTTTTATCTATGTATTTGATATATATTTATATAAATAACTTTTGGTTTGTTAAAATAATGACTTTGCTAATTCTAAAATATTGTTAGTAATAATAATAATGGTTAGTTTTAATAATGATAGTACTAATTTTGATAATAATACTAGTCATTTTATTTATTTATAGTAATAATAATAATGATAATAATACTATATTAACATAATAATCCTTATACTAATGATACTTTTGATGATACTTTTAAAAATAAAATTTTTAATTATAATGATAACTTTAATAATAATGTTACCTTTAATAATAATAATAGTTTTTAATGATAACGGTAATAATGATTATAAATATGATAACAATACTAATGATAATAGTAATAATAACAATAATATACATATACATAATACTTAATAATAATAATAATAATAATAATAATAATAATACTAATAATAATAATAATAATAATAATAATAATAATAATAATAATAATAATAATAATAATAATAATAATAATAATAATAATAATATTAATATTTGTAACTATAATCCTAATAATAAATTATTCTTATTACATATAGAAAAAAAATAATAGTTATAATTATAATAATAATAATAACAATAAAAAAAATAGCAATAAAAATAATAATAATAATAATAATAAGGTTTATACCTAAAAGGATGAGGAAATAAAAAAAATGGCGCCTTCATGTCTCGAACCCGCGACCTCTAGATTAATTCTCCTCAAGCTTAACCATCTATCTGCCTATGATGTTTCTCAATACTTGATTCCTTATAACTCTTATTCCTTTGCCTATTTCTTTTTCATGTTAACAGAAAAAAAAATATGTCACAGCCATGAGTCGAACCCAAGACCTCCTGGTTATCAAACACAACACTAAACCAACTGCTCTACCCGTTCATTTCTGTTTTAGTTCACAACTTAAATATAAATAACCGATAGTTTCTGTTTCCTTCCTCTTATCAATTCACATTTCATCTATCATCATCATCCTTATTCGTTAGTCATCATCACCATTAACTTACTGTAACACCACTATTATCAACACCCTTCTTTGTATTAGGAACAATAAGCTTCGTTGGTGGTTCTTGAAAAATGTCGATCAATCTCTATCAACCATAAAGAGTACGGTTTTGGGTTTACACTGAATCAGAAGTTGCTAAGGCCCAGGTACAATCTAATAACTACTTAATCCAGCAGCCCATTTAGTGAAAACCGAAACCCAACTTCCATCTATTAAGCACAGCGTCGGTATATATATTTATATTGCATCAGTGGCTTGTTTGAGTTATAATGGTCGGCCACAAGTTTCCACCTAATCCCACATGTACTTAAAAAAAAAACACTGTATAATCATCTTGATTACATTAAATAAAATAAAAAGAAACGTTCCTTAAAGTGATTTGGTCGGCCAATTGAAATTGTAGACTGCTCCACTTGCATAACATACTCCGTAATATGCTGTAATATGAGATATGAGATGTTTTATCCAAGTTGATAACTTTAATAAAGTTAAAGTTCATCACTCTTTTCTAATTCATTATAAAGCCTGACAGAAAAATCAGTACACAAGTAATGGCAGTCGTGATTTGCAATGAAGAAAAAGTAGAGAGAGAGGGAGATTAAGTGTGAGAGAGAGAAGGGAAAGAGTGGCGATTAGGGTGGTTATTGTTTGTTGTATTCGAACGCGAAACAAAAAACTTTAATCTGTATAGCAACAGTTTGCACGCAGGTTGTTGATGGGTTACCGTCGTGGTGATGTGTTCTCGAAGAAGAAAAGAAGAGAGAGAAGGGTGATGGTTGTTCATAGTGCTAATCATGTATCAAGTACGTGCGTAATTTATATCTAGCTATATGATTATATATAGAGGATAGATGATGATCAAAGTGTTTTAGAAGTGGTGAGTCGGGTCTTCGAATTACAACAAGAAACAAAGGTTGGTTTGTTGAGTAGATTATGATAAACACATGTGGGTGTTGTAGGGTTGACGATGGTGATCGAGCTATGAATCATGAAACGAGAAGGTGTGGGCTGTTACATGTTTTTCTATTTTTCATTCTTGAATTTGCAGGAGATGTAGTGATATATTATGATAGTGTTCGAATATCTTAAGCTATAGTGTTGTAACTCGATTAAGAAGTGTAACCAAAAATCTGTACGAAGATATCAAATAGAAGAATATCAATTTAAAATTAGAAAGTGGTTAAACTGATTTTGTTTGCATTTGTTTGAATGGAAGTAAGTTGTGCTGGATTGCAGACAAGAAATCAAATTAACCACAGCTTGAAAGTGATTTACAACAGAATACATATGCTTTAAATTCCTGTATGTAATTTCGTATATATATTTACTTATATATCTAAATCTCGTTATCTATGAATCAGATTATATCCAATTTGTATAAGTCTGATTACCTCTGTATATGTATTTATATATGTAATTATATATAATTTAAATCTAGTTATTATTAATAATTAACAATATATTAATGGTAATAATATTATTTATATAATAAGAATGCTAATATTAATATTAATAAATGATAATAATAAAATGATAATATTAATATCATTGCTAAATATGATAGGTTATATATTTCAAGTAGGAACACAATTAATAATCTGTTTAATAACACGGATATGATAATAATAATACTATTTATAATAATAATAATAATGATAATAATAGCAACAAATTAAATATATCAAATTTTATATCATTATTACATGTGTAGTAATATTAATAATACTGGTATTATTACTATCATTAATAATAATAATAATAATAATAATAGTGAAGTAATAATAATATTAATATTGGTATAACAACTATATTTTTAACTCATAATTACATTGTATATATTAATAGCACACATTTTTAAATATTACAACATTTAATAATTTATATATTACATATATTAAATATTGAATATTTATACATTTTATATTTATTAAAGACTTTTCATGAATAATAATTATGTATATATATATATATATATATATATATATATATATATATATATATATATATATATACATATATACATACTTAGATTCATTTACTAATAATTTTACTATCTAACATATTATTTTATTTTACCTATTTATTAATATATCTATATATGCATTTAATTACAAATAGTTGTTCGTGAATCGTCGGGAATGGTCAAAGTCAAATGCATTCAGAGAAATAGTTCCAACATTATGAGACTCAGTTTAATAGACTTTGCTTATCGTGTCGAAATCCTATAAGATTAACTTTAAATTTGGTCGAAAATTCCCGGGTCATCACAGTCGTTCTGCCCACGAGTTAGTGATATATGTCGTTGTACAATAACAGTTGTTATGAACGGATATGTGTTGTCGTTCCGCCCAAGGGTTAGTGATATATGTCGTTGTACACTAACGGTTGTTATGAACGGATATGTGTTGTCGTTCTGCCCAAGGGTTAGTGATATAAGTCGTTGTACACTAACGGTTGTTATGAACACCGATGGGAAATTCGAGTACCATTCCTTTGTACGATTGGTTAACCATGGTTATGTGTTGTAGTGTAGCATATTATATATTTCGAGTTATATATGCTATTATTTGTGCTATCTTGTGGTAATGGAGATTTTAGCATTATACTTTGTGATGGTATGATATTTGAATTGCTAGCGTGTATGAGTTAATTGTGTAAGTGATTGCAAGTAAGTAGATTATATATGTATATGTATAATTATTGCATTCACTAAGCTTTAGCTTACCCCTCTCGTTGTTTACCTTTTTACATGTATTGTGATTGTGAATCTAGCAAGTTGTTAGACTAGATGCGTAGGAGCGCTTGGGCTCAATGGGGTAGCTTTCGGATACGGATGTGGATTGAGGATTTGGTAGATCCTCAGGATTATGCTCTTGGTATCAGGTTGGGCTATTTTGTCTTAACCGTGGTGTTGAATAAATGTTTCGAGGTTGTATTTTTTGGTTGTGTCGAGTCAAACCTTGTATGCAAAATACATTCTCGTAAGGATGTATGATGTCATTGTAAACTAAGAGTCGAGATAAAATGTTAACGTATTATTATGATAAATTGTATACGGAAAACTATTTTGAAATGGTTGTGTACTTGGATGCTATTGGAACCTAACATATAAAAAAAATGTACTCCATTTTTGGTTAAACGGATTGGGGTTGTTTCAAGTGGTATCAGAGCATAGTATAAGGGAATTAGGTGACCTTGGAATAGGTGCCTAGTCTTAGACTTATTAACGGTTGTGCGTTATTTGCGGGACTTGTAGGAATACGGGTCGGTTTGAGATTTGTTAGTGCCTTAGAGTAGTTGACTAACTAGGACTTGTGATTGTCCAAAGGGTGATTATGTGGGGCCTTATTTCGTGTGTAAATTAGTGCCTTAGATTGCTAGTGCCTAATGTAAGTAGGCGAACTTGGACGTTGTTTTAGTGATAGTCACCTAGGTTGCAGGTTAACTTGTTGTTGCGGTGTACTTGTGTATATTTATTATTATATTTTATATAGGTGTATATATACAGGTATCTATTGGTGCGGTGTCCTAGAGACGAATCTATTGGAGAGATTCGGATGTTTGGCGGTTTTGAGTGATCAAGTTCGCGGTAAGGACTTTGGTCATTCGGGCACTAGGAGTTATCGCGTGTTATCTTGTGTGAATGTTGCGTCAGTTCGGGTAAAGTACTTTGCGTGACCATGTGGAAATGGTAAGGTACGCAATTGTAATAGTGACTGATCCCTATTATTACAAAAGTGTATCTTGACACCAAGCATGACATGACAAGTACCGAGCGGAGGAAACATGGCATGGTTGGGGTAGAACGGGACGAGTTAGGAATCTTTTATTGGTTCCTAGGATATAGTGGTCTCGAGTGATGTGCTTGTTGTCACATTGTGTTCTTTGTGAGTCAGGAAGTGTTACGGTGGTTTCGGTTAGCTAAGGTGAGTGAGCAACTCACGAGTTCGGCGCTTGCATAGTCACCCTAGGTAGTGGGTGCACTGTTGGGATATGTCATTGGTTGTAGTTACCCATCGTAACTAGGATGACTGATTATTGTATGTGTGTGTGCGTCGAGGACTTAAACTCGGTAATGGAATACGACAAGTCTAATGATTGTAGTTTGGGGTTCCACTCGGTAGAGTGTGTGGTTAGAGGATCGCGTAAGGATTCTAGTTGTGAGCTGCCTTGGAATTGGCGAATCGGGGAGTCTTGGGGTCATTAAACTCATGGGAGTGGGACCCGTATGACGATGATTGTGTTAGTATGTTAGCGTGTTATGGATTATAGGGTAATATTCCTAACGGAATATCCCTTGTTGTGGTAGTTGTGCCGATGTATGGAAGGGTGTAAGACTTGGTATTTCCAAGCATCTCTCTAGTGTTAGATGAAAGGGTTCGTGAGGCTATATCGTTTTGGCCTTGTGGAAATTGTGGGTAGCATGTGATCGCTAGGAACTTTCGAGAAGACAACAAACCGTAAGGTTTGTCGGGTAGGTATGACTTTGGGTCATTATTGTGGAGAAATGGGTGACATCGGGTGTATGAAACCTAAAGATCAAGTTTCTAAATTTTGGAAGATTGTGGTGAGAGTCTGCATGACACTGCGTCAGGTGCCTCTTTATACCTGCTAGTGTAATGTCAAACTCCGGTATTGGCGTGATCACTTTGTGCTTAGGGTTCCCGTGAGATACCCTTGGAAGCAGTGGAGATTACAATAGTGATCGATGGGTGATAGTAATTCGGTGGTTGCGAAAGTCAAAGTTAGAGAGCATTGCGGTAAATACTTCCTATGAAGTGACGGATGAGCGAATCTGGTTGCTCTTGTGATAGACGGGTGGAGATGACCGACGAGCTGGTGACTGAATTAATGTTCGGTTAAGACCGAAGGTTATGATGAAGTGTTGATATTGCGGTCGATGCAATTATTGTGTCGAATGTGACGACCCGGAAATTTTCTACCAAATTTAAACTTTATCTTTATATTATTCTGACACGATAAACAAAGTTTGTTAAGTTGAATCTCAAGGATTTTAAAATATGTTCATACATTCATTTAACCTCGACCAAGTTCCGACGATTCACGAACTATTATTTAATTGGATACCAATATGTATATGTACGTATATTTATATATTATAACTTGAGAATATTAACAAAGTATTAAACGTATAATACTTTACATGAACGTATTTGTTTCAATATGATTATCGATAGAATTAGAAGATAATATCAAATGAGAGATTTTTTAGATACATTGTATGATTACGAGTCTCTGTTAAGAGGTCCACTTTGATTTAGGAAACCTTTCTTTTTGACGGTATTCGGAAAATAGTAATGCAAGTTACACATAAGAACAAGGTGACACTTGGCGAGAGTTAGTCAAAAGTTAGTAAAAGATTCCTGTCTAAATTTCAAAAGCGTGCTTTACTTTAATTACCTTGTGTCCCTTGATAAATCAATTATTAGTTTCATATTATTATTAAAAACATTATTTGATATGATAACTCCTGTTATTTTAAAAACGACTTTAAATTATACACAACGAACTTTGAAATATAGTTTAGTTTTGAAAAACTAAATATTGTATTAAATTAATATTTCAGTTATATATATATATATATATATATATATATATATATATATATATATATATATATAAATTATATTCTAAAATGTAATATTAATATAATTATAAAATGTTTTGATTTGAGAAATATTTTAAATATAATATGAAATATATTTAAATAAACATCGAGACTTTGATTTATAGAAGCAAATGACCAAAACACTTAAATGTATGAGTTACACTTCGCATAATATTGTTTATCAATGATTTAAGATTATATTTTGATAAGAGTACGAGTCACGAAACGTAAAATGCTAGTTTTCTAAGTATACAAAAATGCGTTAGAGAAACTAAAACCGGATCATAAGTCGAGTGACAACGTACGAGTCATTGAAATGAAAATTTCATTTTTATCAAGCACGTAAATATAATATAATATATAATTAATTATATAAATTAAATATATATATTAAAAATATAATAAAAGTGTCGGCAAAAGAAAAATCGTGCATTGAGCTGGATACTAAGGCCATGCGATCGCATGGCCAACCTCCTTTGAACCCATGCGATCGCATGGTGATGTTTGGTTGCTCAAGTCTTTAAAAGCTCGACGTCTGGTTCCATTTCATCTATCTGTCTTTCGATCTCTCTCACAAATACACATATACATTTATATTTATTATATATTTATTATTATTAAGAGTAATATTATTATTAATTGCATTAATATTAGTATTATTATTATTATTATTATTATTATTATTATTATTATTATTATTATTATTATTATTATGTATTATACATAAAATACTATGACGGAGTGCTGCTAGAGTGATCTAAAATGGGTTTTTAAAACTGGTTTTCGAGTAGGATAGCTCTAAGGAAATTATGGGTTATAACTATGAAGGTTATGGGTAATGTTCGAGGGTACTCGTAAGGTCAAACTAGTGTTTATCATCTCTGTTGCGTCTACGTACCTTTCCTGTAATATTGAATCTCAATATTGATACGTGAGCACTCATAACTTAACTTTTACATATTATTAGTGTATTCCTGACTAGTGCTCGAGTAGATATGATTATGCATGCATGTATGTTTAATTTAGTCGTTAGATAGTTTTGATAAATTATAAGTTAGTTACATATACGGTTGAGATAAGGTATATGATAAGCATGTTGTTGGAAAGCTAGCGAAAAATTAAGAACTTTTCATTTAGATATTGAATGGTTTCGATGAACGAATTAGAAGTTATAGTCAAGTTAATTTTTGTATTATTATTAAAAATGATTATTATTATCGTCGTTATTATCATCGTTATAATTATTATATAACTATTATTATTATTATTATTATTATTATTATTATTATTATTATTATTATTATTATTATTATTATTATTATTATTATTATTATTATTATCATTATCGTTATTAATAAAAAGTAATATTGTTATTTTTAATATTGTTACTATCGTTATAATCGTTAAAGTTATAATTTGTACTACTACTATTATTATCATAGTTATTAGTACTATCACTGATATTATCATAATGTATATTATTAGTATTATTATAATTAAAACTAATATTAGTAATATCTAATTATTATGAATACTATCATTATCATTATTATGAATGCAATATAAAAGACGACTAAAAGCTATTAACAAATTGATTAGGAAATAATGAGTATATGTATCATTATGAAATTAAAATTTGAAAGGTATTGATTTAGAAAAATATCGTTTTCATTATTTTATCATTATTATTATTAAAAGTATTATGAATATTAAAATTATCATTTTTACGAAAATTATTATTTATAGGAATATCATTGTTAATATAAAATATCATTATTATTATCATTTTAATAAAAATTATCATTTTATCATAATATCATTTTTAGTAAATATAACTATTATTATTATTACTAATAGAATAATAATAATAATTATTACAAAATAATACAATTTATACGTACTATTGTTATTATTAATATTATTTTATCAAATAAATATACGATACAAAGATATTTTACTACGTGTAATATAATTACATTAATAAAACCTATCATATTATTTTTATGATATTAAATGAACTTTATAAATTTTATTACTTAAGATATATAAAAGTATATTTTATTATATAAAATTTAATATAAAATTTTATTTATTAATAAATAAATTATATTGTTTACTCTAATAAATCTGTTAAAAATATTTAAAAATATAAAACGACTATATTTAAACTATATAATAATTATGTATAAATTTTGGAAATCATTTTGAGTCAAATTGACTTTTGTTAACTTTTGCATAGTAGTCTCGAGCATTAGGATTGTGGTACACTATGACTTGACCTAAATTGTTAGACAGTTATTGACGAAATATATATATATATATATATATATATATATATATATATATATATATATATATATATATATATATATATATATATATATATATATATATAATATAGGTTCGTGAATCCGAGGCCAACCTTGCACTTGTTCAATGACGTCATATGTATTTTTACTACAAAATACAGTATTGTGAGTTTCATTACTCCCTTTTTATATATATTTTTGGGACTGAGAATACATGCGCTGATTTTACTAATGTTTTACGAAATAGACACAGGTGATCAAAAAACTACATTCTATGGCTGGATTATGAATATTGGATATCACCCCTTTTTAGCTTGGTAAACTAATAATTAGGAAACGGGTATGGCCCCTAATTGACGCGAATTCTAAAGATAGATCTATGGACCTCGACAAGTCCCATCTGGGGTGATGCTTTAGTACTTTGAGATTATTATTATTATACAGACGATTAGTTCTGTTTGGGGATATTCTATGCATTAAATTTAAGTCGGTTATCAAGCGTTCACCATATGAATGATTTTTAATTCGCGAGTTACGCGTGTTATTTTGTACTCGGGTTACGTGTACAATTAAATATATGAAATCTTGTGGTCTATTAAAAAGATTGAAATGAATGTTTATGAAAAACTAATGAACTCACCAACCTTTTTGGTTGACACTTGAAAGCATGTTTATTCTCAGGTTTGAAAGAAATCTTCCGCTGTGCATTTGCTCATTTTAAAGATATTATTTAGAGTCATTCATGGCATATTTCAAAAGACGTTGCATTCAAGTCGTTGAGTTCAACTAGATTACTATTAAGTCATTTATAGTTTGGATATATTATGAAAGGGTATGCATGCCTGTCAAGTTTCGATGTAATGAAAGTGTGTCTTTAAAAACGAATGCAATGTTTGTAAAATGTATCATATAGAGGTCAAATACCTCGCAATGTATCCATATGTTATTGTATTTGTCCTTATATATTAGGACGGGTCGCTTCATCGAATTGGTCACTCTTCTCCATGAGACTGAGCAATTGTTAGTAAAGGTTCGTTGAGTGGAAGATCGGGTGATCTCGACTGAGATGCACGACTGATTTATCGGAGTAACGTATGCTTAGGCATAGAGACGTATGTGGGACTTTGGTGGAGTTTGCTTTGCGAACGATTAAGGCAGTCGATTATGATTTGTGGTATGAAGGTGCGAAGTCGTCGCGTGTACGACATCTCTGGTAATTTTGTATGACTGCTCTGAGAGCCTAAAGTGAATTTGCAGTGATTCGGTGTTTATGATCAGTGATGAGAAGGATCATTTGTGTTGTGGAATGGTAATTCCGCGGGATGTTATCATCTTGGCGGTGAGAATGTGGAGCTGAATCCTAAGTGGGGGAGTTTTTACTACCTCCCGAGGAAGCTCACGTGGTACTAGATCAAGTGAAGTGTAAGACTTCTTATGTAAGGCAGTTGTGTAGTACCAAAGTGCGGTATGAGACCAAGTGTGAAGTTTGAGATCACGAAAGTGAGAGAATGTAACTGTTATTGCGGGTGCTCTCATGATATAAATTTGGGTTGGTGTGAAACTCAGATAGTACTGTCGAGTGAGTACGAGTTCGAGATGGTGGTGAATACTGTATTTTCCCTGTCGGGAAACGTTATCATGAGAATTTTCAGTGGATTATTCCACTTTGTGGATGGTTGTGAGGCGAGGAGCGCCGGTTCTGATTGTCTCACGTCGAGACACGCGGTTGTTGTTTGTTTGCGAGAGGGTGTTCTCTAGTGATACGACCCGTTGGTTGCATGGAAATGTCAAGACCATCCTTAATGGACGGTCTTGGTAGGAGGGTTCACCCGACGTCGGTGAATATTTTATGGGCCGTGTGTCGAGTGGCGAACTTGTAGAGATGATGATTTGCTGTTGATGGGATTCTAGTATATGAATAGTCTCCGTGCTAGTACTAGAAAGCCTTCTTATGGGGTTGTGTTGTAGAGTTGGAGGAGAAACCCTGTGTTGAGTGTTGATGATTTGTTTAGCACGTGGTGTATTATTGTCGTCCTTGATTAACCCAGAGACAGGTGATCGTGCGCGAATCGATTGATGGGAAAGTTTATGTCTCTAGTGTGATTAGTTGGCGATACTGAGATTCCTTCATTGAAGGAATGACTCGGTGGTGCAGACGGGGAAAGTTGATTCTTGATTAAGAGAACCTTCTTGAATTGCTAGTTTACGAGTCATTGAAGTACGGAGTTTAACGCGGCATAAATCCTTCTCGATTCGGATTAACGCAAGACTTGGTTCACGACGTAGTGAATTTGGTAGATTGCGTGGGGTGATGTAGTATGGATGTAGCTTGTGGCGAGTTGTAGCCGAGAGAACTTGAAGGGATATATGGTGTTTTTCGTATTTCCTAAATGAGAATTTTTGGACGTTGTGTGTACGGGATACCGTTTGTTACGGTAATGCACGCTAATGGTTATTAGCGTGTGGTGAGACATTCGGGTTAATGGAAATCATGGTGGACAACGAGTTTAGATATGTGTCAGAAAACCATAACGTGTAGGTTCGAATTGGGTAAGTGACTAGGATCAAGAGGACGTGATCCAATTTAAGTGGGGGAGAGTTGTAACATCCCGTTTTTCATCATACATGTCAGAGGTACGTGATTGATCTTTAGAATGTTCATATTTGGTTGTATAATAGTATAAAGATGATTGTACGATGAGTGTATGAAGTGTACCAAGCGTGTACGTGTTGCTTGTTTGAATGTCGAAGAAAACTGGACGTTGTTTGAGTTACAAGGTGTGTACGTACCTTTTCGAATCCAAATAAAGTTTGAGTTGATATTTCAAAACCTTACCATTAGAAAGGAAATATTATTACGTTTCCAACGATATTTGATTAATCAAAAACGGAGTTACGGTCAAAAAGTTATGACCAAAACAAGTTGTTGAAGTTCGGATGAAATAGGCCATTGTCACGGCGCGACCAGAATGGCCACGGCATGACAATTGCCTATTTTGAGGGTCAGAAAGCTTGAAAATGTGATCTAAAATCACCCTTTGGGCCACGGCGCGGAGGGTTTACTCCGCGGCGCGACAATAGGCACGATCTGATGCTTTTCAGCCTTTTAATGAGTTAAATGAAGGGCAAAGTGGGTATTTCACTTGTGGACGGGTTTTTGGCCATAAAACTGATCCCAATCTTATCCAAACCTCATTTTCTTCATTCTCCTTCCCTCCCACTCACACACCAAACCCTAGAGAGAGAGTAAAGGGTTTAGAGAGAGAAAGTACGAATCGGGGAAGAAGAAGAGTGTTTTGGGTCGGGTCACAAGAGTTAAAGTTGTTCTCCTCGTTCACGGCTACGTTGTGGTAGTGATGGTAAGTTCTAACTCCAAAATTCATCTTTATGATCTGATATTCAAGTTAGGGTTTTGAGCTTTTTGGTTGTAAAACCCATTTAGATAAAGAAGTGGGTTTATGGAAACTAGTTATTTTTGATACATGGCAGGTTTTGGGTTGATTGACGTTTTGGCCATGATTTGGCTTTGGTTTTGGGTGTAATCACTTAGTTTAGTAATTATGGAAGTATTGAAACACATTTGGTCTTATTTGGTTGACTAATTTTGAATTGGGTCAAAATTAGGGTTTATGTGTCAAACTAGGCAAGTTAAGGGTTTAACACTTGTGATTTGGTTTAATTGGTGTATTAGGGCCATTTTCACTTGTGTTAGTGATTATTGGTTAGTTTGGGCATTTTTATGACTTTGGTCAAAATGGGTAAATTGATTTAGGTCAAAATTGACAATGACGCGAGTTTGAGTCAAATGATTGTTTAAATACTAGTGTTAAGTGTTAAAGGGCGTGTTTGGATGTAATTTAATCGTTGGAAATGATTTCGGGTTAAAATTGGTATTTTAACCATAAAGTCAAACTTGGTCAACCATGAAACGGGTTTTTGGGTAATATACGAGATAGTATGCGTTTAATGGCTAAAGTTGATGTATTTGGGTATTTCGGGAACGCGAGAACTAGTCTCGTTAGTTTTGGACCTTCGGGTGTCGTTGAATGTATAAAAAGGTGTATTTTGCACTTAGGTGTCTAAATGGGCGGATTGTAGAGGTAGGTATAAACCCTTGGTTAAGGGTGTTTGCGTCATATTCTGTTGAAGGGAATGTGTGTTGAATATGTGTACACCTATATGCGTATTATAGGTAAAGGTTTGCTCGGTTGCATTGGAGGCGATTTACATACATGACTTGTGCGGGCTTTTCAAGGTGAGTGGAATAATTATACGTGTATGTATATAATGTATTTATTTGTGTAGGATGGATATGTGTTGTCCATGCCACCCATGAGTTAGTGATATATGTCATTGTACACTAACGATTTTTATGAACGAATACGTGTTGTCGTTCCGCCCACGAGTTAGTGATATATGTCGTTGTACACTAACGGTTGTTATGAACGGATATGTGTTGTCGTTCCGCCCAAGGGTTAGTGATATATGTCGTTGTACACTAACGGTTGTTATGAACGGATATGTGTTGTCGTTCCGCCCAAGGGTTAGTGATATAAGTCGTTGTACACTAACGGTTGTTATGAACACCGATGGGAAATTCGAGTACCATTCCTTTGTACGATTGGTTAACCATGGTTATGTGTTGTAGTGTAGCATATTATATATTTCGAGTTATATATGCTATTGTGTGTGCTATCTTGTGGTAATGGAGATTTTAGCGTTATACTTTGCGATGGTATGATATTTGAATTGCTAGCGTGTATGAGGTAATTGTGTAAGTGATTGCAAGTAAGTAGATTATATATGTATATGTATAATTATTGCATTCACTAAGCTTTAGCTTACCCCTCTCGTTGTTTACCTTTTTACAGCTATTGTGATTGTGAATCTAGGAAGTTGTTAGACTAGATGTGTAGGAGCACTTGGGCTCGATGGGGTAGCTTTCAGATACGGATGTGGATTGGGGATTTGGTAGATCCTCAGGATTATGCTCTTAGTATCGGGTTGGGCTATTGTTTCTTAACCGTGATGTTGAATAAATGTTTCGAGGTCGTATTGTTTGGTTGTATCGAGTCAAACCTTGTATGCGAAATACATTCTCGTAAGGATGTATGATGTCATTGTAAACCAAGAGTCGAAATAAAATGTTAACGTGTTATTATGATAAATTGTATACGGAAAACTATTTTGAAATGGTTGTGTACTTGGATGCTATTGGAACCTAACATATAAAACAAAAAAATGTACTCCGTTTTTGGTTAAACGGATTGGGGTTGTTTCACTTCAGTGTCCGAATCTCTCGGCTTTTCTCATATGCATTATTTTATATACTTTGGGGGATTTCCAATTACATCAACCATCATTTACAATGACGCTTTTACTTCATACAAGCATCATTGTGGGGGAGATATATATATGGTTGATGTACGTACGAGTTATTACTTGGTTTGACAAAGAAAGTGAAGAAAAACGAAAGTGAAACACCATCTTCACTGGGGTTAAATAGAGACTTGTCGATGAATGCTTGTCTCAAAGGACAAAGCCACTTCACGGGACTTCGAGGAAAGTCTAAAGACTCATATATATTCCTAAATCATGCATAGTTCAAGTAGGTGAGAGTCTTGCTATCATGATTGAAAGCCCACGAGTGCTTTGAAGAAGGACATTCATAAGTAGTACGTCCGATCCTTCTAATAAAGACGAATGATGATTCGACTATGACTTCAATACATGTACGATATTGGACTTGGGCTTCAAAGAGACAAAGTCAAAGCATTACTTGGTTGATGAATTGGAAAAGGAAAACAAAAGAGACTTCCACATCCTTGGGGGAGTAATTGAGACATTAGGAACTTCGAAGGAACCAACGATCTATAAGGTTTAATGTGTGCCCCATATGCTTTGAAGGGGGAGTTTCTCAAGTTTTTCGAGCTTACTAATCAAGGGAAGTGTTGAAGGGGAGTTGTGTTCTTCATCAACATGAGTGATTGATAATGCTAAAAACAAACATATATTTCATAGCATTATCCTTCAAGAAGGACAAGATTTTAGTTGCAATTGTTCTATTTACAAGTGATATTTGTTTAAATAATAAAAGGTGAAGACAAAAGACAGATTCGACGAATTGAAGACGTAAATGACTAAAAATCTAAAAAGTACAAAGTACAATCAAAGTGGTTCAAATTATGGATGAGAAACGTCTAAAAGTTACAAGAGTACGAGCCGCGAAATGCAAAGTACAAGATATTAAATAGTACGAAAAGACGTTCAAAAATTCGGAACCGGGACCAGAGTCAACTTTCAACGCTCGACGCAACGGACTAAAAATTACAAGTCAACTATGCACATGAATATAATATAATATATAATTAATTCTTAAAATTATATATATATATATATATATATATATATATATATATATATATATATATATATATATATATATATATATATTATATTTATTTATTAAAATCGTCGGCAAATAAAAAACAAAAGTATGTGAGCTGTAAAAGAAGGCCATGCGATCGCATGGCCAGAAAGACCAAAAACCATGCGATCGCATGGTGCACTGTATCAGCTCAGGTCCTATAAAGTTCGCATGTTATGGCCGAAAATAACACATCTTTTTCTATCCTCTCTATCTCTCACGATATATATATATATATATATATATATATATATATATATATATATATATATACACATATATATATATAATTTATAATTTTATATATATATATATATATATATATATATATATATAACTTTAATTTTAATTTAAGATTAATATATATATAATTTATAATTTTAATTTTAATTTAAGATTAATAATAATATGGGTATGTTAGCGAATGTTGTAAGTGTGTAAGTCGAAATTCTATCCGTGTAACGCTACGCTATTATTAATCATTGTAAGTTATGTTCAACCTTTTTAAATTAATGTCTCGTAGCTAAGTTATTATTATGCTTATTAAATTGAAGTAATCGTGATGTTGGGCTAAAATATTAAAGACGGGGTAATTGGGCTTTGGACCATAATTGGGGTTTGGATAAAAGAACGACACTTGTGAAAATTAGACTATGGGCTATTAATGGGATTTATATTAACTAAATGATACCTCGTTAATTTAATATATAGACTTATAATTTGACGTATCTATAAATACCCACATACGCTTAATTGGGTACGGTGGGCGGGATATCTATAAATACCAATAATTGTTCATTTTACCGGACACAGGGAAGGATTAATAGTCAATAGACTTGTTGAAACAGGGGTGAATTACATACAAGGGTAATTGATGTAATTGTTAACAAAGTAATAAAACCTTGGATTACACGCAGTCGATAACCTGGTGTATTCATTAAACAAAGTATTAAGACCTTGTTACAGTTCGAATCCCCAATTAGTTGGAATATTTGACTTCGCGTATATGGATAATTTAACGAAGACTCTCGCATTTTATATTTATGACTGATGGACTATTATGGATAAAACCGTATGGACATATCGAATAATCCAGGATAAAGGACAATTAACCCATGGTAATAAATTAAAATCAACACGTCAAACATCATGATTACGGAAGTTTAAATAAGCATAATTCTTTTATTTCATATTTTTTCGCACTTTTATTTACTGTCATTTTATTTATCATACTTTTTAATTATCGCAATTTTATTTATCGCACTTTAATTATCGTCATTTACATTACGCTTTAAATTAAGTTATATTTATTTTTAATATTTTACATTATGTTTTAACTGCGACTTAAGACATAAAATCGACAAACCGGTCATTAAACGGTAAAAAACCCCCCTTTTATAATAATAATAATACTACTTATATATATATATATATATATATATATATATATATATATATATATATATATATATATATATATATATATATATATATATATATATATATATATATATATTTATATATTTACAAATATAGTTTTAAAAATATAGCGTTAAACTTGGCTAGCTCCCTGTGGAACGAACCGGACTTACTAAAAACTACACTACTGTACGATTAGGTATACTGCCTATAAGTGTTGTAGCAAGGTTTAGGTATATCCAGTCTATAAATAAATAAATAACTTGTGTAAAATTGTATCGTATTTAATAGTATTTTGGAATAAAAATATAACTATTTCGTATACAGCTCTACGCACATCAAGTATTTTTGGCGCCGCTGTCGGGGACTCTTAAACGCCGAAAGCGAAACGCTATATAAAAAAAAGATTTTTAATTTACTTTTGTAAAAATACGTTTTAAATATCAAAAATATAAAAGAAAAAGAAAAATATATATCTATATTTTTAAGTTTAGTTAAATTTAAAAAGTTTATATTTCTATTTATTGTGAAAAGTTATAAAAACTAATAAGTAAATTTTTCTTATTTATAAGTTTTATATAAATATTTTACAAAAATATAAAATAGAAAAAAAAGTAAAAATAATCGAGCCTGGTACTTTAGCAGCCCAATTTGTGATCTGAATATATGGGCCATGCGACCGCATGAACCCGAAGGCTAAAACTCATGCGACCGCATGAGACGATCTGACACGCCTGATACCTCTGCCGACAGCATTAATTACGGGGTATTATTAATAATTATTATTAATCAACCCTAATTAGGGTTTAGTTTTATTTTAATTAATTTTAGTTTTATTTATTTTATATTTTTAAGTTATAATTAGTTTTAATAAATATATAAACTTAATACTTTTATAAAATAATAATATAAAAATAATATTTTTATAAAATTGTAATTTTATCACTTTTTATATCTTTTTATAAATTGTATATATTAATCGTTTATTAGTAACATTTGTATATTTATCGTTCGTACTTAGTTTTAAATATAGTATTTTGCCGTAGCTATTTTATATCTCTAAATTTTTAGGCTTTGCCGTAAAATCCCTTAAGTACTTTTTCTTTAGACTAAGATTTAGGTGCTTTATAATTTTGCGACGCCGTTTGAAGTTTATAAATTTTAGTACTTTTTAAGTTATTGCCGTTTTGATTATAGTATTTCTTTTAAGCTTTAATATTTTTAGACGCAACTTTTAATTCTTAATTTTTAGACTTTTAAGTTTTGACGCGCTACGTTCTTTTTATTATTTTTTTCGACCTTTTATTTTTCGACATTTTTCGACGCGCTCTTTTTCTTTCTTATTTCTCGACGCTCTAGTTTTTAGGATTTAGAAGTTTCTATTTCTTCTCTAAAATTTCTTTAAACTTCGACGAAAAATTATTTTAAGTGGTTAAAGTGATAGACATCCAAAATTTTCTGGTTCGTAGTAATAGTTGAATTTGTTAGTGGCGAGTTGTGGGCTTCCGATTTAAAGGGTCCTGGCTCCCTGCTGCATCTATTGGCTATTCGAAACGTGGACAAAATCAGAAAAGTCTATTAATTTGATAACTTATATAATTTTTATCTTTTATAACTAATAGGATATTTAGTGAATGCACCTAGCAAAACGTTCACCACCTTTCATACGTTCACCACCTGTAACTCGATCAAGACATCTAGCCAATATTGTCGCCGTTGATTTTTCTTTAGAATCGTCATCAAGTCAACCGAGTACTCCAATTCAAATTTTCGATAATCCATTTTTTGAACCCGACCTCACAATTGAGAATCTGGAGGATATTCAGGGACAATTCAGAGATCCTGAACCATTAATCATTCCTCCTGAACCACAATTCACTCATCCAGAAATTGTCGAGGAAGAAACCATTAAGTCAGATTCCCTTAGTGATTCAGATTCAACAAATTCAATCATGGAAAATTTGGAACCTCTAAGTAAGGAAGACTGAATGAGAGCTAAATGTACTGGCCAAGGTCATGCAATTACTCAACCAGACATTAATGCGTCAGATTGTGAAATCAAAGGAAAATCCTACACATGGTAACTAATCAAAGCCAATTTAGTGGTGCACCAAAGGAAGATCCAAACGAACATCTTCGTACCTTTAATAGAATATGTACTCTATTTAAAATCCGAGAAGTGGAGGATGAACAGATTTATCTTATGTTATTCCCCTGGACTTTAAAGGGAGAAGCCAAAGATTGGTTAGAATCGTTACCTGAAGGGGCGATTGATACATGGGAAGTTTTAGTTGAAAAATTTCTTAAACAATTCTTTCCGGCATCTAAAGCCGTAAGACTTCAAGGGGAAATTGTTACGTTCACGCAAAAGCCAAATGAAACTCTATATGAAGCATGGAAAAGATTTGGAAAGTTGTTGAGAGGATGTCCACAACATGGTTTAGATACTTATCAAATAGTACAAATATTCTACCAAGGATGCGACATCACTACAGGAAAAGACATCGATATAGCAGCTGGTGGTTCCATTATGAAGAAAACCGCAACTGAAGCTTACAAAATTATTGATAACACTGCTTCCCACTCACATGAGTGGCACCAAGAAAAAGATATCGTTAGATCATCTAAAGCGGCTAGAGCTGATTCTAGCCATGACTTTGATTCCATTTATGCAAAGATAGATGCTGTCGAGAGACGAATGGAAAAGATGACTAAGGATATTTACTCAATACGAATTAGCTGTGAGCAGTGTGGAGGACCACATTTGACAAAAGATTGTCTCAGTATTGAACAAACAATGGAACAAAGAGAGAATGTTTCATACATGAACCAAAGGCCTAGAAATAGTTATCAGAATAATTATCAACTGCCAAGACCAATCTACAATCAAAACCAGAATTATAACCGAAATGTTCCATACAACAACTGAAATGTCCCATTCTTATTGATTAAAAACGTTCCATATTAATTGATTTCGTTACGAGGTTTTGACCTCTATATGAGACGTTTTTCAAAGACTGCATTCATTTTTAAAACAAACCATAACCTTTATTTCATAAATAAAGGTTTAAAAAGCTTTACGTAGATTATCAAATAATGATAATCTAAAATATCCTGTTTACACACGACCATTACATAATGGTTTACAATACAAATATGTTACATCGAAATCAGTTTCTTGAATGCAGTTTTTACACAATATCATACAAACATGGACTCCAAATCTTGTCCTTATTTTAGTATGCAACAGCGGAAGCTCTTAATATTCACCTGAGAATAAACATGCTTTAAACGTCAACAAAAATGTTGGTGAGTTATAGGTTTAACCTATATATATCAAATCGTAACAATAGACCACAAGATTTCATATTTCAATACACATCCCATACATAGAGATAAAAATCATTCATATGGTGAACACCTGGTAACCGACAATAACAAGATGCATATATAAGAATATCCCCATCATTCCGGGACACCCTTCGGATATGATATAAATTTCGAAGTACTAAAGCATCCGGTACTTTGGATGGGGTTTGTTAGGCCCAATAGATCTATCTTTAGGATTCGCGTCAATTAGGGTGTCTGTTCCCTAATTCTTAGATTACCAGACTTAATAAAAAGGGGCATATTCGATTTCGATAATTCAACCATAGAATGTAGTTTCACGTACTTGTGTCTATTTTGTAAATCATTTATAAAACCTGCATGTATTCTCATCCCAAAAATATTAGATTTTAAAAGTGGGACTATAACTCACTTTCACAGATTCTTACTTCGTCGGGAAGTAAGACTTGGCCACTGGTTGATTCACGAACCTATAACAATATATACATATATATCAAAGTATGTTCAAAATATATTTACAACACTTTTAATATATTTTGATGTTTTAAGTTTATTAAGTCAGCTGTCCTTGTTAGTAACCTACAACTAGTTGTCCACAGTTAGATGTACAGAAATAAATCGATAAATATTATCTTGAATCAATCCACGACCCAGTGTATACGTATCTCAGTATTGATCACAACTCAAACTATATATATTTTGGAATCAACCTCAACCCTGTATAGCTAACTCCAACATTCACATATAGAGTGTCTATGGTTGTTCCGAAATATATATAGATGTGTCGACATGATAGGTCGAAACATTGTATACGTGTCTATGGTATCTCAAGATTACATAATATACAATACAAGTTGATTAAGTTATGGTTGGAATAGATTTGTTACCAATTTTCACGTAGCTAAAATGAGAAAAATTATCCAATCTTGTTTTACCCATAACTTCTTCATTTTAAATCCGTTTTGAGTGAATCAAATTGCTATGGTTTCATATTGAACTCTATTTTATGAATCTAAACAGAAAAAGTATAGGTTTATAGTCAGAAAAATAAGTTACAAGTTGTTTTTGTAAAGGTAGTCATTTCAGTCGAAAGAACGACGTCTAGATGACCATTTTAGAAAACATACTTCCACTTTGAGTTTAACCATAATTTTTGGATATAGTTTCATGTTCATAATAAAAATCATTTTCTCAGAATAACAACTTTAAAATCAAAGTTTATCATAGTTTTTAATTAACTAACCCAAAACAGCCCGCGGTGTTACTACGACGGCGTAAATCCGGTTTTACGGTGTTTTTCGTGTTTCCAGGTTTTAAATCATTAAGTTAGCATATCATATAGATATATAAAATGTGTTTAGTTGATTTTAAAAGTCAAGTTAGAAGGATTAACTTTTGTTTGCGAACAAGTTTAGAATTAACTAAACTATGTTCTAGTGATTACAAGTTTAAACCTTCGAATAAGATAGCTTTATATGTATGAATCGAATGATGTTATGAACATCATTACTACCTTAAGTTCCTTGGATAAACCTACTGGAAAAGAGAAAAATGGATCTAGCTTCAATGGATCCTTGGATGGCTCGAAGTTCTTGAAGCAGAATCATGACACGAAAACAAGTTCAAGTAAGATCATCACTTGAAATAAGATTGTTATAGTTATAGAAATTGAACCAAAGTTTGAATATGATTATTACCTGGTATTAGAATGATAACCTACTGTAAGAAACAAAGATTTCTTGAGGTTGGATGATCACCTTACAAGATTGGAAGTGAGCTAGCAAACTTGAAAGTATTCTTGATTTTATGAAACTAGAACTTTTGGAATTTATGAAGAACACTTAGAACTTGAAGATAGAACTTGAGAGAGATCAATTAGATGAAGAAAATTGAAGAATGAAAGTGTTTGTAGGTGTTTTTGGTCGTTGGTGTATGGATTAGATATAAAGGATATGTAATTTTGTTTTCATGTAAATAAGTCATGAATGATTACTCATATTTTTGTAATTTTATGAGATATTTCATGCTAGTTGCCAAATGATGGTTCCCACATGTGTTAGGTGACTCACATGGGCTGCTAAGAGCTGATCATTGGAGTGTATATACCAATAGTACATACATCTAAAAGCTGTGTATTGTACGAGTATGAATACGGGTGCATACGAGTAGAATTGTTGATGAAACGGAACGAGGATGTAATTGTAAGAATTTTTGTTAAGTAGAAGTATTTTGATAAGTGTATTGAAGTCTTTCAAAAGTGTATAAATACATATTAAAACATTACATGTATATACATTTTAACTGAGTCGTTAAGTCATCGTTAGTCGTTACATGTAAGTGTTGTTTTGAAACCTTTAGGTTAACGATCTTGTTAAATGTTGTTAACCCAATATTTATAATATCAAATGAGATTTTAAATTATTATATTATCATGATATTATCATGTATGAATATCTCTTAATATGATATATATACATTAAATGTCTTTACAACGATAATCGTTACATATATGTCTCGTTTAAAAATCATTAAGTTAGTAGTCTTGTTTTTACATATGTAGTTCATTGTTAATATACTTAATGATATGTTTACTTATCATAGTATCATGTTAACTATATATATATCCATATATATGTCATCATATAGTTTTTACAAGTTTTAACGTTCGTGAATCACCGGTCAACTTGGGTGGTCAATTGTCTATATGAAACATATTTCAATTAATCAAGTCTTAACAAATTTGATTGCTTAACATGTTGGAAACATTTAATCATGTAAATATCAATCTCAATTAATATATATAAACATGGAAAAGTTCGGGTCACTACAGTACCTACCCGTTAAATAAATTTCGTCCCGAAATTTTAAGCTGTTGAAGGTGTTGACGAATCTTCTGGAAATAGATGCGGGTATTTCTTTTTCATCTGATCTTCACGCTCCCAGGTGAACTCGGGTCCTCTACGAGCATTCCATCGAACCTTAACAATTGGTATCTTGTTTTGCTTAAGTCTTTTAACCTCACGATCCATTATTTCGACGGGTTCTTCGATGAATTGAAGTTTTTCGTTGATTTGGATTTCATCTAACGGAATAGTGAGATCTTCTTTAGCAAAACATTTCTTCAAATTCGAGACGTGGAAAGTGTTATGTACAGCCGCGAGTTGTTGAGGTAACTCTAGTCGGTAAGCTACTGGTCCGACACGATCAATAATCTTGAATGGTCCAATATACCTTGGATTTAATTTCCCTCGTTTACCAAATCGAACAACGCCTTTCCAAGGTGCAACTTTAAGCATGACCATCTCTCCAATTTCAAATTCTATATCTTTTCTTTTAATGTCAGCGTAGCTCTTTTGTCGACTTTGGGCGGTTTTCAACCGTTGTTGAATTTGGATGATCTTCTCGGTAGTTTCTTGTATAATCTCCGGACCCGTAATCTGTCTATCCCCCACTTCACTCCAACAAATCGGAGACCTGCACTTTCTACCATAAAGTGCTTCAAACGGCGCCATCTCAATGCTTGAATGGTAACTGTTGTTGTAGGAAAATTCTGCTAACGGTAGATGTCGATCCCAACTGTTTCCGAAATCAATAACACATTCTCGTAGCATGTCTTCAAGCGTTTGTATCGTCCTTTCGCTCTGCCCATCAGTTTGTGGATGATAGGCAGTACTCATGTCTAGACGAGTTCCTAATGCTTGCTGTAATGTCTGCCAGAATCTTGAAATAAATCTGCCATCCCTATCAGAGATAATAGAGATTGGTATTCCATGTCTGGAGACGACTTCCTTCAAATACAGTCGTGCTAACTTCTCCATCTTGTCATCTTCTCTTATTGGTAGGAAGTGTGCTGATTTGGTGAGACGATCAACTATTACCCAAATAGTATCAAAACCACTTGCAGTCCTTGGCAATTTAGTGATGAAATCCATGGTAATGTTTTCCCATTTCCATTTCGGGATTTCGGGTTGTTGAAGTAGACCTGATGGTTTCTGATGCTCAGCTTTGACCTTAGAACACGTCAAACATTCTCCTACGTATTTAGCAACATCGGCTTTCATACCTGTAACATCCCGCCTTTTTCCATTCACTTTTCCGTTTAACTATTTAAGTTCCGTTATATGTTTATAACACATCTCGTTAATACGCGTTTGAATTATCTCGTTTAGGTAATTCCCGTACCCGTTTCCTAAGTTGAGGGACTAAAGTTGCCAAATGGAGAAAGAGATGACTAGGTCAACTAGTCAACTCTTTCCTCTCCATTCATTTTATCACCTCCCAAATAATACTTCACCTTTTTCTCTCAAAACCCTCAAACCTTCAATCATCATCCAAATTCGTTCAAGAAGGATTCGATCAAAACAAATTGCATATTTGAACTCCTCGTGATCTCCTCTTCGTTTCCATACCGATTTCATCAATTTTGGGTAACTTTCTAAAATCACTAGATTTTGTGTTCTTGATGTTTTTAACTTATAAAAGTGTTAATTAGTGTCTATGGCTCAAGTCTAACATGAATATATGATTTATATGCTCGATCTCGTTGTTTTAGTGTAACTAGCATGAACTTGAATTTTGGTGTGTTGTTCTTGAATTTTGGATGATCGTATGTTGTTAGATGTTAAAAGTTGATGTTTTAATTGTGTTACTAGCATCACTAGCTTCAATTTGATGTGTAGGTTGCCTTAGAAAACTTCATGAGCTTGATTATTGATTTTTGGTGGAATTGAGTTAGGGTTTGGAGAACTTGAAGTGATTATTTGATGCATTGATTGCCATGAATTGTTGTTAGTAAGTTGTTAGTTGTGATGTATGTTTCATTACCTTCAAAACGGCATATTATATGTGTGAATTGGTTTCCCGAAACTCAAATTGCATTTGAAGAACTTGAAACCTTAAAAATGAACGTTTAATGATCACTTGATGAGTTTTCGGCTATTATAAATGATGTTTTTGTTTGGTGAAACATGTTTAGTTGTGTTCCTTGTCAAAAGAGCTTTCCAACGGTATAAGATACGTCTTCTAGTTGTTTACGGTTTGCGTTTTATGGTTGTTTGAAGTTTTGACCAAGACTTGAACTTTGAAACTGACCTGGTGCCAGACCACGTGTTATGTCGCGGCGCGACACCTCTGGCCGCGGCGCGGCATATGCCGTGGTCAGATTCTGACCTACTTTGTCAAATTTAGGAAAATGTTTGGCATACTACGGACCTCCGATTCACATGAAACTTGTTCTAACATGTTCATATATGATTAAAAACCTCAGAAAAATAGTTCGGAACCCGACCCGAACGTGTTGACTTTCGTTGACTTTGACCGACCAAAGTTTGACTTTTAATCAAACTTAACCAAATATTTGTGCAATTGTTCTAACATGTTTTTATACTTGTACTTTGCATGAAACATGACAATTTGCTTCACATGCTATATTAATCGAGTCGTATTGGGCCATAGGACTAATTGAACATCTTTGACCTATCGTGTTTACCGTTATTGATACAACCTATTGTTTAGGTCAAGGCTAGCATTGTTCTTTGCACACGTTTACTTGTTGAAGTACTTTACTACTCGTGCACTCAAGGTGAGATCATAGTCCCACTTTTACTCTTTTTGAACTTATATTGGGATGAGAAAACATAAACGATTCTTTTGAACTAAGTGAACACAAGAACGGGAAAACAAACATTCTACATACGAGTTTAGAACAAAATCCTCAATTCGATTATCATTAGTTACACTTGCCGGGTGTAAGCGAGAACTTATGTTATATGGCCATATGGGTTGACAACCCTCATCCTTGACGGTTCGCTACCGTCTACGGATGAAATATATTTTCGAGAATCAGTGTTTGTTCTAGCACTAAGTGATGGGGTATACAATGGAAGGAATGTTAAGCTTTGATAATTGGGTGCTCGTGAAACAAACTTTTGGAATGTATTACTATTATTTCATTGATGTAAATCTTGTGGTTCACTTGTACTTACTTACTTAAACCTATGATTTCACCAACGTTTTCGTTGACAGATTTCTATGTTTTTCTCAGGTCCTTGAACGATACATGATACATGCTTCCGCTCATTATTTGATACTTGCATTGGATGTCGAGTATATGTGCATTTCATGGAGTGTCTTTTGACTTTACTTTAAACCGTGTCGCCTAGGTTTCATTCGTATTATAACGTTGTAACTTAACTATTGGTTGAACAATTCTTGTAAACTTTGGGAACAATCTTTATTTTGAAATGAAGGCGACATATTTTGGTCAAACTTTGTCTTAAAGACTTATGACCACGTAATGGGACCTAAGTAGACGGCGCCGTCAAACATGATTTGGTCGGGTCGCTACAGATGGTATCAGAGCGTTGGTTGTAGGGATTTAGAGTTCATTAGTGTCAACCCCGAGTCATAGGGTACATTGGTGAGTCTAGACTACAACCGGCATATAGACTTGAAGTAGGAATTACTTGACTACTTGTGCATTTATACTCGAACGTTTCTACTCATATCTACTCTTAGTTCATCTTAATCTCACGTTGTTTAATTTGATTGACACGCCACCTTGACTATATGAAATGATGTCGAATGCACATATGAATCAGGGTAATATAATTTCCGGGATTATATTACGGTGACTCGTATGAACGTTCCGACATTATGACATAAAGAATTTAAGGCGAGTCGAGAAAAAAAAAAAAAAAAAAAAAAAAAAAAAAAAAAAACTTCTCTTTATCTTTATTCTATATCACGGTTAGTATTATTGAGAATACTAATCAATGATATTCTTGTGTCTTGAAGGAACAATGGCTCCTCGTCGTGTACGCCGCAATGAAACTCCCGAACAAGCTCTCGAACGGATGATAGCTACCGCCGTAGATGCGGCCATGGCCGGTCACTCATCCAATAACAATAATAATAACAACCACAACAACAACAACAACAACAACAACAATGGAGCCGGAAACTCAAACGAGGGATGCTCCTATAAAGCTTTCATGGGGTGCAAACCTCACACTTTTGATGGAACCGGGGGACCGGTCGTGCTCACCCGATGGTTTGAGCAAACGGAAGCCGTCTTTAGCATAAGCGGTTGTCGGGACCAAGACAAGGTCAAATACTCCACTCACACCTTCGCCGGTGTCACTCTTACATGGTGGAATACTTATGTACAATCGGTGGGTACCGATGAAGCTCATGCCCTCTCTTGGGCCAATCTAAAGGAAAAGATGATTGTTGAATATTTTCCGCGCGAAGAAACCCGAAAGCTTGAGGAAGAACTAAGAGCTTTGAAAGCGGTCGGAAACGATCTTAAAGCTTATAATCAACGCTTCGCCGAACTATCCTTGATGTGTCCTAATCTTGTTAACCCCGAATCTCAAAGGATTGAGCTCTACATGCTCGGTCTTCCAAAAAGCATCAAACAAGGGATGATGTCATCCAAACCCACTACTCATCAAGCCGCTATGAACATGGCTCGCCAACTAATTGAAACGGTTGACGAAATCGTAGTTCCGGCACCTAAGGCCGAGGATAAATCGGGCGGCAACAAAAGAAAGTGGGAACCCTCCCAATCAAGCAACAACAACTTTGCTAAGAAGCCTTACACCTCCGACGGCAAGAAAGGTTATGCCGGGAACCTGCCTCTTTGCAACAAATGCAACAAACATCACTTTGGCGAATGTAGTAAGATAATTTGCCACCGGTGCCAAGGAGTTGGTCATAAGGCCAACGATTGTAAAAATGCCACTCCCGTCGCTCGAAAGTGGCCCAATGCACCAAAGACGGGCACTTGTTATGAATGTGGCCAAACGGGCCATTATAGAAATGCATGCCCGAAGAGGAAAGATAACCCCAATACGCGCGGCCGAGCTTTCAACATAAACACCGAGGAAGCCCGGGATGACACTGAACTAGTCACGGGTACGTTTCTTCTCAACAATTCTTATGTCTCTTGCTTATTCGATTCGGGTGCCGATAAATGCTTTGTATCCAAGACTTTGACTCATTCTTTTAGCACTCCACCTCTTCCATTAGATACCACTTATACCATTGAAGTGGCTAACGGGAAACTATTAAGTGCCAACACATATTACCGGGGGTGTACGTTAAACATTTTGGGTAGGGAATTTGAAATTGACTTGATACCCATGGAACTAGGAAGCTTTGATGTAATAATTGGTATGAATTGGTTAGTCAAAACGAAATCTCACATTCTTTGTGATCTTAACGCAATCCGAATTCCTATCGAGAATGGTGAACCTTTGATTGTTTATGGCGATAAGAGTTGCACCAGACTCAACCTCGTTTCGTGCCTTAAAGTTAGAAAACTACTCCGTAAGGGTTGTTTTGCGATCCTTGCCCACGTTAAGAAAGTCGAGTCCGATGAGAAGCACATCGATGATGTGCCAATTGTTAGTGACTATTCCGATGTATTTCCCGACGAATTGCCGGGTCTTCCGCCTCATCGACCGGTTGAATTCCAAATCGATCTTATTCCGGGAGCCGCACCCGTAGCACGTGCACCATATAGACTCGCTCCATCTGAAATGCAAGAATTGCAAAGTCAAATCCAAGAACTACTTGATCGTGGTTTTATCCAACCTAGCCATTCACCTTGGGGCGCTCCGATTTTGTTTGTTAAAAAGAAAGACGGATCCCTACGAATGTGCATTGATTATCGTGAACTAAATAAATTGACGGTTAAGAACCGATATCCTCTTCCTCGCATCGATGACCTCTTTGATCAACTACAAGGGTCTTGTGTATATTCGAAAATCGATCTCCGCTCAGGTTATCATCAATTGAGGGTTAAGGGGGAAGATGTCTCCAAAACCGCTTTCCGAACTCGTTATGGTAGTTATGAATTCCTTGTCATGCCATTTGGTCTCACTAACGCACCGGCGGTGTTCATGGATCTTATGAACCGCGTGTGCAAACCGTATCTCGATAAATTCGTTATTGTGTTCATCGATGACATATTGATCTATTCTAAAAATGAAGAAGAGCACGAACAACATCTCCGACTTGTGCTTGAACTTTTAAGACAAGAACAACTCTATGCCAAATTCTCCAAGTGTGAATTTTGGTTAAAGGAAGTTCAATTTCTTGGTCATGTTGTAAGTGACCAAGGTATTAAAGTCGATCCAACGAAAATCGAAGCCATTAGCAAATGGGAGACTCCTACTACTCCTACTCACATTCGTCAATTTTTGGGTCTCGCCGGGTACTATCGTAGATTCATCGAAAATTTCTCTTTGGTTGCACGTCCTCTAACCGCATTGACTCACAAGGGAAAGAAATTCATTTGGGCGACCGAACATGAATCCGCATTCCAAATCTTGAAAACGAAGCTAACCACCGCTCCTATCTTGTCACTTCCCGAAGGCAATGATGACTTTGTTGTATATTGTGATGCCTCGAAACATGGTTTTGGGTGTGTATTGATGCAATGAACGAAAGTCATTGCTTATGCTTCTCGACAACTCAAAATCCATGAACGAAACTACACGACGCATGATCTCGAACTCGGAGCCGTCGTCTTTGCACTTAAAATGTGGAGACACTATCTTTATGGAACCAAGAGTACTATCTTCACCGATCACAAAAGCCTTCAACACATTTTCGATCAAAAGCAACTAAACATGAGACAACGAAGGTGGATTGAAACCTTAAACGATTACGATTGCGAGCTTCGTTACCATCCCGGGAAGGCAAATGTAGTAGCCGATGCCTTAAGTCGAAAAGAAAGAGTGGTGCCTCTTCGTGTCCGAGCCTTAAACATCACCATCCACACAAACCTTAATAGCCAAATTCGGGTAGCCCAAGATGAGGCTCTCAAGGATGAAAACATCTCTCTCGAACACTTGAACGTCCTCACCTCTCGATTCGAAGTTAAAGAAACCGGACTCCGATATTTCGCCGGAAGGATTTGGGTGCCTAGTTATGGGGACCTACGAAGCCTTATTTTAGATGAAGCCCATAAGTCACGATACTCGATTCACCCCGGTGCCAATAAGATGTACCACGACCTTAAACAGCTATATTGGTGGCCGAACATCAAAAGGGACGTAGCTACTTATGTTTCCAAGTGTTTGACATGTTCCAAAGTCAAAGCTGAACACCAAAGACCGTCCGGACTACTTCGACAACCCGAGATCCCGCAATGGAAGTGGGAAAGGATAACGATGGATTTTATCACCAAACTACCAAAAACGACGGGCGGTTATGATACCATTTGGGTTATTGTTGACCGTCTCACCAAATCCGCACACTTCCTGGCCATGAAAGAAACGGACAAAATGGAGAAACTTGCACAACTTTACATTAAGGAGATCGTAGCCCGACACGGTGTACCTTTATCGATTATCTCCGACCGAGATGGCCGTTTCGTTTCTAGATTTTGGCGTACATTGCAAGAAGCGTTGGGAACACGTTTAGACATGAGCACCGCATATCATCCTCAAACCGATGGACAAAGTGAACGTACAATTCAAACCTTAGAGGACATGTTACGAGCTTGCGTGGTTGATTTCGGAAAAGCTTGGGACAAGCACTTACCTCTCGCCGAGTTCTCTTACAACAATAGTTATCACGCGAGTATTAAAGCCGCACCCTTTGAAGCGCTATATGGCCGCAAATGTCGTTCACCTCTTTGTTGGGCCGAGGTAGGCGACGTGTAAATCACCGGACCCGAACTCATTCACGAAACCACCGAGAAAATCGTTCAAATCCGAGATAGGCTTAGGACGGCCCGAAGTCGTCAAAAGAGCTATACCGACAAACGACGCAACGATCTTGAATTTCAAGTCGGTGACCGAGTAATGTTAAAAGTCGCACCTTGGAAGGGTGTAATCCGTTTTGGGAAACGCGGGAAGCTAAATCCGCGGTATATTGGTCCTTTCGAAATCTTGGAGCGTATTGGAACCGTTGCTTATCATTTAGATCTTCCGCCTCAATTGAACTCCGTTCATCCTACTTTCCATGTATCCAACTTGAAAAAGTGTCTTGCCGAACCCGATATCGTCATTCCTCTCGAGGAGCTTACCATTGATGACAAACTTCATTTCGTGGAGGAACCGGTTGAAATTGTGGACACCTCCGTCAAGACTTTGAAACAAAGCCGAATCCCGATTGTTAAAGTCCGTTGGAACGCCAAAAGGGGACCCGAGTTTACTTGGGAAAGACAAGATCAAATGCAAAGGAAGTATCCTCATCTATTCGTGAATTCGGAAACGCAAGATCTCGAGGAAGAAACAACGACTACTACGCCTACTTAAATTTCGGGACGAAATTTCTTTTAAGGTGTAGGTAATGTAACATCCCGCCTTTTTCCATTCACTTTTCCGTTTAACTATTTAAGTTCCGTTATATGTTTATAACACATCTCGTTAATACGCGTTTGAATTATCTCGTTTAGGTAATTCCCGTACCCGTTTCCTAAGTTGAGGGACTAAAGTTGCCAAATGGAGAAAGAGATGACTAGGTCAACTAGTCAACTCTTTCCTCTCCATTCATTTTATCACCTCCCAAATAATACTTCACCTTTTTCTCTCAAAACCCTCAAACCTTCAATCATCATCCAAATTCGTTCAAGAAGGATTCGATCAAAACAAATTGCATATTTGAACTCCTCGTGATCTCCTCTTCGTTTCCATACCGATTTCATCAATTTTGGGTAACTTTCTAAAATCACTAGATTTTGTGTTCTTGATGTTTTTAACTTATAAAAGTGTTAATTAGTGTCTATGGCTCAAGTCTAACATGAATATATGATTTATATGCTCGATCTCGTTGTTTTAGTGTAACTAGCATGAACTTGAATTTTGGTGTGTTGTTCTTGAATTTTGGATGATCGTATGTTGTTAGATGTTAAAAGTTGATGTTTTAATTGTGTTACTAGCATCACTAGCTTCAATTTGATGTGTAGGTTGCCTTAGAAAACTTCATGAGCTTGATTATTGATTTTTGGTGGAATTGAGTTAGGGTTTGGAGAACTTGAAGTGATTATTTGATGCATTGATTGCCATGAATTGTTGTTAGTAAGTTGTTAGTTGTGATGTATGTTTCATTACCTTCAAAACGGCATATTATATGTGTGAATTGGTTTCCCGAAACTCAAATTGCATTTGAAGAACTTGAAACCTTAAAAATGAACGTTTAATGATCACTTGATGAGTTTTCGGCTATTATAAATGATGTTTTTGTTTGGTGAAACATGTTTAGTTGTGTTCCTTGTCAAAAGAGCTTTCCAACGGTATAAGATACGTCTTCTAGTTGTTTACGGTTTGCGTTTTATGGTTGTTTGAAGTTTTGACCAAGACTTGAACTTTGAAACTGACCTGGTGCCAGACCACGTGTTATGTCGCGGCGCGACACCTCTGGCCGCGGCGCGGCATATGCCGTGGTCAGATTCTGACCTACTTTGTCAAATTTAGGAAAATGTTTGGCATACTACGGACCTCCGATTCACATGAAACTTGTTCTAACATGTTCATATATGATTAAAAACCTCAGAAAAATAGTTCGGAACCCGACCCGAACGTGTTGACTTTCGTTGACTTTGACCGACCAAAGTTTGACTTTTAATCAAACTTAACCAAATATTTGTGCAATTGTTCTAACATGTTTTTATACTTGTACTTTGCATGAAACATGACAATTTGCTTCACATGCTATATTAATCGAGTCGTATTGGGCCATAGGACTAATTGAACATCTTTGACCTATCGTGTTTACCGTTATTGATACAACCTATTGTTTAGGTCAAGGCTAGCATTGTTCTTTGCACACGTTTACTTGTTGAAGTACTTTACTACTCGTGCACTCAAGGTGAGATCATAGTCCCACTTTTACTCTTTTTGAACTTATATTGGGATGAGAAAACATAAACGATTCTTTTGAACTAAGTGAACACAAGAACGGGAAAACAAACATTCTACATACGAGTTTAGAACAAAATCCTCAATTCGATTATCATTAGTTACACTTGCCGGGTGTAAGCGAGAACTTATGTTATATGGCCATATGGGTTGACAACCCTCATCCTTGACGGTTCGCTACCGTCTACGGATGAAATATATTTTCGAGAATCAGTGTTTGTTCTAGCACTAAGTGATGGGGTATACAATGGAAGGAATGTTAAGATTTGATAATTGGGTGCTCGTGAAACAAACTTTTGGAATGTATTACTATTATTTCATTGATGTAAATCTTGTGGTTCACTTGTACTTACTTACTTAAACCTATGATTTCACCAACGTTTTCGTTGACAGATTTCTATGTTTTTCTCAGGTCCTTGAACGATACATGATACATGCTTCCGCTCATTATTTGATACTTGCATTGGATGTCGAGTATATGTGCATTTCATGGAGCGTCTTTTGACTTTACTTTAAACCGTGTCGCCTAGGTTTCATTCGTATTATAACGTTGTAACTTAACTATTGGTTGAACAATTCTTGTAAACTTTGGGAACAATCTTTATTTTGAAATGAAGGCGACATATTTTGGTCAAACTTTGTCTTAAAGACTTATGACCACGTAACGGGACCTAAGTAGACGGCGCCGTCAAACATGATTTGGTCGGGTCGCTACAATACCCGGCCACCAAAAATGTTTCTTGAGATCCTTGTACATCTTCCCCGTTCCAGGATGTATTGAGTATCTGGTTTTATGAGCTTCTCTAAGTACCATTTCTCTCATATCTCCAAATTTTGGTACCCAAATCCTTTCAGCCCTATACCGGATTCCGTCTTCCCGAATATTAAGATGCTTCTCCGATCCTTTGGGTATTTCATCCTTTAAATTTCCTTCTTTTAAAACTCCTTGTTGCGCCTCCTTTATTTGAGTAGTAATGTTATTATGAATCATTATATTCATAGATTTTACTCGAATGGGTTCTCTGTCCTTCCTGCTCAAGGCATCGGCTACCACATTTGCCTTCCCCGGGTGGTAACGAATCTCAAAGTCGTAATCATTCAATAATTCAATCCACCTACGCTGCCTCATATTCAGTTGTTTCTGATTAAATATGTGTTGAAGACTTTTGTGGTCGGTATATATAATACTTTTGACCCCATATAAGTAGTGCCTCCAAGTCTTTAATGCAAAAACAACCGCGCCTAATTCCAAATCATGCGTCGTATAATTTTGTTCGTGAATCTTCAATTGTCTAGACGCATAAGCAATCACCTTCGTTCGTTGCATTAATACACAACCGAGACCTTGCTTTGATGCATCACAATAAATCACAAAATCATCATTCCCTTCAGGCAATGACAATATAGGTGCCGTAGTTAGCTTTTTCTTCAATAACTGAAACGCTTTCTCTTGTTCATCATTCCATTCAAATTTCTTCCCTTTATGCATTAATGCAGTCAAGGGTTTTGCTATTCTGGAAAAGTCTTGGATGAACCTTCTGTAGTAACCAGCTAGTCCTAAAAACTGGCGTATGTGTTTCGGAGTTTTCGGGGTTTCCCACTTTTCAACAGTTTCTATCTTTGCCGGATCCACCTTAATACCTTCTTTGTTCACTATGTGACCGAGGAATTGAACTTCTTCCAACCAAAATGCACACTTTGAAAACTTAGCATACAATTCTTCCTTCCTCAATACTTCTAACACCTTTCTCAAATGTTCACCGTGTTCTTGGTCATTCTTTGAGTAAATAAGTATGTCATCAATGAAAACAATGAAAAACTTGTCAAGGTATGGTCCACACACTCGGTTCATAAGGTCCATGAACACAGCTGGTGCATTAGTTAAACCAAACGGCATGACCATAAACTCGTAATGACCGTAACGTGTTCTGAAAGCAGTCTTTGGAATATCATCTTCTTTCACCCGCATTTGATGATACCCGGAACGTAAGTCAATCTTTGAATAAATAGACGAGCCTTGTAGTTGATCAAATAAGTCATCGATTCTCGGTAGTGGGTAGCGGTTCTTGATGGTAAGTTTGTTCAACTCTCGGTAGTCGATACACAACCTGAATGTACCATCTTTCTTCTTGACAAACAAAACAGGAGCTCCCCATGGTGATGTGCTTGGTCGAATGAAACCACGCTCTAAAAGTTCTTGTAATTGGCTTTGCAGTTCTTTCATCTCACTGGGTGCGAGTCTGTAAGGAGCACGAGCTATTGGTGCAGCTCCTGGTACAAGATCTATTTGAAATTCAATGGATCGATGTGGGGGTAATCCCGGTAATTCTTTCGGAAATACATCAGGAAATTCTTTTGCGACGGGAACATCATTGATGCTGTTTTCTTCAGTTTGTACTTTCTCGACGTGTGCTAGAACAGCATAGCAACCTTTCCTTATTAGTTTTTGTGCCTTCAAATTACTAATAAGATGTAGCTTCGTGTTGCCCTTTTCTCCGTACACCATTAAGGGTTTTCCTTTTTCTCGTATAATGCGAATTGCATTTTTGTAACAAACGATCTCCGCTTTCACTTCTTTCAACCAGTCCATACCGATTATCACATCAAAACTCCCTAACTCTACTGGTATCAAATCAATCTTAAATGTTTCGCTAACCAGTTTAATTTCTCGATTCCGACATATATTATCTGCTGAAATTAATTTACCATTTGCTAATTCGAGTAAAAATTTACTATCCAAAGGCGTCAATGGACAACTTAATTTAGCACAAAAATCTCTACTCATATAGCTTCTATCCGCACCCGAATCAAATAAAACGTAAGCAGATTTATTGTCAATAAGAAACGTACCCGTAACAAGCTCCGGGTCTTCCTGTGCCTCTGCCGCATTAATATTGAAAACTCTTCCGCGGCCTTGTCCATTCGTGTTCTCCTGGTTCGGGCAATTTCTAATAATGTGGCCCGGTTTTCCACATTTATAACAAACTACATTGGCATAACTTGCTCCGACACTACTTGCTCCGCCATTACTCGTTCCGACACCATTTGTTCCTTTCGTTCTATTAACCCCTGGTCCGTAGACCTCACACTTCGCCGCGCTATGACCATTTCTTTTACACTTGTTGCAAAATTTGGTGCAGAACCCCGAGTGATTCTTTTCACACCTTTGGCATAGCTGCTTCTGATTGTTGTTGTTGTTGCGGTTATTATTGTTGTTGGGATGATTGTTGTAGTTGCTGTTGTTGTTGTTGTTGTTGTTGTTGTTGTTGGGCCGTTTGTTGTAGTTGCGATTGATGTTGCGATTGTTGGGATAATTGTTGCGATTATTGTTGTAATTGCTGTTGTTGTTGTATTGGTGATTCTTATCACCGTTTTTCTCCCACTTTCTTTTGACTTGCTTCACATTGGCCTCTTCAGCAGTCTGTTCTTTAATTCTTTCTTCAATTTGGTTCACGAGTTTGTGAGCCATTCTACATGCCTGTTGTATGGAGGCGGGCTCGTGTGAACTTATATCTTCTTGGATTCTTTCCGGTAATCCTTTCACAAACGCGTCGATCTTCTCTTCCTCATCTTCGAATGCTCCCGGACACAATAGACACAATTCTGTGAATCGTCTTTCGTACGTGGTAATATCAAATCCTTGGGTTCGTAACCCTCTAAGTTCTGTCTTGAGCTTATTGACCTCGGTTCTGGGACGGTACTTCTCGTTCATCAAGTGCTTGAATGCTGACCACGGTAGTGCGTACGCATCATCTTGTCCCACTTGCTCTAGATAGGTATTCCACCATGTTAACGCAGAACCTGTGAAGGTATGCGTAGCGTACTTCACTTTGTCCTCTTCAGTACACTTACTTATGGCAAACACCGATTCAACCTTCTCGGTCCACCGTTTCAATCCGATCGGTCCTTCGGTTCCATCAAATTCCAAAGGTTTGCAGGCAGTGAATTCTTTGTAGGTGCATCCTACACGATTTCCTGTACTGCTAGATCCAAGGTTATTGTTGGTATGTAGCGCAGCCTGTACTGCAGCTATGTTTGAAGCTAGAAAAGTACGGAATTCCTCTTCATTCATATTCACGGTGTGTCGAGTAGTCGGTGCCATTTCCTTCAAAATAGTTAAATGGAACAAGTTAATCATACAGAATATTAAGAGTAGTTAATAGTATTTCGTAGCATAATATGAACTCATTTATAAAAGCTTTTTCTTCATATTAGCGTTTTATAAGTTTAAATTCGGGTAGTACCTACCCGTTAAGTTCATACTTAGTAGCTAATATACAATTCAACTACTACAATTCTATACGAAAAACTGATTGTAATAATATTTCGCGTTCAAACTTTTATACAATATTTTACAAACTTACAATACCGCTTATTTTACATAAAGCATGAAATATAGCACACAATAACTTTGATACAAGATAGTTGTGAAGACAATTCTAGCTAGTACACAAGTCGTTCGGCAAAGGCAATAAAGACACGTAATTCATACGTCCAGAAACAAGTCATGCATTCTGGTTTTACTAGGACTACTTCCCATCCTTGGTCTTGTGCAACATAACCGTTATGGCCGTTGATAAGACAGCGTGTTGTAACGTCATCAAAGGGACGAGGGTTACGTAATGTCCAACAGTCCCGTAATAATCTAAAAACCTCATTTCTTACCCCAATTACCGACTCCGTCACTTGTGGAAACGTTTTGTTTAATAGTTGTAGCCCGATGTTCTTGTTCTCACTTTGGTGAGAAGCGAACATTACTAATCCGTAAGCATAACATGCTTCTTTATGTTGCATGTTAGCCGCTTTTTCTAAATCACGAAGTCCAATATTCGGATATATTGAGTCAAAATAATTTCTTAACCCGTTGCGTAAAATAGCATTTGGGTTCCCCGCAATATATGCGTCAAAGTAAACACATCGTAACTTATGGGTTTCCCAATGTGATATCCCCCATCTTTCAAACGAAAGTCTCTTATAAACCAAGACATTCTTGGAACGTTCTTCGAATGTCTTACAAACTGATCTCGCCTTAAATAGTTGTGCCGAAGAATTCTGGCCGACTCTAGACAAGATTTCATCAATCATGTCTCCGGGTAGGTCTCTTAAAATATTGGGTTGTCTATCCATTTTGTGTTTTTAAACTGTAAAATAGACAAGAGTTAGATTCATAAAAAAATACTTATTAATACAAGCAATTTTTACATATATCATAAAGCATACGAACACTATATTACATATATTACACCACACGAATACAACTATCTTATTCCGACTCGCTCGTTTCTTCTTCTTCGGTTTTGGTTCGTTTTGCCAAGTTTCTAGGGATATATGATGTTCCCCTAATACGAGCCGTCGTTGTCCACATTGGTTTAGAAAAACCTGGTGGTTTAGAGGTTCCCGGGTCATTGTTACAACTTAAGGACTTCGGGCGTTGACGATACATATAAAGTTCATCGGGGTTGGAATTAGATTTCTCTATTTTTATGCCCTTTCCCTTATTATTTTCTTTTGCCTTTTTAAATTCAGTTGGGGTAATTTCTATAACATCATCGAAATTCTCGTCGGAATCCGATTCATCGGAGAATTGGTAATCCTCCCAATATTTTGCTTCCTTGGCGGAAACACCATTGACCATAATTAACTTTGGTCGGTTGGTTGAGGATTTTCTTTTACTTAACCGTTTTATTATTTCCCCCACCGGTTCTATTTCTTCATCCGGTTCCGATTCTTCTTCCGGTTCCGATTCTTCTTCCGGTTCCGACTCTTCTTCCGGTTCCTCTTCGGGAACTTGTGAATCAGTCCACAAATCATTCCAATTTACATTTGACTCTTCATTATTATTAGGTGAGTCAATGGGACTTGTTCTAGAGGTAGACATCTATCACATAATATCAAACACGTTAAGAGATTAATATATCACATAATATTCATATGTTAAAAATATATAGTTTCCAACAAAAATGTTAAGCAATCATTTTTAAAGAAAACACGGTCGAAGTCCAGACTCACTAATGCATCCTAACAAACTCGATAAGACACACTAATGCAAATTTTCTGGTTCTCTAAGACCAACGCTCGGATACCAACTGAAATGTCCCGTTCTTATTGATTAAAAACGTTCCATATTAATTGATTTCGTTACGAGGTTTTGACCTCTATATGAGACGTTTTTCAAAGACTGCATTCATTTTTAAAACAAACCATAACCTTTATTTCATAAATAAAGGTTTAAAAAGCTTTACGTAGATTATCAAATAATGATAATCTAAAATATCCTGTTTACACACGACCATTACATAATGGTTTACAATACAAATATGTTACATCGAAATCAGTTTCTTGAATGCAGTTTTTACACAATATCATACAAACATGGACTCCAAATCTTGTCCTTATTTTAGTATGCAACAGCGGAAGCTCTTAATATTCACCTGAGAATAAACATGCTTTAAACGTCAACAAAAATGTTGGTGAGTTATAGGTTTAACCTATATATATCAAATCGTAACAATAGACCACAAGATTTCATATTTCAATACACATCCCATACATAGAGATAAAAATCATTCATATGGTGAACACCTAGTAACCGACAATAACAAGATGCATATATAAGAATATCCCCATCATTCCGGGACACCCTTCGGATATGATATAAATTTCGAAGTACTAAAGCATCCGGTACTTTGGATGGGGTTTGTTAGGCCCAATAGATCTATCTTTAGGATTCGCGTCAATTAGGGTGTCTGTTCCCTAATTCTTAGATTACCAGACTTAATAAAAAGGGGCATATTCGATTTCGATAATTCAACCATAGAATGTAGTTTCACGTACTTGTGTCTATTTTATAAATCATTTATAAAACCTGCATGTATTCTCATCCCAAAAATATTAGATTTTAAAAGTGGGACTATAACTCACTTTCACAGATTCTTACTTCGTCGGGAAGTAAGACTTGGCCACTGGTTGATTCACGAACCTATAACAATATATACATATATATCAAAGTATGTTCAAAATATATTTACAACACTTTTAATATATTTTGATGTTTTAAGTTTATTAAGTCAGCTGTCCTTGTTAGTAACCTACAACTAGTTGTCCACAGTTAGATGTACAGAAATAAATCGATAAATATTATCTTGAATCAATCCACGACCCAGTGTATACGTATCTCAGTATTGATCACAACTCAAACTATATATATTTTGGAATCAACCTCAACCCTGTATAGCTAACTCCAACATTCACATATAGAGTGTCTATGGTTGTTCCGAAATATATATAGATGTGTCGACATGATAGGTCGAAACATTGTATACGTGTCTATGGTATCTCAAGATTACATAATATACAATACAAGTTGATTAAGTTATGGTTGGAATAGATTTGTTACCAATTTTCACGTAGCTAAAATGAGAAAAATTATCCAATCTTGTTTTACCCATAACTTCTTCATTTTAAATCCGTTTTGAGTGAATCAAATTGCTATGGTTTCATATTGAACTCTATTTTATGAATCTAAACAGAAAAAGTATAGGTTTATAGTCAGAAAAATAAGTTACAAGTCGTTTTTGTAAAGGTAGTCATTTCAGTCGAAAGAACGACGTCTAGATGACCATTTTAGAAAACATACTTCCACTTTGAGTTTAACCATAATTTTTGGATATAGTTTCATGTTCATAATAAAAATCATTTTCTCAGAATAACAACTTTAAAATCAAAGTTTATCATAGTTTTTAATTAACTAACCCAAAACAGCCCGCGGTGTTACTACGACGGCGTAAATCCGGTTTTACGGTGTTTTTCGTGTTTCCAGGTTTTAAATCATTAAGTTAGCATATCATATAGATATAGAAAATGTGTTTAGTTGATTTTAAAAGTCAAGTTAGAAGGATTAACTTTTGTTTGCGAACAAGTTTAGAATTAACTAAACTATGTTCTAGTGATTACAAGTTTAAACCTTCGAATAAGATAGCTTTATATGTATGAATCGAATGATGTTATGAACATCATTACTACCTTAAGTTCCTTGGATAAACCTACTGGAAAAGAGAAAAATGGATCTAGCTTCAATGGATCCTTGGATGGCTCGAAGTTCTTGAAGCAGAATCATGACACGAAAACAAGTTCAAGTAAGATCATCACTTGAAATAAGATTGTTATAGTTATAGAAATTGAACCAAAGTTTGAATATGATTATTACCTTGTATTAGAATGATAACCTACTGTAAGAAACAAAGATTTCTTGAGGTTGGATGATCACCTTACAAGATTGGAAGTGAGCTAGCAAACTTGAAAGTATTCTTGATTTTATGAAACTAGAACTTTTGGAATTTATGAAGAACACTTAGAACTTGAAGATAGAACTTGAGAGAGATCAATTAGATGAAGAAAATTGAAGAATGAAAGTGTTTGTAGGTGTTTTTGGTCGTTGGTGTATGGATTAGATATAAAGGATATGTAATTTTGTTTTCATGTAAATAAGTCATGAATGATTACTCATATTTTTGTAATTTTATGAGATATTTCATGCTAGTTGCCAAATGATGGTTCCCACATGTGTTAGGTGACTCACATGGGCTGCTAAGAGCTGATCATTGGAGTGTATATACCAATAGTACATACATCTAAAAGCTGTGTATTGTACGAGTATGAATACGGGTGCATACGAGTAGAATTGTTGATGAAACGGAACGAGGATGTAATTGTAAGCATTTTTGTTAAGTAGAAGTATTTTGATAAGTGTATTGAAGTCTTTCAAAAGTGTATAAATACATATTAAAACATTACATGTATATACATTTTAACTGAGTCGTTAAGTCATCGTTAGTCGTTACATGTAAGTGTTGTTTTGAAACCTTTAGGTTAACGATCTTGTTAAATGTTGTTAACCCAATATTTATAATATCAAATGAGATTTTAAATTATTATATTATCATGATATTATCATGTATGAATATCTCTTAATATGATATATATACATTAAATGTCTTTACAACGATAATCGTTACATATATGTCTCGTTTAAAAATCATTAAGTTAGTAGTCTTGTTTTTACATATGTAGTTCATTGTTAATATACTTAATGATATGTTTACTTATCATAGTATCATGTTAACTATATATATATCCATATATATGTCATCATATAGTTTTTACAAGTTTTAACGTTCGTGAATCACCGGTCAACTTGGGTGGTCAATTGTCTATATGAAACATATTTCAATTAATCAAGTCTTAACAAATTTGATTGCTTAACATGTTGGAAACATTTAATCATGTAAATATCAATCTCAATTAATATATATAAACATGGAAAAGTTCGGGTCACTACAACAACCAACAAGGTTCTAGCAATCAACAAGTATATAACAATACTTACAATCAGCAAAGACCTATTTTTCAAAACAAACCACCACAAACCGATGATAAAAAGCTAAATTTAGAAGATATGATGTCGAAGCTAGTTGAATCTCAAACTCAATTTTTCACATCTCAGAAACAAACCAATGAACAAAATGCTCAAGCATTTAGAAATCAACAAGCTTCTATTCAAAATCTGAAACAAGAAGTAAGCAACCTAGCAAGGTTGATAGGTGAAAGAAAACCATGAAGTCTACCTAGCGATACAAATGCTAACCTCCGGAATGAAACAGCTAAAGCCATTACCATAAGAAGTGGTATTACACTTAAACCACCTGAAATACCTGAAATTTCTGATGACTCTATTCCTACTCCACAAGAACCACAATCTGAGCAAGATAAGAAAATAGAACCGGTAGTTGAAAAGGTTAATGAAGATAACACAATTAAAGCAAAGCCTTATGTTAAACCATACCAACCACCACTTCCTTACCCGAGTAAAATGAGAAAAGAAAGACTTGAAGCCGAGCAATCCAAATTCTCGGATATGTTTAAACAAATAAATGTAAATCTTCCTTTCATTGATGTAATTTCTGGAATGCCAAGATATGCTAAATTTCTGAAAGATCTAATCACAAATAGAAAGAAAATGGAAGAACTCTCGGCTGTTACTATGAATGCAAATTGTTCTGCAGTGTTGTTGAATAAGATACCAGAAAAACTCTCTGATCCAGGAAGTTTCACAATTCCATGTTTTCTGGGTAGTCTTAGTTCAATAGAAGCATTGGCTGACTTAGGTGCTAGTATAAATTTAATGCCTTATTCACTATACGCTAAACTAGACCATGGAGAATTGAAACCAACACGAATAAGCATACAACTAGCAGATCGATCAATAAAATATACTAGAGGGATAATGGAAAACATGCTAGTTAAAGTTGGTACTTTAGTATTTCCAGTAGATTTTGTTATTCTGGACATGGAAGAAGATTCTCGAGTTCCTCTCATATTAGGAAGACCATTCTTAAACACGGCTAAAGCAATAATAGACGTGTTCGGTAAGAAACTGACCCTAAGTATAGAGGACGAGAGTGTTACTTTTTCTGTGGATAGAGCCATGGAATAACCGCAATCTGCAGATGATACATGTTATTATATTCAAACTATAGATTCACATGCAGAATTGTTAGAAGAATTTCCAGAATTACAAGGAAGAGGAGAATGTTCTTTAGGAGAAGGAACTGAACCGATTGATGAAGCTGAAATGTTAGCTACAATTATGGCTAATGATTATGAACCAACAACAGAAGAAATTCAAATGCTAAAAGAAGAAGACAGATATCGATATAAATCATCGATAGAAGAACCACTGACATTAGAGTTAAAACCACTTCCAAACCATTTGGAATACGCTTATTTACATGGTGAATCTAAATTACCTGTAATAATATCATCTTCTCTTACTGAAAATGAAAAATCTCAACTCATTTCTGTGCTAAAAGCTCATAAACCAGCTATTGCATGGAAGATTCATAATATTAAAGGAATAAGTCCTTCGTATTGCACACATAAAATCCTTATGGAAGAAGGTCATAAAATGTATGTTCAACGCTAACGAAGACTAAATCCTAATATGCAAGATGTTGTTAAGAAAGAAATTATTAAACTGCTAGATACAGGTTTAAATTATCCAATCTCTGATAGTCCATGGGTAAGCCCAGTTCAATGTGTACCTAAGAAGGGTGGCATGACTGTCATCACAAATGAAAAAAATGAGCTTATTCCTACTAGGACTGTAACATGATGGCGTGTTTGTATTGATTATAGAAAATTAAATGACGCCACCAGAAAAGATCACTTTCCCTTACCTTTCATTGATCAAATGTTGGAAAGATTAGCCAGGAATAGTTACTATTGTTTTCTTGACGGTTTTTCCGGATACTTTCAAATTCCAATAGCACCCGAGGACCAAGAGATAACCACGTTCACATGCCCTTATGGTACTTTTGCTTATAAACGCATGCCATTTGGACTTTGCAACTCCCCTGCAACCTTTCAAAGGTGCATGATGGTGATTTTTCACGACATGATAGAAGAATGCATGGAAGTTTTCATGGATGACTTTTCAGTTTTCGGTGATACTTTTGAAACATGTCTAGTTAATCTTGAACGAATGCTTATTAGATGCGAACAATCAAATCTAGTTCTTAATTGGAAGAAATACCATTTCATGGTTAAAGAAGGCATCGTTCTTGGTCATAAAATTTGAAAGGAAGGAATTGAAGTGGATAGAGCTAAAGTAGATATAATTGCTAAACTTCCACATCCCACCAATGTTAGAGGAGTTAGGAGTTTTCTAGGGCATGCCGGTTTTTACCGACGTTTCATAAAAGATTTTTCTAAAATTGCCACTCCTATGAATAAACTCCTAAAAAAGGATGCTCCATTCATCTTTTTAGATGAATGCATCAAATCTATTAATATTCTTAAAGAAAAACTCACTAATGCACCGATCATGATAACTTCAAATTGGAATTTACCATTTGAACTCATGTGCGATGCAAGTGATTTTGCAATGGGAGCCGTTTTAGGGCAAAGGATTGAAAAACGATTTCAACCTATTTATTATGCTAGTAAGACGTTACAAGGAGCACAAACAAATTACACAACTACTGAAAAAGAATTCCTTGCTATTGTCTTTGCTTTTGACAAATTTCGTTCATATCTCGTTCTAGCTAAAACGGTGGTCTATACCGACCATTCTGCTCTTAGATACCTATTTTCGAAAAAAGATGCCAAACTACGATTAATCCGTTGGATCTTACTCTTACAAGAGTTCGATATTGAAATCCGAGATAAAAAGGGAGCAGAAAATCTCGCTGCTGATCATCTTTCTCGTCTTGAAAATCCTGAATTAGAAGTTCTAAATGAATCGGCCATACAAGATAACTTTCCTGATGAATATCTATTGAAGATAGATTATAGTGAAATTCCATGGTTTGCAGACTATGCAAACTACTTAGTATGTGGATTCCTTGAAAAAGGGTTGTCGTACCAAAAATGAAAGAAATTCTTTAGTGATATAAAACACTATTTCTGGGAAGATCCACATTTGTTTAAAAGTTGTCCCGATGGAATAATACGCCGATGTGTATTCGGGGATGAAGCCAGTCAAATCTTAAACCATTGTCACACAGGACCAACAGGAGGACATTATGGGCCTCAACTCACAGCAAGAAAAGTTTACGATGCTGGATTCTATTGGCCTACAATTTTCAAAGACGCACACCTTCTTTGTAAATCCTGCGATGCTTGTCAAAGGGACGGAAAAATAAGTCAACGTAATGAAATGCCACAAAATGTCATTCAAGTATGTGAAGTATTTGACGTTTGGGGTATTGACTTTATGAGTCCATTTTCATAATCTCATAATAATCTCCACATTCTCGTTGCCATTGATTATGTATCTAAATGGGCGGAAGCACAAGCTCTCCCAACTAACGATGCACGAGTTGTAGTCAACTTCTTAAAACGTCTTTTTGCTAGGTTCGGAACACTGAAAGCTTTAATAAGTGATCGGGGTACTCATTTTTGTAATAATCAACTTGAGAAAGTTCTCAAAAGATATGGAGTAACTTATAAAATCTCAACCGCTTATCATCCACAAACAAGTGGACAAGTTGAAAATACCAACCGAGCATTAAAACGTTTTCTAGAGAAAACCGTAGGATAAAATCCAAAGGAATGGTCCATGAAATTGGAGGATGCACTCTGGGCTTTTAGAACAGCCTACAAAACTCCAATTGGCACCACACCTTTTAAACTCGTTTACGGAAAAGCATGTCGTCTTCTAGTAGAAATTGAGCACAAAGCATTTTGAGGTTTGAAGACATGTAATCTTGATTTACATGAAGCCAGATGTCTACGGTTAAGTCAATTAAACGAATTAGAAGAATTAAGACATAAAGCATACAAAAATTCGTTAATCTATAAGGAAAGAACGAAGAAATGGTAAGATAAAAGAATCAGAAGTTCAAAAGAATTTAAGGAAGGAGACCGAGTTCTTCTTTTCAATTCACGATTCAAGCTATTTCCTAGAAAATTGAAATCAAGATGGTCTGGACCATTCATAGTCAAAAGAGTTTTCCCATACGGAACAATAGAGTTAATAAATTTAAATGAGATTGAATTTAAAGCTAATGGTCACAGAGTTAAACATTACATACATGGTTTCGATGGAAGTTGACAATGAAGTCAATCATAATTTCACCACCCAAGAAAACCCTCAGAATGAAAACATAAATATGTTATCAACAACATATGAAAAATAAAAATTGGATGACGGGGAAGCTTCAACTTGGAGTGATGAAGAAGAATTCCTATACAAACCTCCCATTCCAAGAAACGAAGAAAAATGTGAACAAAAAGTTCAAGTAGAAGTGAAAGAACCAAGAAAAGATCACTTGAAAAAGGTTAACAAACCAACTCTACTTACTAAAGTAGGAGACCCAGGTGCTATGTATAATGGACTCACAGATTTAGGAGCAAGTGCAAATGTTATGCCTCTTTACTTATACAAAAGATTAGGTGTGGGTAAATTAAGACCAACCAGAATAGGTGTTCAATTATTTGATCAAACCATTAAACACCCAGTTGGAATAGCAAACAATTAACTTGTTAAAGTGGAAAGTTTGACCTTTGTTGCAAATTTCTTAGTTATTAATATGGAGGAAGACCTTGATATTCCTCTAATTTTAGGTCGCCCATTTTTAGCAACCACCGAAGCATTCATTGATGTAAGAGAAGGTAGAATGACACTTAGGGATGGTGACAAATCGGTCATCTTTGTGAACCGAAAGTTTAGATCTCCAACAACCAAAATTGTTGAACCAATAAAAATGCCTAAGTGTGGGGAAGATGAAGCAACAACCAATGATGACCTGATAACAAAGAACCCCGTTGTTAATACGAAATTAGATGAACCCGTTTTTAACAGTTCAACGAAGAAACTTTATAAATGGATTCAAGATGCTAGGATTAAGGGGAACTTTAAGTTATGTAACCGATTAGTATCCAATTTGTCGCCTAAAGAAAAGGCAATGTTAGTTGAATTTGTGAAAATTACAGAGGAAATCAACAATTGGCTTGAAGCAAAAGTCAGAGATATACAAGTTATTGATAGTCCAATTGAAAACGAAGTTAATCACAATTTCGACACCACAGCTAACTAAGTGTAGGGAGATTCAAATCTTTTTAGGGTAAAAAGTATTTCTGTTAGAGTTAGATATTCTGTTTTCGTGTAGTGTCCGAGAATGCAATCCGAATGGTCTTTCCCTAGCAGACCCTAAAGAACTAGTCTTCTCCCTCCATTCTGAATTTTAATTTTTTTTAGGTTTTACGAGATGAAAAATTCCTTTGAACTAAACCATGGTCTAATACTACATGCTATGATTACTAAACGTAATAATGACACCCTTCCGAGTGAATTGGTATCATTCATAAGAGGCAAAATGGACGGAGTAAGAAAAGAACTCAGGAAAGATCATCAAAAGATACATTTTGGTAAAGGCAAATCAAAGTCCGCAACAAAAAGAAGAGCACGACACCTTGAAAGATGTCATAAATGCGGAAAATGGTCACACGAAGGGAAATGTTCGAACAATCAAACATATTCAAATACCGAATTTTTACTCTATGCAGAGAAGGAACGTTTATATGTTTAGAAGAAAAGATATTGAAGAATCGAGGTTACGCTTACTGTAGTGACCCGAACTTTTCCATGTTTATAAATATTAATTAAGATTGATATTTACATGATTAAATGTTTCCAACATGTTAAGCAATCAAACTTGTTAAGACTTGATTAATTGAAATATGTTTCATATAGACAATTGACCACCCAAGTTGACCGGTGATTCACGAACGTTAAAACTTGTAAAAAATATATGATGACATATATATGGATAAATATATATAGTTAACATGATACTATGATAATCAAACATATCATTAAGTATATTAACAATGAACTACATATGTAAAAACAAGACTACTAACTTAATGATTTTTAAACGAGACATATATGTAACGATTATCGTTGTAAAGACATTTAATGTATATATATCATATTAAGAGATATTCATACATGATAATATCATGATAATATAATAATTTAAAATCTCATTTGATATTATAAACATTGGGTTAACAACATTTAACAAGATCGTTAACCTAAAGGTTTCAAAACAACACTTACATGTAACGACTAACGATGACTTAACGACTCAGTTAAAATGTATATACATGTAGTGTTTTAATATGTATTTATACACTTTTGAAAGACTTCAATAAACTTATCAAAATACTTCTACTTAACAAAAATGCTTACAATTACATCCTCGTTCAGTTTCATCAACAATTCTACTCGTATGCACCCGTATTCGTACTCGTACAATACACAGCTTTTAGATGTATGTACTATTGGTATATACACTCCAATGATCAGCTCTTAGCAGCCCATGTAAGTCACCTAACACATGTGGGAACCATCATTTGGCAACTAGCATGAAATATCTCATAAAATTACAAAAATATGAGTAATCATTCATGACTTATTTACATGAAAACAAAATTACATATCCTTTATATCTAATCCATACACCAACGACCAAAAACACCTACAAACAATTTCATTCTTCAATTTTCTTCATCTAATTGATCTCTCTCAAGTTCTATCTTCAAGTTCTAAGTGTTCTTCATAAATTCTACAAGTTCTAGTTACATAAAATCAAGAATACTTTCAAGTTTGCTAGCTCACTTCCAATCTTGTAAGGTGATCATACAACCTCAAGAAATCTTTATTTCTTACAGTAGGTTATCATTCTAATACAAGGTAATAATCATATTCAAACTTTGGTTCAATTTCTATAACTATAACAATCTTATTTCAAGTGATGATCTTACTTGAACTTGTTTTCGTGTCATGATTCTGCTTCAAGAACTTCGAGCCATCCAAATATCCGTTGAAGCTAGATCCATTTTTCTCTTTTCCAGTAGGTTTATCCAAGGAACTTAAGGTAGTAATGATGTTCATAACATCATTTGATTCATACATATAAAGCTATCTTATTCGAAGGTTTAATCTTGTAATCACTAGAACATAGTTTAGTTAATTCTAAACTTGTTCGCAAACAAAAGTTAATCCTTATAACTTGACTTTTAAAATCAACTAAACACATGTTCTATATCTATATGATATGTTAACTTAATGATTTAAAACCTGGAAACACGAAAAACACCGTAAAACCGGATTTACGCCGTCGTAGTAACACCGCTGGCTGTTTTGGGTTAGTTAATTAAAAACTATGATAAACTTTGATTTAAAAGTTGTTATTCTGAGAAAATTATTTTTATTATGAACATGAAACTATATCCAAAAATTATGGTTAAACTCAAAGTGGAAGTATGTTTTCTAAAATGGTCATCTAGACGTCGTTCTTTCGACTGAAATGACTACCTTTACAAAAACGACTTGTAACTTGTTTTTTCGACTATAAACCTATACTTTTTCTGTTTAGATTCATAAAATAGAGTTCAATATGAAACCATAGCAATTTGATTCACTCAAAACGGATTTAAAATGAAGAAGTTATGGGTAAAACAAGATTGGATAATTTTTTCTCATTTTAGCTACGTGAAAATTGGTAACAAATCTATTCCAACCATAACTTAATCAACTTGTATTGTATATTATGTAATCTTGAGATACCATAGACACGTATACAATGTTTCGACCTATCATGTCGACACATCTATATATATTTCGGAACAACCATAGACACTCTATATGTGAATGTTGGAGTTAGCTATACAGGGTTGAGGTTGATTCCAAAATATATATAGTTTGAGTTGTGATCAATACTGAGATACGTATACACTGGGTCGTGGATTGATTCAAGATAATATTTATCGATTTATTTCTGTACATCTAACTGTGGACAACTAGTTGTAGGTTACTAACGAGGACAGCTGACTTAATAAACTTAAAATATCAAAATATATTAAAAGTGTTGTAAATATATTTTGAACATACTTTGATATATATGTATATATTGTTATAGGTTCGTGAATCAACCAGTGGCCAAGTCTTACTTCCCGACGAAGTAAAAATCTGTGAAAGTGAGTTATAGTCCCACTTTTAAAATCTAATATTTTTGGGATGAGAATACATGCAGGTTTTATAAATGATTTACAAAATAGACACAAGTACGTGAAACTACATTCTATGGTTGAATTATCGAAATCGAATATGCCCCTTTTTATTAAGTCTGGTAATCTAAGAATTAGGGAACAGACACCCTAATTGACGCGAATCCTAAAGATAGATCTATTGGGCCTAACAAACCCCATCCAAAGTACCGGATGCTTTAGTACTTCGAAATTTATATCATATCCGAAGGGTGTCCCGGAATGATGGGGATATTCTTATATATGCATCTTGTTAATGTCGGTTACCAGGTGTTCACCATATGAATGATTTTTATCTCTATGTATGGGATGTGTATTGAAATATGAAATCTTGTGGTCTATTATTATGATTTGATATATATAGGTTAAACCTATAACTCACCAACATTTTTGTTGACGTTTTAAGCATGTTTATTCTCAGGTGATTATTAAGAGCTTCCGCTGTCGCATACTTAAATAAGGACGAGATTTGGAGTCCATGCTTGTATGATATTGTGGAAAAACTGCATTCAAGAAACTTATTTTGTTGCAACATATTTGTATTGTAAACCATTATGTAATGGTCACGTGTAAACAGGATACTTTAGATTATCATTATTTGATAATCTACGTAAAGCTTTTTAAAACCTTTATCTATGAAATAAAGGTTATGGTTTGTTTTAAAAATGAATGCAGTCTTTGAAAAACGTCTCATATAGAGGTCAAAACCTCGCAACGAAATCAATTAATATGGAACGTTTTTAATCAATAAGAACGGGACATTTCACTTACGTAGCTATGGAGAACCAAATCACACGACTCTCCTATGAGTCGGCTAAAGCAGGTCTCTGAGAATTCTATCTCACAGGTAAGTATGTATAGTTTTTATTTATTGCTTTTAACCTTTTGATAATAAATGTTGAATCGTTCGCTATAAAGTATTAAATTGGTATTCAATAAAATTAGGTATGCGTAACCGTAATTATTGATATCATACAAAAATTTATTACATCACTGCGAAATTTACCGTTTATTCTTAAGGTATAAATATCTTTAATCAATCAACCCAAAATATTTCAAAAATTCGTCAGGAGTAAAACTAGGTTATGGAACCGAAATTACTTTACCGAAAAGAGGAGCGTATATTTTTGATAATATTTGATTATTTAAAGTGGGATAAAAGACCAAAAAGATTTTTAATTTTAATTTTTACCATGTTTTTAAAATTAATATATAAATATTAAATTATTAATGTAAATTTTTAAAAATCAATATATTTAAGTTTTTAAGTATTTTATAAATTAATATTTTTAATATAAGTTTGTAAAATTAAAAATATTAATTATACTTATATGAATTTTTAATTTTATGCATTTTAATTTTATGTTTGGTGTGAATTTAAAAACAAAAATTTACATTAATTCATTAAGTTAATAATTTGATATTTAAAATTCGTCGTGAGTTGAAAATTAGGCCGTTGAACCGAAATTGCTTTACCTAAGGGAGGGACGAGAAATTTTATTATCATTATTTTTAATCTTATTGAATTAAAGTATGCCAAAAACATTAAAAAAAATCCAAAAATCTTTGCTTTTAAAACAACGCTTAAAAAGTGACAAATTTTAAAATTTTGTCGAGAGACGGACTAGGACAACGATCCGAAACGCCCTAATTCTTAAAAGAAATAAATTTTTAAAATTTATTAATTTATGTTTTATTAGTTAAAGGTTTCTAAAATAATAATAATAATAATAATAATAATAATAATAATAATAATAATAATAATAATAATAATAATAATAATAATAATAATAATAATAATAATAATAACCCCATGCGATCGCATGGGATTTACCCTATAACCTCATGCGATCACATGAGGCCGGATTACTAGTTAGGAACATAAGTCCAGCGAGTGTTCTGCTCTTCACACAAAACACACACACATACCCGAAAATACTCCCAAACACTCTCAAAAATTCTCCATTTTTCACCATAATTCATCAAATTTCATGCTTTAATCATGAATTTGTTAAGAAGTTTTTCAAGGAAGGTAAAAATTTCACCCCTAAACTCTTTAAATTTTCAGTTTTAGTGTTCTTGAGCCAAATTTTACCTAATTTAATTTTGTTAATTTCTAGTGTAATTAGAGTTAAATTGTTAGTATATTATGCATGTATAACCTAGATTGATGCTATTTAACATTATTTGAAGCCAAAAACTTCAAATTTTTTAGAAATCTAGGGTTTGTGTTCTTGAGCAATTTGGGCCTTTTTGATATAAATAGGTTATGGCCGATTTTTGTCATGAATTATTGCTAAATTAAGTAGTGTAACATGTTTAGGTAGCTAAATGATCCAAACTTTGACCCTAAACATGATTTTTGAGAATTAAAGTAGACTTTTTAGGTCTAAAATTCATGAACTTGATTAAATTGATGTAAATGCCATTTGAAACTTGTTTAATTGCTAGTAATGATTATTATGACATATTATTTGAGTAGAATGCTTATGAACTTTGTAAACATTTTCATATATGCTTATTTGAAAAAGTGTAGAATTGATAAAAATGTGAAAATGAGCATGAGTTTAATATAGATTAAACATGTTATTGTAATTGTTTTAATTTGTTATTTTGCTAACACTAATGCATATTTGGATGCACAAATTTTGTGTTTAATGTGTTTTGCAGAGAAATACCGATACTGATGGTGCATCATCATCATCTAGGCAACCTGCTCTGGAACCACAGCCAGAAATGGAATATGAGCCATAATATGAACCAGAACCTGAACAGGAGCAACAACAGGAACACCAACCTGATCAACACGTACCATACTATGATCCGCAACAAGAATATGTTAATGCCTACGTACAATTTCCGATTCATCCGATAATAGAACACCCAACGATTCATGAAGAACAGTTACATCCTAATTTGAGATTTGATCGAAGTTGGAGAGATTACCCGACATATCAAAGTAACAAATTTAAACAGGTAACGAAAAATGTAGAAGTGCCGAGGGTAATCGATTGGGAGCTTTTGGAAAGGGTCCAACTAGTTAACTCAGTTAGGCAGCATCTGATCCAAAGGTATGGGAACTCTTCTTTTCCCGATTGGGAACGTTTATTCACCATTCGTAGGCCTGTATATAAAGAGTGGTGTGTTGAGCTTATGAGTACTACATCACTTGATGCGAATGTAGTTAGGTTAGATGATAGGGAACGTTTATTCACCATTCGTAGGCCGTAGGATGTATAGGATGTCCATGCTGAACATGGCCGGGGCTTTACAGATTTACACTCCTGGTAAATTACTACTACCTGATTGTACAAATTGGATTTATCATGGTGAAAGGGTAGATAGGAATTTTGACGCGGACGCCGTCTGGAGGCGTATGTCAAATTATAATGTTTTTACGCTGGGAGGAAGACACTCCTATTTAGATATTAACAAACAGAGTTACGTATTATACATAGATTTTTAGCTAATTCAATTACACAAAGAGGTAAAAACAAGGAGAAGATGACCTTACACGATTTATTTTACCTTAAGTGTATTCGAAACCCTAGAAGCTTTGTTAATATCCCCTACTGTGTTGGTTTTTATCTGTCCAAAATGGTAGCAGGAATATAGGACGGGGGAATAATAGGAGGAGTTATTTTTGTTACTCTCATTGGAGAGTATTTGGGTGTAAATAGGGATCAAGGGGGTCCACTGATGGTATGTAGGGAACAGGTTGACACTTTAGGATTGAAGGTCTATCAGGGTGCAAAGGTATTAAAGAGCAGACGCAATCAAGTAGTACCATATGATGGTCATCATCCACAGGTAGAGAGAGGTTCAGATGAGGAAATGGAGGAAGCGGATGTTATTAGGGATGTCATTAGGGAGGCTATTACTGACGTTTACCAGCGTATGGATGAGGTAGAAATGACAAATGAGGCTAGACATAGTCAGTTCGAGCAGTGGCACGCCGAGAATGTGTACGAGCATTCTAGGCAACGACAACATGATAGATGGCACTATCATCAGCATCAGAACATGAGCCAGCTATCACCTCAGGTACCAAATAACTACATACCGACCCGACCTGCTTACTATCCTCCACACCAGCCCGATATGCGACCACCATTTACTCTCTACGACCCTAACCAAGCCTATCAGTACACTTATAACCAATCGTGAAATCCGACCGATGACATGAACTGGAACCCCTATCCAGATTGATATAGTTCCCGTTGGTGATTTCTATGATTTTTTATCTTTTTATTATTTTTATTTATTTATGTTTAAACATATAATATTGTGATACTTTTATGTAAGTTTTAACATTTTTGTTATGTGGTACTAATATTTCATATTTGATTTGAAAGTGGGATGTTAAGTCCCATCTCAAATTACCATGCATGTTATTATTTGTATGTATGTATATTGTCAATTGTACACAACAGGGTAAAACAGCGAACTTTCAAAGACTGGCATTAAGTTCAGCAAAAGCTACTAATTTTGACGACAAAACAAAAAACAAATGTGATGTAACAACAAGACAGAATGAATAAATGATGTGCACCATTTATCATTCAACAAACAAACGCCAATATGTTTGGGAAATTTGGTAAAATTTAATCATTTTTCTACGCTAATCACCCTCAATAATTTAAATTGTTACTGATTTCTTGCAAATGAGGGCATTGCAAGATCTTAAGTGTGGGAAGGGGTTAAATTCTTTCGAATTTTTAAATTTTTTGACTTATACACTTGGTTACCATTAAAAATACTAGTAACGCAGTAGTTGTATTAGAATCTAGTGCTCTCTGTTAATAAAGAACAACCCTAGTCTTATATACTGACTACTCAATTCTAGTAAAATTTTTCAAAATTTTCAAATAAATGAATTCAAAATCATGTTTATACATATTTATGAACGATAAAACTAGGTGTTAACACCGAAATTATTGTTACCTCGGAAAGGACATAAATTGAGAAACAACCCAAAATGTTAGAATTCATTTAAAATGGAATAGAGGAAAATAAAAAGGCAAAGAAAGGAAAATAAAAGCCAAGTGTGGGAAAAATTTACCAAGTTATTTAGAACATATGTCACATATTTTTGTACAAATAATTGAAGATACTTTTGTTTTGAACAAAATTAACTATTTTACCCGGAAAATTATAATATATTTGAAAGAAAAGATGGATCTACACGATGAATCAATTTCATCATTAAAAGGAAGTAAAGTATTCCGAAAAAGACACGCGCTTCTTGATTTAGGTCAGGAAGTTGTCGTCCAGACCAGTTGTAGAGTCTACGAAAAACCTTGAAAAGTTTTCTCGAAAATCAGCTGGAAATCCACGGACCTCAGCATCAAACAGGGTTGCCAAGTGGTCAGACTTATCCTAACCATGAGAGGATCTGTCTCGTACAATGGGGGGCACCATGCAAATAAGATTATAAGACTAATGAATCAGATCCCCAGAAAGGATAATCTCCTTAAAGATCAAAAATTAGTTTTTAAGACTGATATTACTCAATCCTTGAGATTGACTTTAAAGATTGAGAATTACAAACTCATGGAATTCGATGATATCTAAACTCGAGCTTGAACGAGAAAATATTTTGATCAAAATTACAAACCGATTTGTTTTCTGAAAACCCATTTTAAATGCGTTCATTATCATTGAACGTAAAATCCTAGGAATTCACCTGGAATTCATTAGGTCACCTGAACCAAATCGGGTGTCAACCGTAAGAACGGTGGTTGCATAGTATGGTCGAAGACAGGACCTTGTGCCAGATCGAAAAACTATAGGGTGATCTTTACTATTGCTCCTACAAAGGATAGTAATTGCATCCGACACGATATAGACCATAATCCAAAGCATGTCACGGGACATTGCCTTAATAGTTGCTTGTTCAACGTTTTCCTTTACAACCGGACGGTAGTTTACCAAAAGGCAATATACGGAGCAAGTTTACTGGATGTGTTGCTTTCTCAATACAAGCTTAGCAAGTGGGTGACACAAAACCATAAGTTTTGAGCTAAAATTTTCAAATCTGAAACCCACAAAACCCACAAAAACAATTTCGCAAACACCGGTAAAGGGTTATTCCGGAAAACTTGTCTAGGTTAAAATCTAGATTGAATTTTCAAAAAGATCAAATGTTTTCATAAAGATCCAATTTCCTAAAGGATCTAAATTTTTATAGTCATGTGGGACTGTAAACCACAACGTTACTATCATTGTTCATACTGCCAAATCGAAATCACTGATGTACAAAGTGTGAAGAATAAAGAAGTGATTCTAGTATTTTTATTTCAAGACTATATTGCTTGAGGATAAGCAACGCTCAAGTGTGGGAATATTTGATAATGCTAAAAACAAACATATATTTCATAGCATTATCCTTCAAGAAAGACAAGCTTTTAGTTGCAATTGTTCTATTTACAAGTGATATTCATTTAAATAATAAAAGGTGTAGACAAAAGACAGATTCGATGAATTGAAGACGCAAACGACCAAAAAGCTAAAAAGTACAAAGTACAATCAAAGTGGTTCAAATTATTGATGAGAAACGTCTAAAAGTTACAAGAGTACGAGCCGCCAAACACAAAGTATAAGATATTAAATAGTACGAAAGGACGTTCGAAAATCCGGAACCGGGACCAGAGTCAACTTTCAACGCTCGACGAAGACTCTCGCACTTTATATTTATGCTTGATGGACTATTATGGATAAAACCGTATAGACATATCGAATAATCCAGGACAAAGGACAATTAACCCATGGTAATAAATTAAAATAAACACGTCAAACATCATGATTACGGAAGTTTAAATAAGCATAATTCTTTTATTTCATATTTTATCGCACTTTTATTTACTGTCATTTTATTTATCGTACTTTTTAATTATCGCAATTTTATTTATCGCACTTTAATTATCGTCATTTACTTTACGCTTTAAATTAAGTTATATTTATTTTTAATATTTTACATTAGGTTTTAACTGCGACTTAAGACATAAAATCGACAAACCGGTCATTAAACGGTAAAAACCCCCTTTTATAATAATAATACTACTTATATATATATTTATATATTTACAAATATAGTTTTAAAAATATAGCGTTAGACTTGGCTAGCTCCCTGTGGAATGAACCGGACTTACTAAAAACTACACTACTGTACGATTAGGTACACTGCCTATAAGTGTTGTAGCAAGGTTTAGGTATATCCACTCTATAAATAAATAAATAACTTGTGTAAAATTGTATCGTATTTAATAGTATTTTGAAATAAAAATATAACTATTTCGTATACACCTCTACGCACATCAGTGATGCTACGATGAATGTCCAGTTCTTGCGTATGCCATTATGTAAACTCAAAGACTATTGAAGGTAAAATAACTTCAAGTTTCAAAGGTCTACTTTAACGCCCAAGCAAGATTCGAGGGAGAGTTAGTTAGCGATAGTTTATTCCATCTCATTGTAATTTTGTATATTTTTAGATAGTGAGCAATATTTGACACATAATCATATCTTAGGGGGAGATTGTTGGAACCTTACAAAGAGTCGGTTATGTATCAAGGATTGTAAGTGTAACGACTCTAATTCATTATCTTAAAAACACGCCTTAAAAAAAAACTTTTCTGATTCAACACATCTGGACGACGTTTAGTTATCTGGATGGCGTCCAACAAAGAAGGCTTGGACGTCGTCCAGAAGATCTGGACGGCGTCCAAATGAACTACCAGATTCTGACTTGGATGTCCAACTTACTCGAGCGGAAAACCCACTTCCCGACACTTTTAAACGAAACCATTTTCACAACATGTTAACATAATTAAAACTAAGGAGTTTCCACCATAAAACCAAGTTTTACAACATCGGGCCCACATTGACTGTTTTACGAGTTCGTGCAAAAATACAAGTTCGACCATAAGAGTTTAAATTCCAAACGACACATAGAGCATGGTGTTTGGGGTTAAACTACCCACATATTGGCCAAACTTCAAAAGCTAAACATGTCCAAAAGCGTCCCCTATCAAAACCAAGCGGGATCACTAATCCAAACGAACGCCCTTACCCTTGTCCACGCCGGAGCCTATAAAAAGATAAACAACAAGAGGGTAAGCTAACGCTTAGTGAATGCAATAATTATATATATACATATATAATATACCTACTTGCATACACTTACACACACACACACTGTATAATCGCTAGTAATAACAATTAGCATACCAACTCCGAGTATAAGCTAAATATCTCCAAATACCGCAACTAGCATAATCAATGGCATATTCATCGAATTAATATATTACGCTATACAACAACACATACACAAACTATATGGTTAACCATAAGCGCGTCATGGTGCTACCCGCTCCGTGGTTCACACCATACGCAATGCTATAAGGCTACCGGCTCCGTGGTTCACGTCACTATGCATTTGAGTCATACCCTTTTATAGTGCTACCTGCTCCGTGGTTCAAACTACGGTGCTACCGGCTCCGTGGTTCACACCTCATTTTATAGTGCTAACAGCTCCATGGTTCACACTTTGATGCTACCGGCTTAGTGGTTCACATCACAACTTGAGTCATACTCTTTTTTAGTGCTACCGGCTCCGTAGTTCACACTTTAACGACTTGTGCTATAGTGCTACCAGCTCCGTGGTTCACACTACAACACACGTACCATGATGCTACCAGCTCCGTGGTTCACATCATAGCACACTCGCACATACTATGGCACTACCGGTTCCGTGGTTCGTACCATAGCACACAAATAAATACACTATATACATACATGCATAATTATTCCACTCACCTTACACCTTCGGTGAATGATAGCCCAAGCTTGCAACCTTCAATGTAACGCACCTATTACATTATGCATATAATCAATCATACAATCAAGTTGGACTAAACACCAACCATTCACTCATGTGCATTTAATGAATTAAATGCATTAAATGCCCCATTTTCACCAACCGTCCATTTAAGATCAAGACCATCACATATCACTAAAGGCTAGTGACTAAGGTCCACAACACTAACTAATACACAATTAGGGTATTTCATAACCATCTTTCCCAACTAGGTCAATTGTTACCCACTTGACCAATTTAAAGTCACACACCCATTTCGGGTCATCCACTAACCCCATTAACACCCATTTGCTTAATAACTAGGTGTGCTAGTAATTATCTAACCAATTATGACTCATAAGTCCCTTTAACATCTCCAAAACCCTAGGTTAGTCATCATTGGGTCCTCATGACCCAATCTCACCAAGAACACCCAAAATCACCAAATATGGGTTTTGTGTTCATCACTAACCCAAACCCTAACCCTTAAACAAATTAAAATAAGGAAATCAAGATTAGAGCATACCACCACAATCACAACGAAGCTAGTGATTAGATGAACAACTTTAACACACGCGCTTTGGCCCGAAATCAACTTTTTCTTCCTCGATTTGAGCTTTCTCACACAAGAATCACACACTGTCTCTCTAGAATTGAAGTGGAAGGAGGAGGTAGTTGAAAGTGGAGTGAATGAGGCTCCTAGAACTGATCTTGTGGCCTTAGATTTGTCCAACAAGTGAAAAGACCAAACTACCCCATTTAATATCTAAAAGAACACAGCTGGCCCGCCAGTTCAACTGGACGGCGCCCAGGATTCTGGACAGCGTCCAGCCCTTTACAATTGGACGACGTCCCACACATTTGGACGGCGTCCCAAACACCTGAGAAAACAGGATCTTATAGTAAGGGAGGTGTTCTGTAGAAGAGGGCTATAAATAGAACACCTAGTCTCCGTTATTCACTAGCTTAGCCACCTCATTGTAAAGAGTTCATGAGAGGCGTGGAATATACTTTGACTAGTTGACCTAACTATCTCCCTTAATCTCTCCTTATTTAAAATTAATTCTTTGAAACATTAGCACAGTTTGGCATTTTGAGTTAAGCATCCACTAGTCGTACATGCAAATGTAAATTCTTAATGATATCTCAATATTTAGCAAATTTCACTTTCTGCCATTCTTTCCTAAGTAATGGTGTATCCTATCGTACACACGCATAAAGGCACAATATTCTCATGAAATTAGCATCAGGAACACTGGGAACAACAGTTTTGTGAAACTATCCGTCCAGCGTTCTCTGTTGTGCAGGCCGCTTCCATCATGCGTAAGCCATGAAGGCCGCCTAGCGCTTAAGTCCTGACCAGAGAGCATCACGTTCAGCATAAATTTCGGATCACGAATAACAGAACGTATCATTATCTGACATGTGTCCCCGAAACATCCGATGGATCTATCGCTATAAATAGACCCCTTGGGTCGTCATTTTACACATTCAGACACTCTGACAACTTGTGAGCAGAGACTTCACCTTTCTCTCTCACATTTACTTTCTCTCACTAGAAGTCATCCGGCTAGTAGCTCAGCGCTCAGTGGACAAAAGATTGATTAAGCCACCCCACAAGTTTCTATACTTGTGAACCGGGTCTGCAGGGATTATTTCCCGAGGGTAAACATCAATCGGCAACACTCCCCCACTTTTAGCTAGATACTTCTAGTATTATGTTGATACACTAAGCCTTATCTCATAAGGAAATAGGTGTTAACAATGGCGCCATCTACTAATGTCAAGAACACGTGGAATGGAAAAGGAACAAAAACAACTGAAGTCCCATCCACAGGCGTCCTTGAAACATTCAACAATTCGTCAACCGAAGACGTGGCACTTTATCTGCTAATGCCTGAAGAAAATGCACCTGTTCAACCACCAGAGAGCACAATTGAAGAAACGGTAACTGAAACTGCAGAAAGGCTTAAACATTTGGCCACTATTCCAGGGAAAGGGCCAGTAATCGAAGAAACAACAACCAAGAGTGCAGACAGGCTTCGTAATTTCATTACCAATCCAGAGAGGCGACCATTGATGCAGCCACGACGATGTGGACCATTTACATCTTTTCGACGGACGACGGATGGTAAAAACAAGCAAATCATGAAGAAGCAATCTGTGTCAAAGTACAAGTTATCCAGAATACCTGACAAGTTAGGCAGTCTTATTGATGATTCTGAAGATGTTAATGAATTCAGCTATATTGGCATTGACTCTGAAGACGAGAATGATGACAAAGAGGAGTTCATGTTTGAAAAGAAAGCAGCATTACTTTTAAATGGAGTCCTTAAGAAGACAGCTTTTGCAAAGTATAAGCAACGCTTAGCTCAGCCCGCCGTCCGCGCTGTGGCTGTGGATAATTTTTTCGCTCTAATTACTAGAGAGCAAGCTACAAAGCCACCAGCTATGGCAGAGTCTACTCAATGTTTCATTGATCGAATTGCTAACTATCCGTTACCTAGGAATCTTAGCATACCTAAAATTGGAGTTTATGATGGTACTACAGATCTTGAAGATTTTCTTACCATGTTTGAGGGTGCAATGAGGTTGCAGCATTGGGATGACGAGGTAGCTTGTCATATGTTTCCCATGGTGTTGCAGAAAATGGCAAGGGAATGGTTTGCTAGTTTGCCGCCAAGAAGTATAACAAGTTATTTGGACCTTCGTGCAAAGTTTGTTATGCAGTATCAAAATCTTCGTAGCTGCACTTTGACACATCTTGATGCACATGAAATAACGATGCATCATAATGAATCCTTGAGTAATTTCATGAAGAGATACACGCTTGAAGCACAAAAAATACCTGATTGTCCAGAGTCACAACTAGTATCCGGTTTTATTTTCTGTTTGGATCAGCGAAGGTTTAGTGGACTCGTTCATACGTTAACGTAAGACTTGCCAAAAACTCTGCATCAAGTATTAGAAGTTGCACAAAAGCATGTTCGAGCTGGCGAGCAAGGAACAAGAAAGTTTGATGGTAACAGCAGTACCAAACCGTACAACAGAGGACGGTACTTTGATCGAAATCAGAGGAGAAATGATAATTCCAATGACGGATGGAGAGGCAACAATCATCCCAATGAGTTTCACCACAACAGGAGGCCCTTAGAGAGGCATCCGTTGATAATGGCGTTAACCAAAACTCCTAAGGAGATTCTTTTCACTGAACCTATCCGGACTGCTTTCAATCCTCCAGCACCTATGGAGGAAAGAGATGGTCCAAGAAGTGAGCTATGGTATGACTTTCATGAGGCGTGGGGTCATGATACAGATAATTGCAAGTCTTTGATGAGGGAAATCATTGCAAAGATTAAGGCAGGGGAGTTAAATCATTTGCTGCCAGGCAAACAATACAGAAGAAATGATCCCAGAAAGAAATTTGCATGGCAGAAGAATGATGGTCGAAGAGGACATCGGGATGAGAACAGAAGAATGGAAGAGCATGGCGGACGTGAAAACAGAAACTCATGCGGAGAGCGTGAACCAACTCCAGAAGTGGTAATCAAGATGGTGTGGTTTAATGATAGTAGTTATGAATACGGTGAGCAGTCAGACAACAATGTGGACAGCTGGAGATATGCTCTAATCATTTTTCAACCACTCCAAAATTGGACTTTATCCGTTCAGCCAGTGGTCATATCAGCAGAAATTGCAAACAAATTTATCAGCCATATCTACACGAATACAGGCAGTGAAACCGATATCATCTATTGGCATTGTTTGAGAACTTTTTCAAAGCACATAAAGGATAGAGCTAGGCGGACAAATTTAAAGGTTTCAGGATTGACAGGAACACCGGTGAATGCCATGGGGCGAATTTGTTTGGAGGTTGTTATGGGACATTCCCATTACTGAGAACTGAAACAATTGATTTCACTATTTTGGAAGGAACTTCTCGATTTAATGTCCTTTTTGGAAGGATAATGTTGGCAAAATTTAGAGCAATTGCAAACACTGCTCATGCAGAGATCAGATTTCCAACTCATAACGGAGTGGCTGTCATACATTCACAGTATGTAGCTCCAACTAGGGAACGGTCTACGTTTGCAAATTTTCCAGAGGGTAGAGCCAATCAGAAAAGGCGTAATCGATTGTTTAGAGATGATGAAGTTCAAGAGTTTTTTATACCATGATCAACTATTCAGGCCGTACAGCACTGGGCGCTTGGCGTATGAAGAGCAAATTTCAGCATTTTATGAAGAGCAAAGTTTATCATTTTTGTGTACGTTATTGTAGTTATGCTACAATGCATATGTTTACAACATCATGCATTAAACTTTCATAATGTACTAATTAGGCCCGATCCACCTAAATTCATAATGAATTGTTTAGGTACTGCGCACTATCAATCAATAAAATTTTATCTTTTTTCTTATGTAAAATGCTGCATGTGACAAATGTAAAACATTGCATTTATACCCTGCCCACAGAAGGAGAGTATTTTTATACTTCTGATGGTGGATGCTCTTGTGCCGGCCAGCAAAAGGTGCAAGGGATCGGCTAGAAAACGTTAAAGTTTTACTATAACGCACCGAGGAAAAATGAAAAACTAGATAATTATCATGACAAACATTATAAAAACTTACTTCACAAAACAAATGAAGTTATTACAATATATGAAGGCCAACGTATTTCACAACACTTCCTCATATACTTTAGGACGGAAGGCGTATAGCGGAAAGGTTATTAATTCACAACCACTATTCAAAAATACTTCATAATTATTCCTCATCAATTCCATGACGGAACGCGTATGATGGACGTTAATGTCCTGCAAATTTTTTGAAGGCATAATCTTTGCAAAGTGTATGGTATAGGTTGATAATTCAGAAAAACTTAACAGTGCAAGGCATCTTCATAAGAATTATATCAAACACTTTTCAATACGTTTTATTAAGTTGTGCAGAACGCAATTGTACATAAAAAATTTATCATATGCTTAGTGCACAGCGGATTTATTTTAGCAAGAAACATCAAAGAATTTGGCATAAGCATAAAGACAAACGCAATCATAAAAGTAGCATGTATTTGTAGCATAAAGTGCAGATAACTTTATTACAATCGTTGTTTAAAAATTGTTACAGAGTTTATGTAAACTTCACACCAAGGACATCCTTGGCGGATGATTCTTCCCTGTTACACACATCATCAAAAACATCAATCTTGAGATTTGTCAGTTTATCCTTTGTCTCATTGACTCTTTCCAAGGTTTCGGGACGCATCAAGTTGGCAATAGCAGGAGGAAGAGGCTGGTTTGGGGCAAGGTGTTTGGTTACTTTGTTGGTAACATCAGAAATGGAATGGGTGACAACAACATCAACATAATCATTGTAAAGTTGGGATCCAAGAACCTTAGCTACTATACCTGGTATCCCGTTCTTCAGTTCAGCAAAATTACTCTCACCGGCCTCCGCCCTGCGGAGAAGTTCAGCAGCCTTTTCTTTTTCAGAATTCAATTTTAATTTTAAGGCTTCCAGCCGACTCTCCAGATCACCAACCTTCAACTGCTCCTCCTCAACCTTTTTCCTCTCAGCTTCTACCACTCTCTCCTTCTCCTCTCACAGGATAACAGCAACATCTTGAGCACCTTTTAGCTCAGCTTTTTTAGCCTTCAAAGCTTCTTGAGCCTTGGTCAAAGCATGTTCAGCTTCAGTAGCTCTTTTGCGAGCGTTTGAACCTTCAACCCTTTCAGTACGGGCTATCTCAAGAATAGACTCTTGATGCTTCTGCAATTGCAGGGAAAACCGTAGGTGGTTCATAAACAACATAGCAGATGCCGCAGTTGACTACCTAAGTTGTTCAGAACGGAGAGCGGTGAAGTGGGGATTTAGCTCAGGGATAGTACAACCCTACAAAAGAAGAATGTTATGATCAATATTAACAATTTATAAAAATAAATTGCAAGCACATACATACAAATTGTTTTATCATTGGTACCTGAAGAAGAGTCAAGAAATCATTACCCTTAATGGCAGAGTTATCAATAAACGCCTGCAAAGCGCTCACATGAGCAGGAATTGGTAGATCTGGAGCATTTGACGATGTGATAGCAGGGATGATGATAGTGGGGGGTGGAGAATGATAGGAAGAATCGTCTCCCGGCCTTAACTCCTGAAAATCAGTCTCATCAAAAGGAGTAAAGTTCCGGTCAGGAGTTTTCAAAATTTCCTCCTCTTGACTTTCAAGGATCTCCACCGTCCTCTGTTCGCCACCTTCAGCAGTCTTTCCTTGGCTATCATCAGACTCTGTTAAACTAACTACCATATCAAATAAGTTAACATTATAAACAGATATAACAGTTATGAACAAAGATGCAAGAAATATCAAGAAAAGGCAATATTGGCATACTTCTTCGACGTTTTTGCTTAGGGCTTCCCTCAGCATCTTTTGCTCTCTTAGAGCTTCTACCCTTCTTGGGTATCTTTGTGATTGCAGGAGGGCTGGGGAGCGTTTCACCAGTAATATCAATCGAGCCTGTTGTTTCTTGCTCGGTGGTGGTGTCCTCCACCGTCCGTTCAGTATCAGTCTGCTCAGATTCACTGTCTCAGCTACTACCGCTGCTTTCTCCCTCTTTTTCAACATTGGCAGCATCAGCAGCCACCTTAGCCTCAGGTTCAATTCTTTCTGCCTCTAGCTCGGCAGGAGTTTTGTCACGAGCAGTGATCTCAACATCATCCTCAAGATCGAGGGAAAGGATGGCAGAACGGACAAGCATCTCGGTTTGTTCTGCAAAAAATTAAACAAAGGAAAATATAGTAATATAAGCAATAATAACATAAAATAGACAGACATGTATATATTAGGATGATCGTAGCACATCCTACCCTGGTTCTTCTGTCGGAGTACTGGCATAGAAGTACTTGGCCATTCCTGGCTCACTTTACACAGAACAAGAATTCCCTCATACTTCTCATATTATCTGGGCAGAAGGCGGAGATCTTTAAGATGATTCACTATTCGCTTCTCTGCGGTGGTTACCTTAACAGACTTTCCTACGCCAGCATCTATCGACTTCCTTTTCCGGACAACGGAATACTCTTCCTGAATAACTCCTTCGTCAACAAAGAAAAATGGATTCTTCCAGCCTTTCAAGTTTGAAACTTTATTTTTCCCAACAAAATATGTATTTCGTTTATTTTCAATGGTAAGTTAGCAATGGCTAATTGTTCGAATTCTGAAAAGAGAGATAAAAACTTTAAGGCGTGACTTTATATAAGAGGCATTGTAGTACATTTCAAAAGAATAATTTTCTGAAGTCCATGGGGATGGATTTGGCTCAGACAGGCTCTAAAATATCTAAGGATAGAAGAAATCGTGTAAGAAGAACACGAAGATTACCGTGAGTCAGTTGTAAAGAATATAAAGCAATTTTACCAGCAGGGGGTTTGTTTGCCCTTTGATTGCCAGTATGAAGTATAGGATTGTATTGGTTTAAATGATGGAAAGCAATCTTCAAACCGTCAAAATGACTCTAAGATAAGGATGATGTAATCTTGCTAACCTCAGGAAGATCAGTGGTATCTGAAGTAGAAAGCTCAACGTTTTCATGGCCAGTACTCAACGCAGAAGCCATGGTAATAAAGTGAAAAGGTAAAGTGAATAAGAAATAACAATGAGATGAAATAAAACTAACCTTGAAAGATGAAAAACCTTAAAAGTTGAGAATAAAGCTTGAAGAAAGTGATGAAGATTTGTGCAGAAATGTATATGCTTTTTGGATCTTGAACATAGGTAAAAAAGTGAAGGTAAAAGGTTATGGAGGTTTATATAAGAATTCATCAATGCATTTTACATGGACACGATCATGACACGTGTATGGACAAGTTCAACAGTTGGGTACATCGAAACGCTTTTTACAGCTGGAGGCGCGTGGAGTGTTTCGACCATGTAAAAATAATTATCACAATGTCAATAAAATTCGTCTGTCATCATTATCAATAATGTTTTCCCCGATGCAAATGGAAAATGTGATGACTTGTTTGGAAGGTGTTAGCAAAAGTTTAATAACTTAATCCTTTTTCAAACACTTAAGTCATTAAACTGAGGGGACTTAATTATGTATCCTATCGTACACACGCATAAAGGTACAATATTCGCATGAAATTAGCATCAGGAACACTGGAAATAACAGTTTTGTGAAACTATCCGTCCAACGTTCTCCGCTGTGCAGGCTGCTTCCATCATGTGTAATCCCTGAATGCCGCCTAGCGCGTAAGTCCTGACCGGAGAGCATCACGTTCAGCATAAATTTCGGATCACGAATAACAGAACGTATCATTATCTGACACGTGTCCCCGAATCATCCGGTGGATCTATCGCTATAAATAGACCCCTTGGGTCATCATTTTACACATTCAGACACTCTGACAACTTGTGAGCAGAGACTTCACCTTTCTCTGTCACATAGTACTTTCTCTCACTAGAAGTCATCCGACTAGTAGCTCAGCGCTCAGCGGATAAAAGATTGATTAAGCCACCCCCACAAGTTTCTATACTTGTGAACCGAGTCTGTAGGGATTATTTCCCGAGGGTAAACATCAATTGGCAACACTCTCCCACTTTTAGCTAGTTACTTCTAGTATTGTGTTGATACACTAAGCCTTACCTCATAAGGAAATATGTAACATCCAGCGTTTTTCCGTTAAATTTATTTTTAACACTATCTTTTTTTTAATAATACCTTTCGTTATTTAAATTCGTAGTTTCCGTTGACCAACATTCTTAATTTTCCCGTTATTTAATTATAACATCACTCGTTTACTCGAGCGTTTTTAAAATATTCGTTTGGTTAATTCCCGCACCCGCTTTGAAACTTGAGGGACCGAGGTTGCCAAGTGGGCAAACTAGTTGACTAGGTCAACTAGTCAACCCACCTTATCCATCCATTCATTTCACCTCCCACCTTCTCCCTCTTTTCTCTCTACTTCCCTTTCATGAACTCAAACACCCATCCTCACAAATTCATCATCTAAATCCGATTGGAGAAGCAAACATCAAAACAAATTACTTTTTCGTGATCCTCTCTTCATCCTCTTCGATTTGGTACCAATTTCATAGCTTGGGGTAAAGTTTTTAAAAACTCTAGATTTCTCTAAATTCGTATTTTTGACTTGAAATGGTGTTAGTTAGTGTCTATGGCTCGTGTATAACATGAATATATGTTTTGTTTGCTCGATTCGTTGTTTTGAGTAACTAGTTTGAACATTTGAAATGGGTGTGCTTAATCCTTAATTTTGATTGAGTTAATGTTGTTAAATTGTTAGAGTTTATGTTTTAAAAGTGTTACTAGCATCTTTAGCATCAATTTGATGTGTAGGTTGATTTGGAAAACATCATTAACATGATTATTGGTTTTGTGATTCTTGATTAGGGTTTGATGAACTCTAAAAGGAAATTTTGATGCTTTGAATGCCATGAAATGTTATTAGTTAGTGATTAGTTGTATTGTATGTTTCATTACCTTCAAAACGGCATATCATATGTGTGAATTGCATTCCCGAATCTTAAAATGCGTTTTGTAAACTTGAAACGATGGTTTTGAACATTTAATGACCACTTGACGAGTTTTCGGTTATTGTAATTGATGTTTTTGCTTGGTGAAAAGTAGTTAATTGTATTCCTTGTCAAAATACCTTTCCAACGATATAAGATACTTGTTTTGGATGTTTACGGTTTAGGATTTATGGGTATTTGAAGTTGGATTCGTGCTTGAGTGTGAAAACTGCCAGATTTCTCTACACAGGTAATGGCGCGGCGCGCCATGTACCCGCGCGGCGCGCCAAAGTGGTCTGTCCAACTTTTTCGATTTTTGAATAATGTTTGCTATGCTACGCACCTCCGATTCACATGTAACTTGTCCTAACATGCTCACATATGATTAAAAACCTCAGAAAAATAGTTCGGGACCCGACCTGAATGTGTTGACTTTTCGTTGACTTTGACCGACCGAAGTTCGACTTTTTGTCAATCTTAACCAAATGATTGTGCAATCTTCCTAACTTGTTTCTATACTTGTATCTTGCATGAAACTTGACAAATTATTTCACATGCTACATAATCGAGTCGTAACGAGCCATAGGACTAATTGAACACATTTCACCCGACCTTGTGTCGTAACCGGTTAATTGATACAACTTATTTGTTTAGGTCAAGGCTAAGCAACTATCAGGCACACGTTTACTTTGTGAAGTACTTTTATACTCGTGCACTCGAGGTGAGATCATAGTCCCACCTTTTCAACAACTTTTTATACTTTTAAATAGTGGGCTGAGAAATATATACTTTGTTACATTTTGTACTACTTACTTTTATACTTTAAACACAAGTACGATGAAACAAACATTCCACAGCGAGTTAGAACAAAAATCCTCAATTCGATTATCATTAGTTACACTTGCAGGGTGTAAGCGAGAACTTATATTGTGTGGCCATACGGGTTTGACAAACCCTCATTCAAACGGTTCGCTACCGTTTACGAATGGAATATATTTTCGAGAAACAGTGTATGTTCTAACATTATTGTGATGGGGTTCTATGGAAGGAATGTTAAGCATTGATAATTGGGTGCTCGCGAACAAACTTTTGGAATGCAACTTTTGGATGATCAATTTTATGGAGATATTAAATCTTGTGGTTCAAAAATAACGTTTATTACTACACTTATGATTTCACCAACGTTTTTCGTTGACAGTTTTCTATATGTTTCTCAGGTTCATACTTGGCTATTTGATACATGCTTCCGCGTACACTCATACTTGCTTGGAGTCGAGCATACATGCATACACTCTGATTTCTTGCTTGGGGTCAAGCATACATACATACATACGCTAGTGATAGCACCTTTGGATTCAAACATATTGTTTACATACTTACGCTATTTATAGCAACCACGATTTTAAACTAATTATGTCGCAAGTTACCTCATTTATAATTTATACTTTTGCAAACTTAAAATTGTTTTCGAACGGTTTTTTAAACTAAACTTTGCAAGCATGATACGTTTCAAAAGAATGCGACATAATTTTGGTCAAACGAGTCTCATATAGGGACTACGACCACGTTTCGGGACCTCAGTTAGCGACGCCGTCAATGACGATTTTGGTCAGGTCGCCACAGATGGTATCAGAGCGTTGGTTGTAGGGAACTAGGTAGTGCATTAGTGTGTCTGACCGAGTCGTTGGGACGCATTAGTGAATCTAGACTACAACCGGATAGTTAGCCATTGCATTCTGACATACATTTGCTATAGATAGCACTTACTTGACTACTTGTGCATTATACTTGAATCATTCTTAGGCAAACTTTTTAATGGTACCCAACCTTCATCATACGAACTCGTATTCTGCCACTTTTTGGTAACACACGTGAATTCAAGGTTTATACGCGTACGGATGACCACGACTTCGTTAGTCACTCTAGTTCGGGAATTCTGACTCCTTGGTTGTTATCCACCCCGTCTCAGCGTACTATCCACAAGTGTTGTAAAGTTACCACCACCACTCTAGATGAGTATCGTCATCACTATTTATCACTACGGTTGCGTACTACTCATTATCATGACTCGTTACTCTTTTCATACCTGAATACATTATTGTCTGACTCGAACCGCATTGACGTGAACAAACATTTATACACTTCCCTCGGGGAACGCTTCTTTAGAGTTGCAGAAATTCTTTCGATTTAATACGAGTCACGTTTGAGACGTCGTTACACTTTGTTCATTCTAGATCTTTACAGTTACATGAACTTGATGTTATGGAGTGATGTGGGAATGGAGGTATGAGTTAGCGTAATATAACGAAACTCGATCAACGTGGTTATATTACGGTAAGCCATACCAAAGTTCTAATGACTCGTGATGGTGATTGGACTCGATCAACCTAATCACCACCATGTGCCATGTACATGACTTCATTTTTCTTGTTTGAATATCCAAAAACTCCGAGAATGTTGATAACAACCATACCAGGGACACATCTTCGATTATTGTCGAACCATACCCATGCTTCCGAAGGAATGACAAATTCTTTCATTTTCAAACATATGTTACACGTGTATACTATCTCGTTTTCGCACAGTTTTATCGACGAACTGCTATATGCTTGTTATGCTCATATTGAGGCGGAAACTTCTCCCGCATTACACTCGTACTTTCGTATAAAGAAACTTTCTACCTAAATTCTCAATGGAGAGAGAGACTCTTCACACTATACAAGCATTCGCCACGAGGGTGAATAGTCCTAATTGATAAATCTTCCGCGGCGCGAATTTCTTGAGAAACTTGTTCTATCTAACGTTTTCAAGTCCTAACAAACTTTTTCAAATATACCTTAAAGAAATGTACCTCGTTTTGGATCGAGATTCTCATTTCACTTCTAGATTTCGGAGTGCCTTACAAAAAGCCTCGGGACCACGCTTAAACATGAGTACAACACATCAACGCATCTCGAAGGGCCAAACAAACATACGATTCAAACCTTGGAAATCATAAAACGAATTCGTGTTATCGACTTCAAATTTACTTGAGAAAAGTACTTGCATTTAGTCAAATTCTCTTACTACAATAATTTTCATTCGAGTATTAACGTCACACTTTTCGAGGACCCGTATAGCCGTGAATGTCATTTTCTTAAATTGTTGAACCGAAGTAGGTGACAAGCGAACCACCGGACCCGAACTCATTCATGAAACAACCGGAAAAATTTTTCAATTCCAGGAAAGGCTCAAGACGGCCCGTAGTCGCCAAAAGAGCCATACAAGGGTTAAACGTAAACCTCTCGAATTCCAAGTGGGAAATCGCGTAACGTTAAAAGTCGCACCTTGAAAAGGTGTAGTCCGTTTCGGAAACGTAGAAAGCTAAATCCGCGATATTTTTTGTCCTTTTGAAATTTTGGGGTGTGTTGTGCCCGTTGCTTACCGCTTCGAACTTCTGACTCAAACAAATTCCGTTCATCTTACATTCTGTGTATCAAACTTAAAGGCGTGTCTTGCGAGACAAGAACTTGTTATCCTCTTCGATGAACTTACTATCAACGATAAACCTCACTTCCAAGGAGGACCGGTTGAAACTATAAATCGTGGAACCAAACTTTAAACCAACGTAGAATCGCGACTGTCGAAGTTCGTTGAAATACCCGAGGGAGTACCTTCACTTATTCGTAGAACCGACAACGCAAGATCTCGAGGAAGAAACAACGACTACTACTTCCAACTAAATTTCGGGACGAAATTTCTTTTAAGGTGTAGGTAATGTAACATCCCGCATTTTTCCGTTAAATTTATTTTTAACATTATCTTTTTTTTTAATAATACCTTTCGTTATTTAAATTCGTAGTTTCCGTTGACCAACGTTCTTAATTTTCCCGTTATTTAATTATAACATCACTCGTTTACTCGAGCGTTTTTAAAATATTCGTTTGGTTAATTCCCGCACCCGCTTTGAAACTTGAGGGACCGAGGTTACCAAGTGGGCAAACTAGTTGACTAGGTCAACTAGTCAACCCACCTTATCCATCCATTCATTTCACCTCCCACCTCCTCCTTCTTTTCTCTCTACTTCCCTTTCATGAACTCAAACACCCATCCTCACAAATTCATCATCTAAATCCGATTGGAGAAGCAAACATCAAAACAAATTACTTTTTCGTGATCCTCTCTTCATCCTCTTCGATTTGGTACCAATTTCATAGCTTGGGGTAAAGTTTCTAAAAACTCTAGATTTCTCTAAATTCGTGTTTTTGACTTAAAATGGTGTTAGTTAGTGTCTATGGCTCGTGTATAACATGAATATATATTTTATTTGCTCGATTCGTTGTTTTGAGTAACTAGTTTGAACATTTGAAATGGGTGTGCTTAATCCTTAATTTTGAATGAGTTAATGTTGTTAAATTGTTAGAGTTTATGTTTTAAAAGTGTTACTAGCATCTTTAGCATCAATTTGATGTGTAGGTTGATTTGGAAAACATCATTAACATGATTATTGGTTTTGTGATTCTTGATTAGGGTTTGATGAACTCTAAAAGGAAATTTTGATGCTTTGAATGCCATGAAATGTTATTAGTTAGTGATTAGTTGTATTGTATGTTTCATTACCTTCAAAACGGCATATCATATGTGTGAATTGCATTCCCGAATCTTAAAATGCGTTTTGTAAACTTGAAACGATGGTTTTGAACATTTAATGACCACTTGATGAGTTTTCGGTTATTGTAATTGATGTTTTTGCTTGGTGAAAAGTAGTTAGTTGTATTCCTTGTCAAAATACCTTTCCAACGATATAAGATACTTGTTTTGGATGTTTACGGTTTAGGATTTATGGGTATTTGAAGTTGGATTCGTGCTTGAGTGTGAAAACTGCCAGATTTCTCTGCACAGGTAATGGCGCGGCGCGCCATGTACCCGCGCGGCGCGCCAAAGTGGTCTGTCCAACTTTGTCGATTTTTGAATAATGTTTACTATGCTACGCACCTCCGATTCACATGTAACTTGTCCTAACATGCTCACATATGATTAAAAACCTCAGAAAAATAGTTCGGGACCCGACCCGAACGTGTTGACTTTTCGTTGACTTTGACCGACCGAAGTTCGACTTTTTGTCAAACTTAACCAAATGATTGTGCAATCTTCCTAACTTGTTTCTATACTTGTATCTTGCATGAAACTTGACAAATTGTTTCACATGCTACATAATCGAGTCGTAACGAGCCATATGACTAATTGAACACATTTCACCTGACCTTGTGTCGTAACCGGTTAATTGATATAACTTATTTGTTTAGGTAAAGGCTAAGCAACTATCATGCACACGTTTACTTTGTGAAGTACTTTTATACTCGTGCACTCGAGGTGAGATCATAGTCCCACCTTTTTAACAACTTTTTATACTTTTAAATTGTGGGCTGAGAAATATATACTTTGTTACATTTTGTACTACTTACTTTTATACTTTTATAACGACCCTCATTTTTCCATTCTATATTTTTCCAATATTAAAAGCCTAAACAATATAATTAAAACTTAATGATTAAACTTTAATCAACAATTGTTAAGTGTTAAGAGTTAGAAAACATATTAATTAACTTTGTACAAAAATTGACAAGTTAATAAAAGATGAAAATAATAAACTGTTAGTCGACACTCACTGCTAATTAAAATTTATGCATTTATGTAATATTATAACTAATAACCTATAAGTAATAAATAAAAAGTGACATTTATATAAATAATAAAACAATTGGGAACTAAATATATACAAGTCATGAATTAGTAAAAAGAAAATAATACTTATCATGTAGTAAATGTAAAAATAATAATAATAATAATAGTAATAATAATGAGACTAAAAAAAAATCTTACATCCTTATGTTGACTAAAAATAAAGTGTAAACTAATACATCCTTATGTTGACTAATTATAAACTAGTACCACCTATTGTTGACTAAAAATTATAAAACAAAATAAAATCATTAATTAGAACATCCTTGTGTTGACTAACACTCTAATACTTGCACTATATAAACACCTAGTTTCTCATTCACAAATCACACCAAAATCCTCTCTCAAAAACAATCTCTCCCTCTCCCTCTCTTGTGGTATTCGGATCTTCAAGCTTGTTCTTCGTGTTCTTCAAGAATCTTCAAGGAGTTCTTAAAGATTTTCAAGGCTTTGATCTTCCATCTTCATCGTGTTCATCTTTTCTTTATTAATTATCTTGAATCTTCAAAGGTATAACATAAACCCTAAACTATTTACATAAACTTTGATCTTTGATAATTCATATTCATATTATAAACTTGTTATTCATAAGTATATACATACACACACCTAGATTTATATATACATATATACATGTAAAAAAAAATATTTTTATATATATATATACATATATATACGAATTATATATACATATACATATTAAAACCTTAAACCCTAATTACACCTAAACTATAATTCTTAAACCCTAATTAATTAAACTCTAAACATTTATGAAACCCTAGGACATTAATTACTAAACCCTAGTTATTAATTATAACTTTAATTAACTAACCCTAATTAATGAAACCCTAATACTACTTATACTAGTACTTAACATGTATACACTATTACTATTACTAGCACCTATAACCTACTAATTATATTGTAGCACAAAAACATTTTGGGATATGTATTAGAGATGTATAGATCTTCGAACTTTCTTGACGAATGGTTTCTACGAGATTCTAGGCAGAGGGTTTGGATTTCCGATTTAAAGGGTCCTATGGTTCAAGCCCCTAGATCTAAATTAGCCATTCGAAGGGAAAGGGGTGATTGGAAGCTTATCTAATATGACAAGTATCCTAAAATGGAAACACTCATAAAAGTAGAAACTCTCTAGTCATAGAAACTTAGTAAAATAAGAAACTTTCTAAAAATAGAAACTTTATAAAAATAGTAACTTACTAGGAATAGAAACTTAGTAAAACAAACTATACTTAAACACATACTTAAACTTAAACATGGGCAAAACACTTAACTACTCTTAAATGTCAATAGGTTAACTTTCCTGCTCACTCGTTCAACTCTCTATTCCGAGGAATAACTCTCTCTACTTACTAAGGTGAATTCATAGCCCCACTCTTTATTGCTAGCAAACTTATTTAACTTATTTGGGGTGAGACACATGCTGCTTTTACTATTTACAATTTAGACACAAGTACCAACTGCTAAAACTATGCTATACCCGGCTACGTCCGACTAAGTCCCTACAGTGATATTTTTAAGTGCTGCGGCATGCTTATTTATTGGGGGTAGGCCTATCGGGAGTAACGTCCCCGATACATTTTACTCAGTCTTTGTATTACTTGATAATGAAATTTAAACCGACAAGGACAGACACAACTTGTCATGGGGCAAACTTGAACGTTTAGTCTAAATATCACGCACTGGCATAACTTTTGGATCTGCGAGATCTACTTTTTGATCCTGCGGGAGATCAACTTTACAACTAAATCTTGTGGTCTAAAAACAACGATAACTACTTTTGTTAAACCTATGAACTTCACTCAACCTTTTTGGTTGACACTTTAGCATGTTTTGTCTCAGGTGCTGTTTGATTCAAGCTTTCTTATCTACTACTTATGTGATGCTACTTGGACTTAGGATCAAGAGATATCGCATTTATTACTTCTGCATATGAACAATTACTTTATCGTTATTTCCATTATTGTAACGACATTTCATTTTCCACTGCGCACTCAATAAAGTTAAATTTTCTCATTTATTATTGTTCTCGTATTATAATATGTTGGTTTATTTGATATTAGTAACGTTTCTTCCAGACCCTATTGGGAGGACGTTACAGATTGGTATCAGAGCATAACCAGGCTGTTATAGAGAACCAGGATTGCATTTTTATGTGTGCCTTACTTGCTAGCTAGGGTGCCTTAGCAATCTAGGAAACTATAACCTTTCCTGCCTTACACTTAAAGCACTTAGGATTGCCTTATAATCTTAACAATCATGCTTTACCAAACTTGACTTAAAGATTCTAATCAAAGTCTCTTTCCTAATGTAGGACTACAACTTTTCTTGACCATAGTGCCTTTAATTGTTGCCTTTAACTGTTAAATGCTACACTATACTTTAGAAACTTTACTTATCTTAGAATGCCGAGCTAATCTAAGTACCCTGCTCACTTTCCTGAGTACTATCCAATTACACCACCACATCTAAATTCGACACAATGATTTCAGAAATTCTTGACATTCATAAGTCATCTATCATGGTTATGTGTATTACATATGTATTACATGAAATATTATCCATGATTTTGAAACTCTTATAATTGTTACTACTCACACACAAACGTATATAACTCCCTGTTATATCAAGTACCTATATGCCTTATGCCTTTATGCATCGGTTTGTGAATAGAAAAATGTCATTGGGTTATCACAGTATACGAATTGAAAGTCTTTAATCAAAAGATTATTAGATTACATACTTATCACTTTATGATCTCGACACGTCATACTGCCATTATTAAAGTATAGACACATCATATCTTATCTATCCCAATAGATTTTGTCTAACACTTTTCCTAAATTCCCTCCGTAAATTACGGAAATCTTTTTGCTATATACACGTATTCGAGGAGACGAATATATCATCCAGTATTCAACACTAATCTCATATCAAAAACCCTAATTCCAAACACATAATATGGATTCCTCGAACTCTTCGAGCTCCAATGGCAGCGTAACTGGAATGAACCAACCAATCAGCCATCATCTATTTTGGATGAATTGGGGATGGGTTCGTAGTAAACTTAATCAATGGAGACAAGAAGAAGGTGATCCCTTCCACCAACCGAATTTTATTCTTGGTGAAGAACCTGAAGCACTTACTGGCGAACCCGTTCGGAACACTATTTTCACCCTCATTTCCAGGATATCCAGTCACGAATATATAATATCTAAAATTTTAGATCTTATTCATCCACTTGTCCGAACCGCCAATCATCCCGGAATAATAGAAGAAGTCAACGAGCTTCGCGCTCGAGTAGTGGCTCTAGAGAATATGGTGCAAAACCTACGAACACCAACAGTAGCACCAGCAGCATAACCAGTACCACCAGTACCATTCGCATCACCACCAACATCACCACCAACATCACCAGCTTCACCAACGACAACATCCGCATTCCACGCCTCAACATCACACTCAGTACCTCAAACATCAACATCATACGCCCCATAAATACCAAGGAATATTATTAATAATGAGTTAAGATGTATTGACTCATTCTTCCTGAAGAATTACATATGTATACTTTATATATATGGATTGGAACAATAATAAATCTTTTCGTACTAAGCTATTACGTGTGAATCTTAACTAGTATGTACTACATGGTTAATTCATATCACAATATGCTATGATGTACATCTTTTGTTAATAACTTAACAATCATTAATCATTGCTTCAATACAATAAACTCCATTTCGTAATAAACCAAGTGTATTACTCAAATACATGATTGATTGTATACTTTAATTTTCGATGTACTCGAAACTTTCTAGAAAATATCATTAGTGCCTTATGAATTTCACAAGAATTCCAAGAGCACCAACATCATATACCGAAGTATATCAATAACAATGAACGATGAAGTATTAATTCATAACTTCATTAGCGAAATATTTCACGACAATTATGAAATCTCTAAGGTTTTGGAGATTATTTATTCTCGTTTCAACAGCAAATCAAATGAGTTTAATATTATATTAGCTCATTAAAACCATGATTACATCTGAAGAATACATATATGAACGTATATCTTCTCTTTTGTACAAACTGTTAATTGTAAAAAATATTTTAACGGGTAGGTAAAACCCGAGAGATATTCATATCTCATATAAATATGTTACATTGTACATTCTTCCATTCTGATTCAGTAGTTGTTAACTATACTACTTACATTCACATGATATATGTATATGTTCACCAAATAAAAACCATTTTCATACAAATTCAGTTACATACTCTGATTTTGACATATCAGAACTTAAGTAAAGCTTTAGCAAGTGTTATCTTCCTAAAGATCACTACATTCATGAATTATATTCATTCGTATTCTATGATGAATTATCAAATCAAACCACCGAACTTACCATTCCTTACTTTTGAAAATCACAACATTTCTTTTTCAACCGTTAGATCCATTGATGGATGCATCTTACGCTTAAACACTTCAAATTTAAAATTCTTGAAAACATCCTTTGAATCTTGACGATCGCAATCAGCGTTTAATCATCTAAAAATGAAATTTCTTGAAACCATTTCGGATTGATAACCGATGATTCAAATATGGCTGCATTAAATGCAGAGGAAACAGAAAAATTGTAGATGGTCTTAAGGGCCAACAGTTTGATAATAAAGAATGGTATGTTGGAAAAGCTCAAAAGAAAATTTGGAACTGAAAAACGAATTGAGCTAACCATGGAGGAGACCAAGAACAAACACAAGGGCCAAACCCTATATTCAAAGAATCCAGGTAATTTTGGATCCGGTGAAATCTTTAGAGAATATCTTGCTCCGAAGTCATGTTAAAAGCTTGCGGAAAATTTTTCTTCATCAACTTTCGAACTTAGAAATTCCAAAATATCATCATAAATATCCTCTATATTTCGAAAGATATCTTCATAACGATTCATGTCCGCAATTAAGTATCTCTTTGCGATATCTTTATAAAGGAAACTGTTTTAGTTTCTATATTCTGTAAAATTCGAGTTTAAATTATAAATGCTTTGAAGAAGTGTTGGGAATTGAAGCATGAGTTAGTATAATATAATGACGTCAAGCCAACGTGATTATATTACAGTAAGTCATGCTAAGTTTTTAATGGAAGATGATGATTCATAGATTTTATAATCATCATTTTCCATGTTACACGACTCTTACATTCTATTTAACCTCTAAACATATCAAGAAAATATTTTTCTTGATGATTCGGTCTTTTTCGAATATTCTGGTAATATGACAAATCAAATCGTGCTATTACCTTTCCTTTCTACTTTATATATTATGATCATTCGAAACTTCATACCTATGAATTCTGGACCATTACTCGCTTGACTTGAAGTCGGGAAGAAGAAACAAAAGCATAAAGCTCCGACATATAAGGAAAAATATAAAGCCCGATAACGACTTCGAAATTACAAACCGTGTATATCAATGCGTATAGCAATATAAAGGCACGGGATAATTAAAAACACTATAACCCCAAGAGCATAGTAGAAGTAAACAGATTCCTCTGGCGGTAAAAGAAAAAGAAGAATGACTGCATAGATGGTCAATATAATAACCAGGATCAGAACTGGATTAAGCATTTTCTTAATCTTTTGGAAGTTTGAATTGAGAAAGAAAGTATAGAAGTGGTGAAGATAATGAAACGAAAGAAGCTAATTTATAGCAAAATTCCAAACACATCAATCGAGGCAAATCACCGCATTTAATCAAAAAAATCTCAAAATTTCGTAAATACCGGAGAATCAAATCTTATAGATTACGAAGATTTCCTTTAATTCCTTGAATTCCGGAAATCAATCGTGACTACATCAAAAGTTAAGGCGAACATTTAATTTTCTCATTTCACTCTTTTATGATAGCTTCATTTATACTCTTCCTATAAACGAATCGTTTTATCCATATTATTCAATAGTGATAAAACTTTATTTTTCAACTTATATTCATCATTAAAATATTCTTGTTGTAAACAATGAAGATCTCTATCAAATTTCATGACTGTGATTTTCACGAACTCCTCTTTGTTTGTCTGCCCTAATATTGTGGCATAAGTTGCTCAAGGTTTTAAATGAGCTCAATACTATTCATAACACATTTCATGTATCCAATTTACTGAAATGACTTGTATAACATCATCATTTTGAATGATCTTCGCATTAATGATAAAATGCACTTCGTTGAATAACCTATAGAAATCATGGAAGGAGAGGTCAAACAAACGCGTAAAAGCAATATACCTATCGTTAAAGTCCGTTGGAATTCGCGTAGAGGCCCCGAATATACCTGGGAACGCAAAGACCATATGAAACGGAAATATCCCCATCTCTTCTCAACTGCTGATGCAAACGAGGAAACTACCTAAAAACTTCGGGACGAAGTTTTCAATAACTGGGAGGTACTATAACGACCCTCATTTTTCCATTCTATATTTTTCCAATATTAAAAGCCTAAACAATATAATTAAAACTTAATGATTAAACTTTAATCAACAATTGTTAAGTGTTAAGAGTTAGAAAACATATTAATTAACTTTGTACAAAAATTGACAAGTTAATAAAAGATGAAAATAATAAACTGTTAGTCGACACTCACTGCTAATTAAAATTTATGCATTTATGTAATATTATAACTAATAACCTATAAGTAATAAATAAAAAGTGACATTTATATAAATAATAAAACAATTGGGAACTAAATATATACAAGTCATGAATTAGTAAAAAGAAAATAATACTTATCATGTAGTAAATGTAAAAATAATAATAATAATAATAATAGTAATAATAATGAGACTAAAAAAAAATCTTACATCCTTATGTTGACTAAAAATAAAGTGTAAACTAATACATCCTTATGTTGACTAATTATAAACTAGTACCACCTATTGTTGACTAAAAATTATAAAACAAAATAAAATCATTAATTAGAACATCCTTGTGTTGACTAACACTCTAATACTTGCACTATATAAACACCTAGTTTCTCATTCACAAATCACACCAAAATCCTCTCTCAAAAACAATCTCTCCCTCTCCCTCTCTTGTGGTATTCGGATCTTCAAGCTTGTTCTTCGTGACCTTCAAGAATCTTCAAGGAGTTCTTAAAGATTTTCAAGGCTTTGATCTTCCATCTTCATCGTGTTCATCTTTTCTTTATTAATTATCTTGAATCTTCAAAGGTATAACATAAACCCTAAACTATTTACATAAACTTTGATCTTTGATAATTCATATTCATATTATAAACTTGTTATTCATAAGTATATACATACACACACCTAGATTTATATATACATATATACATGTAAAAAAAAATATTTTTATATATATATATACATATATATACGAATTATATATACATATACATATTAAAACCTTAAACCCTAATTACACCTAAACTATAATTCTTAAACCCTAATTAATTAAACTCTAAACATTTATGAAACCCTAGGACATTAATTACTAAACCCTAGTTATTAATTACTACTTTAATTAACTAACCCTAATTAATGAAACCCTAATACTACTTATACTAGTACTTAACATGTATACACTATTACTATTACTAGCACCTATAACCTACTAATTATATTGTAGCACAAAAACATTTTGGGATATGTATTAGAGATGTATAGATCTTCGAACTTTCTTGACGAATGGTTTCTACGAGATTCTAGGCAGAGGGTTTGGATTTCCGATTTAAAGGGTCCTATGGCTCAAGCCCCTAGATCTAAATTAGCCATTCGAAGGGAAAGGGGTGATTGGAAGCTTATCTAATATGAAAAGTATCCTAAAATGGAAACACTCATAAAAGTAGAAACTCTCTAGTCATAGAAACTTAGTAAAATAAGAAACTTTCTAAAAATAGAAACTTTATAAAAATAGTAACTTACTAGGAATAGAAACTTAGTAAAACAAACTATACTTAAACACATACTTAAACTTAAACATGGGCAAAACACTTAACTACTCTTAAATGTCAATAGGTTGACTTTCCTGCTCACTCGTTCAACTCTCTATTCCGAGGAATAACTCTCTCTACTTACTAAGGTGAATTCATAGCCCCACTCTTTATTGCTAGCAAACTTATTTAACTTATTTGGGGTGAGACACATGCTGCTTTTACTATTTACAATTTAGACACAAGTACCAACTGCTAAAACTATGCTATACCCGGCTACGTCCGACTAAGTCCCTACAGTGATATTTTTAAGTGCTGCGGCATGCTTATTTATTGGGGGTAGGCCTATCGGGAGTAACGTCCCCGATACATTTGACACAGTCTTTGTATTACTTGATAATGAAATTTAAACCGACAAGGACAGACACAACTTGTCATGGGGCAAACTTGAACGTTTAGTCTTAATATCACGCACTGGCATAACTTTTGGATCTGCGAGATCTACTTTTTGATCCTGCGGGAGATCAACTTTACAACTAAATCTTGTGGTCTAAAAACAACGATAACTACTTTTGTTAAACCTATGAACTTCACTCAACCTTTTTGGTTGACACTTTAGCATGTTTTGTCTCAGGTGCTGTTTGATTCAAGCTTTCTTATCTACTACTTATGTGATGCTACTTGGACTTAGGATCAAGAGATATCGCATTTATTACTTCTGCATATGAACAATTACTTTATCGTTATTTCCATTATTGTAACGACATTTCATTTTCCGCTGCGCACTCAATAAAGTTAAATTTTCTCATTTATTATTGTTCTCGTATTATAATATGTTGGTTTATTTGATATTAGTAACGTTTCTTCCAGACCCTATTGGGAGGACGTTACAACTTTGAACACAAGTACGATGAAACAAACATTCCACAGCGAGTTAGAACAAAAATCCTCAATTCGATTATCATTAGTTACACTTGCAGGGTGTAAGCGAGAACTTATATTGTGTGGCCTTACGGGTTTGACAAACCCTCATTCAAATGGTTCGCTACCGTTTACGAATGGAATATATTTTCGAGAAACAGTATATGTTCTAACACTATTGTGATGGGGTTCTATGGAAGAAATGTTAAGCATTGATAATTGGGTGCTCGCGAACAAACTTTTGGAATGCAACTTTTGGATGATCAATTTTATGGAGATATTAAATCTTGTGGTTCAAAAATAACGTTTATTACTACACTTATGATTTCACTAACGTTTTTCGTTGACAGTTTTCTATATGTTTCTCAGGTTCATACTTGGCTATTTGATACATGCTTCCGCGTACACTCATACTTGCTTGTAGTCGAGCATATATGCATACACTCTGATTTCTTTCTTGGGGTCAAGCATACATACATACATACGCTAGTGATAGCACCTTTGGATTCAAACATATTGTTTACATACTTACGCTATTTATAGCAACCGCGATTTTAAACTAATTATGTCGCAAGTTATCTCATTTATAATTTATACTTTTGCAAACTTAAAATTGTTGTCGAACGGTTTTGTAAACTAAACTTTGCAAGCATGATACGTTTCAAAAGAATGCGACATAATTTTGGTCAAACGAGTCTCATATAGGGACTACGACCACGTTTCGGGACCTCAGTTAGCGACGCCGTCAATGACGATTTTGGTCGGGTTGCCACAAAATAGGAGTTAACAATGGTGCCATCCACTAATGTCAAGAACACGCGGAACGAAAAAGGAACAAAAACAACTGAAGTCCTATCCACAGGCGTCCTTGAAACATTCAACAATTCGTCAACCGAAGGCGTGGCACTTTATCCACTAATGCCTGAAGAAAATGCATCTGTTCAACTACCAGAGATGAAAATTGAAGAAACGGTAGCTGAAACTGCAGAAAGGCTTAAACATTTGGCCACTAGTCCAGGAAAAGGGCCAGTAATCGAAGAAACAGCAACCAAGAGTGCAGACAGGCTTCGCAATTTCATTACCAATCCAGAGAGGCGACCATTGATGCAGCCACGACGATGTGGACCATTTACATCTTTTCGACGGACGACGGATGGTAAAAACAAGCAAATCATGAAGAAGCAATATGTGTGAAAGTACAAGTTATCCAGAATACCTGACAAGTTAGGCAGTCTTATTGATGATTCTAAAGATGATAATGAATTCAGCTATATTGGCATTGACTCTGAAGACGAGAATGATGACAAAGAGGAGTTCATGTTTGAAAAGAAAGCAGCATTACTTTTAAATGGAATCCTTAAGCAGACAGCTCCGGCAAAGTATAAGCAACGCTTAGCGCAGCCCGCCGTCCGCGTTGTGGCTGTGGATAATTTTTTTCGCTCTAATTACTAGAGAGCAAGCTACAAAGCCACCAGCTATGACAGAGTCTACTCAATGTTTCATTGATCGAATTGCTAACTATCCGTTACCTAGGAATCTTAGCATACCGGAAATTGGAGTTTATGATGGTACTACAGATCTTGAAGATTTTCTTACCATGTTTGAGGGTGCAATGAGGTTGCAGCATTGGGATGACGAGGTAGCTTGTCATATGTTTCCTATGGTGTTGCAGAAAATATCAAGGGAATGGTTTGCTAGTTTGCCGCCAAGAAGTATAACAAGTTATTTGGACCTTCGTGCAAAGTTTGTTATGCAGTATCAAAATCTTCGTAGCTGCACTTTGACACATCTTGATGCACATGAAATAACGATGCATCATAATGAATCCTTGAGTAATTTCATGAAGAGATACACGCTTGAAGTACAAAAAATACCTGATTGTCCAGAGTCACAACTAGTATCTGGTTTTATTTTCTGTTTGGATCAGCGAATGTTTAGTGCACTCATTCATACGTTAAGGTATGACTTGCCAAAAACTCTGCATCAAGCATTGGAAGTTGCATAAAAGCATGTTCGAGCTAGCGAGCGAGGACAAAGCAAGTTTGAAGGGAACAGCAGTACCAAACTGCACAACGGAGGACGGTACTTTGATCAAAATCAGAGGAGAAATGATAATTCCAATGACGGATGGAGAGGCAACAATCATCCCAATGAGTTTCACCACAACAGGAGGCCCTTAGAGAGGCATCCGTTGATAATGGCGTTAACCAAAACTCCTAAGGAGATTCTTTTCACTGAACCTATCCGGACTGCTTTCAATCCTCCAGCACCTATGGAGGAAAGAGATGGTCCAAGAAGTGAGCTATGGTATGACTTTCATGAGGCGTGGGGTCATGATACAGATAATTGCAAGTCTTTAATGAGGGAAATCATTGCAAAGATTAAGGCAGGGGAGTTAAATCATTTGCTGCCAGGCCAACAATACAGAAGAAATGATCCCAGAAAGAAATTTGCATGGCAGAAGAATGATGGTCGAAGAGGACGTCGGGATGAGAACAGAAGAATGGAAGAGCATGGCGGACGTGAAAATAGAAACTCATGCGAAGAGCGTGAACCAACTCCAGAAGTGGTAATCAAGACGGTGTGGTTTAATGATAGTAGTTATGAATACGGTGAGCAGTCAGACAACAATGTGGATAGCTGGAGATATGCTCTAATCATTTTTCAACCAATCTAAAATTGGACTTTATCCGTTCAGCCAGTGGTCATATCAGTAGAAATTGCAAACAAATTTATCAGCCGTATCTACACGGATACAGGCAGTGAGGCTGATATCATCTATTGGCATTGTTTGAGAACTTTTCCAAAGCACATAAAGGATAGAGCTAGGCAGACGAATTTGAAGGTTTCAGGATTGACCGAAACACCGGTGAATGCCATGGGGCGAATTCGTTTGGAGGTTGTTATGGGACATTCCCATTACTGAGAACTGAAACAATTGATTTCACTATTTTGGAAGGCACATCTCGATTTAATGTCCTTTTTGGAAGGACAACGTTGGCAAAATTTGGAGCAATTGCATCCACTGCTCATGCATTGATCAGATTTCCAACTCATAACGGAGTGGCTGTCATACATTCACAGTATGTAGCCCCAAATACGGAACGGTCTATGTTTGCAAATTTGCCAGAGGGTAGAGCCAATCAGAGAAGGCGTAATCGATTGTTTAGAGATGATGAAGTTCAAGAGTTTTTTATACCATGATCAACTATTCAGGCCGTACAGCACTGGGCGCTTGGCGTATGAAGAGCAAATTTCAGCATTTTATGAACAGCAAAGTTTATCATTTTACTGTACGTTATTGTAGTTATGCTACAATACATATGTTTACACCAGCATGCATTAAACTTTCATAATGTACTAATTAGGCCCGATCCACCTAAATTCATAATGAATTGTTTATGTACTGCGCACTATCAATCAATAAAATTTTATCTTTTTTCTTATGCAAAGTGCTGCCTGTGACAAATGTAAAACATTGCATTTATACCCTGCCCACAGAAGGAGAGTATTTTTATACTTCCAATGGCGGATGCTCTTGTGCCGGCCAGCAAAAGGTGCAAGGGATCGGCTAGAAAATGTTAAAGTTTTACTATAACGCACCGAGGAAAAATGAAAAACTAGAGAATTGTCATGACAAACATTATAAAAACTTACTTCACAAAACAAATGAAGTTATTACAATATATGAAGGCAGACGTATTTCACAACTCTTCCACATAAACTTTAGGACAGAAGGCGTATGGTAGAAAGGTTATTAATTCATAACCACTATTTAAAAATACTTCATAATTATTCCTCATCAATTCCATGACGGAACGCGTATGATGGACTTTAATGTCCTGCAAATTATTTTAAGGCATAATCTTTGCAAAGTATATGGTATATGTTGATAATTTAGAAAAACTTAACAGTGCAAGGCATCTTCATAAGAATTATATCAAACACTTTTCAATACGTTTTATTAAGTTGTGCAGAATGCAATTGTACATAAAAAATTTATCATATGCTTAGTGCACAGCGGATTTATTTTAGCAAAAAAACATCAAAGAATTTGGCATAAGCATAAAGACAAACGCAATCATAAAAGTAGCATGTATTTGTAGCATAAAGTGCAGATAACTTTATTACAATCGTTGTTCAAAAATTGTTACAGAGTTTATGTAAACTTCACACCAAGGACATCCTTGGCGGATGATTCTTCCCTGTTACACACATCATTAAAAACATCAATCTTGAGATTTGTCCTTCATCTCATTGACTCTTTCCAAGGTTTCAGGACGCATCAAGTTGGCAATAGCAGGAGGAAGAGGCTTGTTTAGGGCAAGGCGTTTGGTTACTTTGTTGGTAACATCAGAAATGGAATGGGTGACAACAGCATCAACATAATCATTGTAAGGATTTCCAACAAATTGGGATCCAAGAACCTTAGCTACTATACCCGGTATCCCCTTCTTCAGTTCAGCAAAATTACTCTCACCGGCCTCCGCCCTGCGGAGAAGTTCAACAGCCTTTTCTTTTTTAGCATTCAAGTTTAATTTTAAGGCTTCCAGCTGACTCTCCAGATCACCAACCTTCAACTGCTCCTCCTCAACCTTTTTCCTCTCAGCTTCTACCACTCTCTCCTTCACCTCTCGCAGGATAGCAGCAACATCTTGAGCACCTTTTAGCTCAGCTTTTTTAGCCTTCAAAGCTTCTTGAGCCTTGGTCAAAGCACGTTCAGCTTCAGTAGCTTTTACGAGCATTTGAACCTTCAGCCCTTTCAATACGGGCTATCTCAAGAATAGACTCTTGATGCTTCTGAAATTGTAGGGAAGACCGTAGGTGATTCATAAACAACATAGCATATGCCGCAGTTGACTGCCTAAGTTGTTCAGAACGGAGAGTGGTGAAGTGGGGATTTAGCTTAGGGATAGTACAACCCTACAAAAGAAGAATGTTATGATCAATATTAACAATTTACAAAAATAATTTGCAAGCACATACATACAAATAGTTTTATCATTGGTACCTGAAGAAGAGTCAAGAAATCATTACCCTTAATGGAAGAGTTATCAATAAATGCCTACAAAGCGCTCACATGAGCAGGAATTGGTGGATCTGGAGCATTTGACGATGTGATAGCATGGATGATGATAGTGGAGGGTGGAGAATGATAGGAAGAATCGTCTCCCGGCCTCAACTCCTGAAAATCAGTCTCATCAAAAGGAGTAAAGTTTCGGTCAGGAGTTTTCAAAATTTCCTCCTCTTGACTTTCAAGGATCTCCACCGTCCTCTGTTCACCACCTTCAGCAGCCTTTCCTTGGCTATCATCAAACTCTGTTAAACTAACTACCATATCAAATAAGTTAACATTATAAACAGATATAACAGTTATGAACAAAGATGCAAGAAATATTAAGAAAAATATTGGCATACTTCTTCGACATTTTTGCTTAGGGCTTCCCTCAGCATCTTTTGCTCTCTTAGAGCTTCTACCCTTCTTGGGTATCTTTATGATTGCAGGAGGGCTGGGGAACTTTTCACCAGTAATATCAACTGAGCCTGTTGTTTCTTGCTCGGTGGTGGTGTCCTCCACCATCCATTCAGTATCAGTCTGCTCAGATTCGCTGTTTGAGCTACTACCGCTGCTTTCTCCCTTTTTTTCAACATTGGCAGCAGCAGCAGCCGCCTTAGCCTCAGCTTCAATTATTTCTGCCTCTAGCTCGGCAGGAGTTTTGTCACGAGTAGTGATCTCAACATCATCCTCAAGATCGAGGGAAAGGATGGCAGAACGGACAAGCATCTCGGTTTGTTCTGCAAAAAATTAAACAAAGGAAAATATAGGAATATAAGCAATAATGACATAAAATAGACAGACATGTATATATTAGGATGATCGTAGCACATCCTACCCTAGTTCTTCTGGCGGAGTACTGGCATAGACGTACTTGGCCATTCCTGGCTAACTTTACACAGAACAAGATTTCCGGACAACGGAATACTCTTCCGAAATAACTCCTTTGTCAACAAAGAAAAATGGACTCTTCCAGCCTTTCAAGTTTGAAACTTTATTTTTCCCAACAAAATATGTATTTCGTTTATTTTCAATGGTAAGTCAGCAACGGATAATTGTTTGAATTCTGAAAAGAGAGATAAAAACTTTAAGGCGTGACTTTATATCTGAGGCTTTGCAGTACATTTCAAAAAGAATAATTTTCTGAAGTCCATGGGGATGGATTTGGCTCAGACAGGCTCTAAAATATCTAAGGATGCGTAGAAGAAATCGTGTAAGAGGAACACGGAGATTACCGTGAGTCGGTTGTAAAGAATATAAAGCAATTTTACCAGCAGGGGGTTTGTTTGCCCTTTAATTGCCAGTAGGAAGTATAGGATTGTATTGGTTTAAATGATGGAAAGCAATCTTCAAACCGTCAAAATGACTCTCAGATAAGGATGATGCTATCGTGCTAACCTCAGGAAGATCAGTGGTATCTGAAGTAGAAAGCTCAACGTTTTCGTGGCCAGTACTCGACGCAGAAGCCATGGTAATAAAGTGAAAAGGTAAAGTGAATAAGAAATAACAATGAGATGAATTAAAACTAACCTTGAAAGATGAAAAACCTTATTAGTTGAGAATAAAGCTTGAAGAAAGTGATGAAGATTTGTGCAGAAATGTATATGCTTTTTGGATCTTGAACAAAGGTAAAAAAGTGAAGGTAAAAGGTTATGGCGGTTTATATAAGAATTCATCAATGCATTTTACATGGACACGATCATGACACGTGTATGGACAAGTTCAACAGTTGGGTACATCGAAATGCTTTTTACAGCTGGAGGCGCGTGGAGTGTTTCAACCATGTAAAAATAATTATCACAATGTCAGTGAAATTCGTCTGTCATCATTATCAATAATGTTTTCCCTGATGCAAATGGAAAATGTGATGACTTGTTTGGAAGGTGTTAGCAAAAGTTTAATAACTTAATCCTTTTTCAAACACTTAAGTCATTAAACTGAGGGAACTTAATTGTGTATCCTATCGTACACACGCATAAAGGCACAATATTCGCATTAAATTAGCATCAGGAACATTGGGAACAACAGTTTTGTGAAACTATACGTCCAGCGTTCTCCGCTGTGCAGGCTGCTTCCGTCATGTGTAAGCCCTGAAGGCCGCCTAGCGCGTAAGACCTGACCGGAGAGCATCACATTCAGCATTAATTTCGGATCACGAATAACAGAACGTATCATTATCTGATACGTGTCCCCGAACCATCCGGTGGATCTATCGCTATAAATAGACCCCTTGGATCGTCATTTTACACATTCAGACACTCTGACAACTTGTAAGCAGAGACTTCACCTTTCTCTCTCACATTTACTTTCTCTCACTAGAAGTCATCCGGCTAGTAGCTCAGCACTCAGCGGACAAAAGATTGATTAAGCCACCCCACAAGTTTCTATATTTGTGAGCCGGGTCTGCAGGGATTATTTTCCGAGGGTAAACTTTAATCAGCAACACTCCCCCACTTTTAGCTAGATACTTCTAGTATTGTGTTGATACACTAAGCCTTACCTCATAAGGAAATAGGTGTTAACACTAAGCCTACCCGAAAAAGGTATGTGAGCTCGCGAAATGACTTCTGGAGTTTTAGGTATTACATTTTTTGGTGGATTGACAACGGTTTTAATTGATATAGGTTCTGTATCGAAAAGGTTTTGTGTGTAAAGGTTTTCTTTTGGAACATTAACAGTTGTTTCTTTCCCTCCCCTTGTTATTACTAGAGCATCAAACTCTTTACATTTCATTTCAGTTTTAGCATTTAACTATTTTAAATTAAGCTGAAAATTTATTATCATTTATTCAAAAGTTTTTATTAAAATGCCAAATTTATTTTGGCATTCTATGACTTGGAGATCTGTAATGTATTATTTGGTCATAAAATCAACTAAAATCTTTTGAGGATGTAGGGAAGGTTTGTTCAGGGGAAAATTATATCTGAGTCCGAGCTACATTGTTGTTTATATGGTAAAGATACCGTAGATTGGTTCTAGTTGCTTCGTGACATTATCTAGGAATTGAAAAGTTTTGAAGTGCAAGGTTGAGATCTTCTAATCTGAATTCCAGTACCTTTAGAGTCTGAGTATAGATGTTGTCTTTTTAGCAGCTTCATTACTCTTCCTGTCGTATTGCTATCGTTTCTAAGAGATCCCACGCTTCACGGTTGTTGTTCGTAACATGAAATTTCCTTTCGAGGCCATGTCAAGAGGGACTTATATTCCTTAGACAAACCATTGTAAAGTATGCAGATAAGATCTACCCGACTTTACGAATGATTCGGACATCTTTTAAGCATCATATTTAATCCATTCCAAGCTAAGCATAATGATTCGCTATCTTTTAGGTAAAAGTTAACGATGTCATTTTTTTAAACAGGTTTGCAGGGAAGGAGGATGGAACTTAGCTATGAAACTTACTGCAAATTTTTTCCATGAGTGGATCGAATTGGACTTGAGTCCATCAAACCGTGTCAAAGCATGCCTAGACAGAGAATTGTCGAAAAAGGTGAAGTTTTCAAATATTTTTATCAATTTTATCTTGCTTATAAGAATCAACTAGGCTGATGAACTTGCTCAGGTGAGAGTTTGTGTCATCATTCGGGAGTCCTTGAAATTGGCAAAACAAACTGATCATCCTGATCATGTGCGAATTGATTTACGGGATTGCTCGGTTGTTAGAACGATAGGTCTCTTAGTTCTTGTAAGCACAACTTTTGCATAGAAGCGATAGTAACGCGATTTTCCATTTTTTTCTGTTTTCTATTTATGCTAATAATTAACTTTTAGATAATGTTAACTGTTTGAAAGGATCGACAATTTAGTTAAAACAATTATATTAAAAATTAGGTCGCTAACCTTATCGATGTATAATTAATAAGGTTTCGCATAGATTACTTTATACCTAAGTGGCCAGATCGACTACGGAGAGACATGATCCTTTTGGTTCCAAAAGAATTAGAGACTGTTCGGAAAATCGAACAACCAAGTTCGTGTATAATTGTCTTTATTAGACACCGCCTGATGGTGTTTGTGCAACGTACATCTTTTACCCTCAAAATTTATATATGATTCAAACACTAAAAATAAGCACACACAACTAACGAGCACTTAGAACCCAGTTATTATAGCACTTCAATGTAACTATTCTTATCAAGTTCATCCCAAGAGAGCGATGTAAGTCGAATATTTGAAACTATCAATTGTCCTAGGGTTTGTTTGATTGGGGGTGGGTGTGACGACCCGAAAATTTTCGACCAAATTTAAACTTAATCTTTATATGATTTGGACACGATAAGAAAAGTCTGTTAGGTTGAGTCTCAAAAATTTTGAACTATTTCATATATTCAATTACCCTTCGATTGTTTCCAACGATTCACGAACAACTATGTGTAAATAAATGTGTATTTATATGTATATATATATATATATATATATATATGAATATAAAATATAAACAATATATATATATATATATATATATATATATATATATATATATATATATATATATATATATATATATATATATATATATATATATATATATATATATAATGATTTGAAATAATTAAATACAATTTAATCATTAGAATAAAAAATATAAAATAAATATACAAGATAACTAAGTGGTTATTAAATTTAAAACTATATATAAAAATTTTTTTTATGTATAGTGGAATATATATAAAAGATATATTTATATATATATATATATATATATATATATATATAATTATTAAATATTACATAATTAAGAAAAATGTAATATTAATGTATTAAATTATAAGTTAAAGTATAGTTATAATATTATTATATAATTTATTATTAATATGGATATCAGTATTATTAATATAATACATAAGTATGGGGTTTGATACATTAGATTTGTTATATCATTATTATTATTAATATTATTATTATCATTGTTAATATCAATATTATTATAAGTAAGATTAAAATTATAATTTTAGTTAATATTAATGTCATTATTATTATGGTTATGAGAAAATAACACAATTTTTTTATTTATCATTAATAATATTATTATTATTTCCTTTATGATTACTTATATTATTATTATTATTGTTAATAATATAATCAATTTTATTATTATTATTAGTATTAGTATTATATTTAAATGTTTAATAATACTAATTATTTACAAAATATGAATGCAGATATATGTATAACACGGATTCAGATTCCATAATTCAACATAAACTGTATATGATTGATTATAAGTACAAATCAATTAACACTACACCTCAAATTCATTTGAATCTGTTAAAAGTCGTTATCAGCTTTTATATTATTTTTATTTATCTGTACTTGTTGTCTGATTAAGAAATTGGCACTCATATTCTCATATAATCGATCCATTCCAGTGTTAATACAACCATTCGACTTACCACTACCTTCAGCAAA